>NW_025423857.1:958591-1278121 GCF_020740605.2 Lemur catta | reverse complement strand
AACCCTAGGATAGTGTTAGGGTTAGGGTTAGGGTTAGCATCAGCCCTAGGATAGTGTTAGGGTTAGGGTTAGGGTTAGCATCAGCCCTTGGAGAGTGTTAGGGTTAGGGTTAGGGTTAGCTTCAGCCCTAGGATAGTGCTAGTGTTAGGGTTAGCATCTGCCCTAGGATAGTGTTAGGGTTAGGGTTAGGGTTAGCATCCGCCCTAGGATAGTGTTAGGGTTAGGGTTAGGGTTAGCATCAGCCCTAGGATAGTGTTAGGGTTAGGGTTAACATAAACCCTAGGATAGTGTTAGGGTTAGGGTTAGGGTTATCATCAGGCCTGGGATAGTGTTAGGGTTAGGGTTAGGGTTATCATCAGTTCAAAGATAGTGTTAGGGTTAGCGTTAGGGTTAGCATCAGCCCTAGGATAGTGTTAGGGTTAGATTAGGGTTAGCATCAGCCCTAGGACAGTGTTAGGGTTAGGGTTAGCATCAGCCCTAGGATAGTGTTAGGGTTAGGGTTAGGGTTAGCATCAGCCCTAGGATAGTGTTAGGGTTAGGGTTAGCATCAGCCCTAGGTTATTGTTAGGGTTAGGGTTAGGGTTAGCATCAGCCCTAGGATAGTGTTAAGGTTAGGGTTAGCATCAGCCCTAGGATAACGTT
Organism: Lemur catta; assembly: GCF_020740605.2. Lineage (NCBI taxonomy): Eukaryota > Metazoa > Chordata > Mammalia > Primates > Lemuridae > Lemur > Lemur catta. The sequence goes on along the minus strand of NW_025423857.1, from coordinate 1,277,479 downwards.
GGGGTTAGGGTTAGGGTTAGCATCAGCCCTAGAATAGTGTTAGGGTTAGGGTTAGCATCAACCCTAGGATAGTGTTAGGGTTAGGGTTAGGGTTAGCATCAGCCGTAGGACAGTGTTAGGGTTAGGGTTAGCCTCAGCCCTAAGATAGTGTTAGAGTTAGGGTTAGGGTTAGCATCAGCCCTAGGATAATGTTACGGTTAGGGTTAGGGTTAGCATCAGCCCTAGGATAGTGTTAGTGTTAGGGTTAGCATCAGCCCTAGGATAGTGTTAGTGTTAGGGTTAGCATCAGCCCTAGGATAGTGTCAGGGTTAGGGTTAGGGTTAGCAACCGCCCTAGGATAGTGTTAGGGTTAGGGTTAGGGTTAGCATCAGCCCTAGGATAGTGTTAGGGTTAGGGTTAACATAAATCCTAGGATAGTGTTAGGGTTAGGGTTAGGGTTATCATCAGGCCTAGGATAGTGTTAGGGTTAGGGTTAGGGTTAGCATCAGTTCAAGGATAGTGTTAGGGTTAGCGTTAGGGTTAGCATCTGCCCTAGGATAGTGTTAGGGTTAGGGTTAGGGTTAGCATCAGCCCAAGGATAGTGTTAGGGTTAGGGTTAGCATCAGCCCTATGATACTGTTAGGGTTAGGGTTAGGGTTAGCATCAGGCCCAGGATAGTGTTAGGGTTAGGGTTAGCATCAGCCCTAGGATAGTGTTAGGGTTAGGGTTAGGGTTAGCATCAGCCCTAGGATAGTGTTAGGGATAGGGTTAGCATCAACCCTAGGATAGTGTTTGGGTTAGGGTTAGGGTTAGCATCAGCCCTAGGATAGTGTTAGGGTTAGGGTTAGCCTCAGCCCTAGGAGAGTGTTAGGGTTAGGGATAGGGTTAGCATCAGGCCTAGGATAGTGTTAGGGTTAGGGTTAGGGTTAGCATCAGCCCTAGGATAGTGTTAGGGTTAGGGTTAGCATCAGCCCTAGGATACTGTCAGTGTTAGGGTTAGGGTTATCATCAGGCCTAGGATAGTGTTAGGGTTAGGGTTAGCATCAGCTCTAGGATAGTGTTAGGATTAGGGTTAGGGTTAGCATCAGCCCTAGGATAGTGTTAAGGTTAGGGTTAGGGTTATCATCAGGCCTAGGATAGTGTGAGGGCTAGAGTTAGCATCAGACTTAGGATAGTGTTAGGGTTAGGGTTAGGGTTATCATCAGGCCTAGGATAGTGTTAGGGTTAGGGTTAGGGTTAGCATCAGTTCAAGGATATTGTTAGGGTTAGCGTTAGGGTTAGGATCTGCCCTAGGATAGTGTTAGGGTTAGGGTTAGGGTTAGCATCAGCCCAAGGATAGTGATAGGGTTAGGGTTAGCATCAGCCCTAGGATAGTGTTAGGGTTAGGGTTAGGGTTAGCATCAGGCCCAGGATATTGTTAGGGTTAGGGTTAGCATCAGCCCAAGGATAGTGTTAGGGTTAGGGTTAGGGTTAGCATCAGCCCTAGGATAGTGTTAGTGTTTTGGGTTAGCATCAACACTAGGATAGTGTTTGGGTTAGGGTTAGGGTTAGCATCAGCCCTAGGATAGTGTTAGGGTTAGGGTTAGGGTTAGCATCAGCCCTAGGATAGTGTTAGTGTTAGGCTTAGCATCAGCCCTAGGATAGTGTTAGGGTTAGGGTTAGGGTTAGCATCAGCCCTAGGATAGTGTTAGGGTTAGGGTTAGGGTTAGCATCCGCCCTAGGATAGTGTTAGTGTTAGGGTTAGCATCAGCCCTAGGATAGTGTTTGGGTTAGGGTTATGGTTAGCATCAGCCCCAGGATAGTGTTAGGGTTAGGGTTAGGGTTAGCATCAGCCCTAGGATAGTGTTAGGGTTAGGGTTAGCATCAGCCCTAGGATAGTGTTAGGGTTAGGGTTAGGGTTAGCATCAGGCCTAGGATAGTGTTAGGGTTAGGGTTAGCATCAGCCCTAGGATAGTGTTAGGGTTAGGGTTAGGGTTAGCATCCGCCCTAGGATAATGTTAGGGTTAGGGTTAGGGTTAGCATCAGCCCTAGGATAGTGTTAGTGTTAGGGTTAGCATAAGCCCTAGGATAGTGTTAGGGTTAGGGTTAGGGTTAGCATCAGCCCTAGGTTAGTGTTAGGGTTAGGGTTAACATAAACCCTAGGATAGTGTTAGGGTTAGGGTTAGGGTTAGCATCAGTTCAAGGATAGTGTTAGGGTTAGCGTTAGGGTTAGCATCTGCCCTAGGATAGTGTTAGGGTTAGGGTTAGGGTTAGCATCAGCCCAAGTATAGTGTTAGGGTTAGGGTTAGCATCAGCCCTAGGATAGTGTTAGGGTTAGGGTTAGGGTTAGCATCAGGCCCATGTTAGTGTTAGGGTTAGGGTTAGCATCAGCCCAAGGATAGTGTTAGGGTTAGGGTTAGGGTTAGCATCAGCCCTAGGATAGTGTTAGGGTTAGGGTTAGCATCAACCCTAGGATAGTGTTTGGGTTAGGGTTAGGGTTAGCATCAGCCCTAGGATAGTGTTAGGGTTAGGGTTAGGGTTAGCATCAGCCCTAGGATAGTGTTAGTGTTAGGGTTAGCATCAGCCCAAGGATAGTGTTAGGGTTAGGGTTAGGGTTAGCATCAGCCCTAGGATAGTGTTAGGGTTAGGGTTAGCATCAGCCCTAGGATAGTGTTAGGGTTAGGGTTAGGGTTAGCATCAGCCCTAGGATAGTGTTAGGGTTAGGGTTAGCATCAGCCCTAGGTTATTGTTAGGGTTAGGGTTAGGGTTAGCATCAGCCCTAGGATAGTGTTAGGGTTAGGGTTAGCATCAGCCCTAGGATAACGTTGGGGTTAGGGTTAGGGTTAGCATCAGCCCTAGGATAGTGTTAGGGTTAGGGTTAGCATCAACCCTAGGATAGTGTTAGGGTTAGGGTTAGGGTTAGCATCAGCCCTAGGATAGTGTTAGGGTTAGGGTTAGCATCAGCCCTAGGATAGTGTTAGGGTTAGGGTTAGGGTTAGCATCAGCGATTGGAGAGTGTTAGGGTTAGGGTTAGGGTTAGCTTCAGCCCTAGGATAGTGCTAGTGTTAGGGTTAGCATCTGCCCTAGGATAGTGTTAGGGTTAGGGTTAGGGTTAGCATCCGCCCTAGGATAGTGTTAGGGTTAGGGTTAGGGTTAGCATCAGCCCTAGGATAGTGTTAGGGTTAGGGTTAACATAAACCCTAGGATAGTGTTAGGGTTAGGGTTAGGGTTATCATCAGGCCTGGGATAGTGTTAGGGTTAGGGTTAGGGTTATCATCAGTTCAAAGATAGTGTTAGGGTTAGCGTTAGGGTTAGCATCAGCCCTAGGATAGTGTTAGGGTTAGATTAGGGTTAGCATCAGCCCTAGGACAGTGTTAGGGTTAGGGTTAGCATCAGCCCTAGGATAGTGTTAGGGTTAGGGTTAGGGTTATCATCAGGCCTAGGATAGTGTTAGGGTTACGGTTAGCATCAGCCCTAGGATAGTGTTAGGGTTAGGGTTAGGGTTAGCATCAGCCCTAGGATAGTGTTAGGGTTAGGGTTAATATCAGCCCTAGGATATTGTTAGGGTTAGGGTTAGGGTTAGCATCAGCCCTAGGATAGTGTTAGGGTTAGGGTTAGCATCAGCCCTAGGATAGTGTTAGGGTTAGGGTTAGGGTTAGCATCAGCCGTAGGACAGTGTTAGGGTTAGGGTTAGCCTCAGCCCTAAGATAGTGTTAGAGTTAGGGTTAGGGTTAGCATCAGCCCTAGGATAATGTTAGGGTTAGGGTTAGGGTTAGCATCAGCCCTAGGATAGTGTTAGTGTTAGGGTTAGCATCAGCCCTAGGATAGTGTTAGGGTTAGGGTTAATGTTAGCATCCGCCCTAGGATAGTGTTAGGGGTAGGGTTAGGGTTAGCATCAGCCCTAGGATAGTGTTAGGGTTAGGGTTAGGGTTAGCATCAGGCCCAGGATAGTGTTAGGGTTAGGGTTAGCATGAGCCCAAGGATAGTGTTAGGGTTAGGGTTAGGGTTAGCATATGCCCTAGGATATTGTTAGGGTTAGGGTTAGTGTTAGCATCAGCCCAAGGATAGTGTTAGTGTTAGGGTTTGCATCAGCCCAAGGATAGTGTTAGGGTTAGGGTTAGGGTTATCATCAGGCCTAGGATAGTGTTAGGGTTAGGGTTAGCATCAGCCCTAGGATAGTGTTAGGGTTAGGGTTAGGGTTAGCATCAGCCCTAGGATAGTGTTAGGGTTAGGGTTAGCATCAGCCCTAGGGAAGTGTTAGGGTTAGGGTTAGGGTTAGCATCAGGCCTAGGACAGTGTTAGGGTTAGGGTTAGCAACAGCCCTAGGATAGTGTTAGGGTTAGGGTTAGGGTTAGCATCAGCCGTAGGATAGTGTTAGGGTTAGGGTTTGCCTCAGCCCTAAGATAGTGTTAGAGTTATGGTTACTGTTAGCATCCGCCCTAGGATAGTGTTAGGGTTAGCGTTAGGGTTAGCATCAGCCCTAGGATAGTGTTAGGTTTAGGGTTAACATAAACCCTAGGATAGTGTTAGGGTTAGGGTTAGGGTTATCATCAGGCCTAGGATAGTGTTAGGGTTAGGGTTAGGGTTAGCATCAGTTCAAGGATAGTGTTAGGGTTAGCGTTAGGGTTAGCATCTGCCCTAGGATAGTGTTAGGGTTAGGGTTAGGGTTAGCATCAGCCCAAGGATAGTGTTAGGGTTAGGGTTAGCATCAGCCCTAGGATAGTGTTAGGGTTAGGGTTATGGTTAGCATCAGGCCCAGGATAGTGTTAGGGTTAGGGTTAGCATCAGCCCAAGGATAGTGTTAGGGTTAGTGTTAGGGTTAGCATCAACCCTAGGATAGTGTTAGGGTTAGGGTTAGCATCAACCCTAGGATAGTGTTTGGGTTAGGGTTAGGGTAAGCATCAGCCCCAGGATAGTGTTAGGGTTAGGGTTAGGGTTAGCATCAGCCCTAGGATAGTGGTACTGTTAGGGTTAGCATCAGCCCTAGGATAGTGTTAGGGTTAGGGTTAGGGTTAGCATCAGCCCTAGGATAGTGTTAGGGTTAGGGTTAGCATCAGCCCTAGGATAGTGTTAGGGTTAGGGTTAGGGTTAGGATCAGCCCTAGGATAGTGTTAGGGTTAGGGTTAGCATCAGCCCTAGGTTAGTATTAGGGTTAGGGTTAGGGTTAGCATCAGCCCTAGGATAGTGTTAGGGTTAGGGTTAGGGTTAGCATCAGCCCTTGGAGAGTGTTAGGGTTAGGGTTAGGGTTAGCTTCAGCCCTAGGATAGTGCTAGTGTTAGGGTTAGCATCTGCCCTAGGATAGTGTTAGGGTTAGGGTTAGGGTTAGCATCCGCCCTAGGATAGTGTTAGGGTTAAGGTTAGGGTTAGCATCAGCCCTAGGATAGTGTTAGGGTTAGGGTTAACATAAACCCTAGGATAGTGCTAGGGTTAGGGTTAGGGTTATCATCAGGCCTAGGATAGTGTTAGGGTTAGGGTTAGGGTTATCATCAGTTCAAAGATAGTGTTAGGGTTAGCGTTAGGGTTAGCATCAGCCCTAGGATAGTGTTAGGGTTAGATTAGGGTTAGCATCACCCCTAGGACAGTGTTAGGGTTAGGGTTAGCATCAGCCCTAGGATAGTGTTAGGGTTAGGGTGAGGGTTATCATCAGGCCTAGGATAGTGTTAGGGTTACGGTTAGCATCAGCCCTAGGATAGTGTTAGGGTTAGGTTTAGGGTTAGCATCAGCCCTAGGATAGTGTTAGGGTTAGGGTTAACATCAGCCCTAGGATAGTGTTAGGGTTAGGGTTAGGGTGAGCATCAGCCCTAGGATAGTGTTAGGGTTAGGGTTAGCATCAGCCCTAGGATAGTGTTAGGGTTAGGGTTAGGGTTAGCATCAGCCGTAGGACAGTGTTAGGGTTAGGGTTAGCCTCAGCCCTAAGATAGTGTTAGAGTTAGGGTTAGGGTTAGCATCAGCCCTAGGATAATGTTAGGGTTAGGGTTAGGGTTAGCATCAGCCCTAGGATAGTGTTAGGGTTAGGGTTAGGGTTAGCATCAGTTCAAGGATAGTGTTAGGGTTAGCGTTAGGGTTAGCATCTGCCCTAGGATAGTGTTAGGGTTAGGGTTAGGGTTAGCATCAGCCCAAGGATAGTGTTAGGGTTAGGGTTAGCATCAGCCCTAGGATAGTGTTAGGGTTAGGGTTATGGTTAGCATCAGGCCCAGGATAGTGTTAGGGTTAGGGTTAGCATCAGCCCAAGGATAGTGTTAGGGTTAGTGTTAGGGTTAGCATCAACCCTAGGATAGTGTTAGGGTTAGGGTTAGCATCAACCCTAGGATAGTGTTTGGGTTAGGGTTAGGGTAAGCATCAGCCCCAGGATAGTGTTAGGGTTAGGGTTAGGGTTAGCATCAGCCCTAGGATAGTGGTACTGTTAGGGTTAGCATCAGCCCTAGGATAGTGTTAGGGTTAGGGTTAGGGTTAGCATCAGCCCTAGGATAGTGTTAGGGTTAGGGTTAGCATCAGCCCTAGGATAGTGTTAGGGTTAGGGTTAGGGTTAGGATCAGCCCTAGGATAGTGTTAGGGTTAGGGTTAGCATCAGCCCTAGGTTAGTATTAGGGTTAGGGTTAGGGTTAGCATCAGCCCTAGGATAGTGTTAGGGTTAGGGTTAGGGTTAGCATCAGCCCTTGGAGAGTGTTAGGGTTAGGGTTAGGGTTAGCTTCAGCCCTAGGATAGTGCTAGTGTTAGGGTTAGCATCTGCCCTAGGATAGTGTTAGGGTTAGGGTTAGGGTTAGCATCCGCCCTAGGATAGTGTTAGGGTTAAGGTTAGGGTTAGCATCAGCCCTAGGATAGTGTTAGGGTTAGGGTTAACATAAACCCTAGGATAGTGCTAGGGTTAGGGTTAGGGTTATCATCAGGCCTAGGATAGTGTTAGGGTTAGGGTTAGGGTTATCATCAGTTCAAAGATAGTGTTAGGGTTAGCGTTAGGGTTAGCATCAGCCCTAGGATAGTGTTAGGGTTAGATTAGGGTTAGCATCACCCCTAGGACAGTGTTAGGGTTAGGGTTAGCATCAGCCCTAGGATAGTGTTAGGGTTAGGGTGAGGGTTATCATCAGGCCTAGGATAGTGTTAGGGTTACGGTTAGCATCAGCCCTAGGATAGTGTTAGGGTTAGGTTTAGGGTTAGCATCAGCCCTAGGATAGTGTTAGGGTTAGGGTTAACATCAGCCCTAGGATAGTGTTAGGGTTAGGGTTAGGGTGAGCATCAGCCCTAGGATAGTGTTAGGGTTAGGGTTAGCATCAGCCCTAGGATAGTGTTAGGGTTAGGGTTAGGGTTAGCATCAGCCGTAGGACAGTGTTAGGGTTAGGGTTAGCCTCAGCCCTAAGATAGTGTTAGAGTTAGGGTTAGGGTTAGCATCAGCCCTAGGATAATGTTAGGGTTAGGGTTAGGGTTAGCATCAGCCCTAGGATAGTGTTAGTGTTAGGGTTAGCATCAGCCCTAGGATAGTGTTAGTGTTAGGGTTAGCATCAGCCCTAGGATAGTGTTAGGGTTAGGGTTAGGGTTAGCAACCGCCCTAGGATAGTGTTAGGGTTAGGGTTAGGGTTAGCATCAGCCGTAGGATAGTGTTAGGGTTAGGGTTAACATAAATCCTAGGATAGTGTTAGGGTTAGGGTTAGGGTTATCATCAGGCCTAGGATAGTGTTAGGGTTAGGGTTAGGGTTAGCATCAGTTCAAGGATAGTGTTAGGGTTAGCGTTAGGGTTACCATCTGCCCTAGGATAGTGTTAGGTTTAGGGTTAGGGTTAGCATCAGCCCAAGGATAGTGTTACGGTTAGGGTTAGCATCAGCCCTATGATACTGTTAGGGTTAGGGTTAGGGTTAGCATCAGGCCCAGGATAGTGTTAGGGTTAGGGTTAGCATCAGCCCTAGGATAGTGTTAGGGTTAGGGTTAGGGTTAGCATCAGCCCTAGGATAGTGTTAGGGTTAGGGTTAGCATCAACCCTAGGATAGTGTTTGGGTTAGGGTTAGGGTTAGCATCAGCCCTAGGATAGTGTTAGGGTTAGGGTTAGCCTCAGCCCTAGGAGAGTGTTAGGGTTAGGGATAGGGTTAGCATCAAGCCTAGGATAGTGTTAGGGTTAGGGTTAGGGTTAGCATCAGTTCAAGGATATTGTTAGGGTTAGCGTTAGGGTTAGCATCTGCCCTAGGATAGTGTTAGGGTTAGGGTTAGGGTTAGCATCAGCCCAAGGATAGTGTTAGGGTTAGGGTTAGCATCAGCCCTAGGATAGTGTTAGGGTTAGGGTTAGGGTTAGCATCAGGCCCAGGATAGTGTTAGGGTTAGGGTTAGCATCAGCCCAAGGATAGTGTTAGGGTTAGGGTTAGGGTTAGCATCAGCCCTAGGATAGTGTTAGTGTTAGGGTTAGCATCAACACTAGGATAGTGTTTGGGTTAGGGTTAGGGTTAGCATCAGCCCTAGGATAGTGTTAGGGTTAGGGTTAGGGTTAGCATCAGCCCTAGGATAGTGTTAGTGTTAGGGTTAGCATCAGCCCTAGGATAGTGTTAGGGTTAGGTTTAGGGTTAGCATCAGCCCTAGGATAGTGTTAGGGTTAGGGTTAGGGTTAGCATCCGCCCTAGGATAGTGTTACTGTTAGGGTTAGCATCAGCCCTAGGATAGTGTTTGGGTTAGGGTTAGGGTTAGCATCAGCCCCAGGATAGTGTTAGGGTTAGGGTTAGAGTTAGCATCAGCCCTAGGATAGTGTTAGGGTTAGGGTTAGCATCAGCCCTAGGATAGTGTTAGGGTTAGGGTTAGGGTTAGCATCAGGCCTAGGATAGTGTTAGGGTTAGGGTTAGCATCAGCCCTAGGATAGTGTTAGAGTTAGGGTTAGGGTTAGCATCCGCCCTAGGATAATGTTAGGGTTAGGGTTAGGGTTAGCATCAGCCCTAGGATAGTGTTAGTGTTAGGGTTAGCATAAGCCCTAGGATAGTGTTAGGGTTAGGGTTAGGGTTAGCATCAGCCCTAGGATAGTGTTAGGGTTAGGGTTAACATAAACCCTAGGATAGTGTTAGGGTTAGGGTTAGGGTTATCATCAGGCCTAGGATAGTGTTAGGGTTAGGGTTAGGGTTAGCATCAGTTCAAGGATAGTGTTAGGGTTAGCGTTAGGGTTAGCATCTGCCCTAGGATAGTGTTAGGGTTAGGGTTAGGGTTAGCATCAGCCCAAGTATAGTGTTAGGGTTAGGGTTAGCATCAGCCCTAGGATAGTGTTAGGGTTAGGGTTAGGGTTAGCATCAGGCCCATGATAATGTTAGGGTTAGGGTTAGCATCAGCCCAAGGATAGTGTTAGGGTTCGGGTTAGGGTTAGCATCAGCCCGAGGATAGTGTTAGGGTTAGGGTTAGCATCAACCCTAGGATAGTGTTTGGGTTAGGGTTAGGGTTAGCATCAGCCCTAGGATAGTGTTAGTGTTAGGGTTAGCATAAGCCCTAGGATAGTGTTAGGGTTAGGGTTAGGGTTAGCATCAGCCCTAGGATAGTGTTAGGGTTAGGGTTAACATAAACCCTAGGATAGTGTTAGGGTTAGGGTTAGGGTTAGCATCAGCCCAAGTATAGTGTTAGGGTTAGGGTTAGCATCAGCCCTAGGATAGTGTTAGGGTTAGGGTTAGGGTTAGCATCAGGCCCATGATAGTGTTAGGGTTAGGGTTAGCATCAGCCCAACGATAGTGTTAGGGTTAGGGTTAGGGTTAGCATCAGCCCTAGGATAGTGTTAGGGTTAGGGTTACCATCAACGCTAGGATAGTGTTTGGGTTAGGGTTAGGGTTAGCATCAGCCCTAGGTTATTGTTAGGGTTAGGGTTAGGGTTAGCATCAGCCCTAGGATAGTGTTAGGGTTAGGGTTAGCATCAGCCCTAGGATAACGTTGGGGTTAGGGTTAGGGTTAGCATCAGCCCTAGGATAGTGTTAGGGTTAGGGATAGCATCAACCCTAGGATAGTGTTAGGGTTAAGGTTAGGGTAAGCATCAGCCCTAGGATAGTGTTAGGGTTAGGGTTAGCATCAGCCCTAGGATAGTGTTAGGGTTAGGGTTAGGGTTAGCATCAGCCCTTGGAGAGTGTTAGGGTTAGGGTTAGGGTTAGCTTCAGCCCTAGGATAGTGCTAGTGTTAGAGTTAGCATCTGCCCTAGGATAGTGTTAGGGTTAGGGTTAGGGTTAGCATCCGCCCTAGGATAGTGTTAGTGTTAGGGTTAGGGTTAGCATCAGCCCTAGGATAGTGTTAGGGTTAGGGTTAACATAAACCCTAGGATAGTGTTAGGGTTAGGGTTAGGGTTATCATCAGGCCTAGGATAGTGTTAGGGTTAGGGTTAGGGTTATCATCAGTTCAAAGATAGTGTTAGGGTTAGCGTTAGGGTTAGCATCAGCCCTAGGATAGTGTTAGGGTTAGATTAGGGTTAGCATCAGCCCTAGGACAGTGTTAGGGTTAGGGTTAGCATCAGCCCTAGGATAGTGTTAGGGTTAGGGTTAGGGTTATCATCAGGCCTAGGATAGTGTTAGGGTTACGGTTAGCATCAGCCCTAGGATAGTGTTAGGGTTAGGGTTAGGGTTAGCATCAGCCCTAGGATAGTGTTAGGGTTAGGGTTAATATCAGCCCTAGGATATTGTTAGGGTTAGGGTTAGGGTTAGCATCAGCCCTAGGATAGTGTTAGGGTTAGGGTTAGCATCAGCCCTAGGATAGTGTTAGGGTTAGGGTTAGGGTTAGCATCAGCCGTAGGATAGTGTTAGGGTTAGGGTTAGCCTCAGCCCTAAGATAGTGTTAGAGTTAGGGTTAGGGTTAGCATCAGCCCTAGGATAATGTTAGGGTTAGGGTTAGGGTTAGCATCAGCCCTAGGATAGTGTTAGTGTTAGGGATATCATCAGCCCTAGGATAGTGTTAGGGTTAGGGTTAGGGTTAGCATCCGCCCTAGGATAGTGTTAGGGGTAGGGTTAGGGTTAGCATCCGCCCTAGGATAGTGTTAGGGTTAGCGTTAGGGTTAGCATCAGCCCTAGGATAGTGTTAGGGTTAGGGTTAACATAAACCCTAGGATAGTGTTAGGGTTAGGGTTAGGGTTATCATCAGGCCTAGGATAGTGTTAGGGTTAGGGTTAGGGTTAGCATCAGTTCAAGGATAGTGTTAGGGTTAGCGTTAGGGTTAGCATCTGCCCTAGGATAGTGTTAGGGTTAGGGTTAGGGTTAGAATCAGCCCAAGGATAGTGTTAGGGTTAGGGTTAGCATCAGCCCTAGGATAGTGTTAGGGTTAGGGTTATGGTTAGCATCAGGCCCAGGATAGTGTTAGGGTTAGGGTTAGCATCAGCCCAAGGATAGTGTTAGGGTTAGTGTTAGGGTTAGCATCAGCCCTAGGATAGTGTTAGGGTTAGGGTTAGCATCAACCCTAGGATAGTGTTTGGGTTAGGGTTAGGGTAAGCATCAGCCCCAGGATAGTGTTAGGGTTAGGGTTAGGGTTAGCATCAGCCCTAGGATAGTGGTACTGTTAGGGTTAGCATCAGCCCTAGGATAGTGTTAGGGTTAGGGTTAGGGTTAGCATCAGCCCTAGGATAGTGTTAGGGTTAGGGTTAGCATCAGCCCTAGGATAGTGTTAGGGTTAGGGTTAGGGTTAGGATCAGCCCTAGGATAGTGTTAGGGTTAGGGTTAGCATCAGCCCTAGGTTAGTATTAGGGTTAGGGTTAGGGTTAGCATCAGCCCTAGGATAGTGTTAGGGTTAGGGTTAGGGTTAGCATCAGCCCTTGGAGAGTGTTAGGGTTAGGGTTAGGGTTAGCTTCAGCCCTAGGATAGTGCTAGTGTTAGGGTTAGCATCTGCCCTAGGATAGTGTTAGGGTTAGGGTTAGGGTTAGCATCCGCCCTAGGATAGTGTTAGGGTTAGGGTTAGGGTTAGCATCAGCCCTAGGATAGTGTTAGGGTTAGGGTTAACATAAACCCTAGGATAGTGTTAGGGTTAGGGTTAGGGTTATCATCAGGCCTAGGATAGTGTTAGGGTTAGGGTTAGGGTTATCATCAGTTCAAAGATAGTGTTAGGGTTAGCGTTAGGGTTAGCATCAGCCCTAGGATAGTGTTAGGGTTAGATTAGGGTTAGCATCACCCCTAGGACAGTGTTAGGGTTAGGGTTAGCATCAGCCCTAGGATAGTGTTAGGGTTAGGGTGAGGGTTATCATCAGGCCTAGGATAGTGTTAGGGTTACGGTTAGCATCAGCCCTAGGATAGTGTTAGGGTTAGGGTTAGGGTTAGCATCAGCCCTAGGATAGTGTTAGGGTTAGGGTTAACATCAGCCCTAGGATAGTGTTAGGGTTAGGGTTAGGGTGAGCATCAGCCCTAGGATAGTGTTAGGGTTAGGGTTAGCATCAGCCCTAGGATAGTGTTAGGGTTAGGGTTAGGGTTAGCATCAGCCGTAGGACAGTGTTAGGGTTAGGGTTAGCCTCAGCCCTAAGATAGTGTTAGAGTTAGGGTTAGGGTTAGCATCAGCCCTAGGATAATGTTAGGGTTAGGGTTAGGGTTAGCATCAGCCCTAGGATAGTGTTAGTGTTAGGGTTAGCATCAGCCCTAGGATAGTGTTAGTGTTAGGGTTAGCATCAGCCCTAGGATAGTGTTAGGGTTAGGGTTAGGGTTAGCAACCGCCCTAGGATAGTGTTAGGGTTAGGGTTAGGGTTAGCATCAGCCGTAGGATAGTGTTAGGGTTAGGGTTAACATAAATCCTAGGATAGTGTTAGGGTTAGGGTTAGGGTTATCATCAGGCCTAGGATAGTGTTAGGGTTAGGGTTAGGGTTAGCATCAGTTCAAGGATAGTGTTAGGGTTAGCGTTAGGGTTAGCATCTGCCCTAGGATAGTGTTAGGGTTAGGGTTAGGGTTAGCATCAGCCCAAGGATAGTGTTACGGTTAGGGTTAGCATCAGCCCTATGATACTGTTAGGGTTAGGGTTAGGGTTAGCATCAGGCCCAGGATAGTGTTAGGGTTAGGGTTAGCATCAGCCCTAGGATAGTGTTAGGGTTAGGGTTAGGGTTAGCATCAGCCCTAGGATAGTGTTAGGGTTAGGGTTAGCATCAACCCTAGGATAGTGTTTGGGTTAGGGTTAGGGTTAGCATCAGAACTAGGATAGTGTTAGGGTTAGGGTTAGCCTCAGCCCTAGGAGAGTGTTAGGGTTAGGGATAGGGTTAGCATCAGGCCTAGGATAGTGTTAGGGTTAGGGTTAGGGTTAGCATCAGTTCAAGGATATTGTTAGGGTTAGCGTTAGGGTTAGCATCTGCCCTAGGATAGTGTTAGGGTTAGGGTTAGGGTTAGCATCAGCCCAAGGATAGTGTTAGGGTTAGGGTTAGCATCAGCCCTAGGATAGTGTTAGGGTTAGGGTTAGGGTTAGCATCAGGCCCAGGATAGTGTTAGGGTTAGGGTTAGCATCAGCCCAAGGATAGTGTTAGGGTTAGGGTTAGGGTTAGCATCAGCCCTAGGATAGTGTTAGTGTTAGGGTTAGCATCAACACTAGGATAGTGTTTGGGTTAGGGTTAGGGTTAGCATCAGCCGTGGGATAGTGTTAGGGTTAGGGTTAGGGTTAGCATCAGCCCTAGGATAGTGTTAGTGTTAGGGTTAGCATCAGCCCTAGGATAGTGTTAGGGTTAGGGTTAGGGTTAGCATCAGCCCTAGGATAGTGTTAGGGTTAGGGTTAGGGTTAGCATCCGCCCTAGGATAGTGTTACTGTTAGGGTTAGCATCAGCCCTAGGATAGTGTTTGGGTTAGGGTTAGGGTTAGCATCAGCCCCAGGATAGTGTTAGGGTTAGGGTTAGAGTTAGCATCAGCCCTAGGATAGTGTTAGGGTTAGGGTTAGAGTTAGCATAAGCCCTAGGATAGTGTTAGGGTTAGGGTTAGGGTTAGCATCAGCCCTAGGATAGTGTTAGGGTTAGGGTTAACATAAACCCTAGGATAGTGTTAGGGTTAGGGTTAGGGTTATCATCAGGCCTAGGATAGTGTTAGGGTTAGGGTTAGGGTTAGCATCAGTTCAAGGATAGTGTTAGGGTTAGCGTTAGGGTTAGCATCTGCCCTAGGATAGTGTTAGGGTTAGGGTTAGGGTTAGCATCAGCCCAAGTATAGTGTTAGGGTTAGGGTTAGCATCAGCCCTAGGATAGTGTTAGGGTTAGGGTTAGGGTTAGCATCAGGCCCATGATAGTGTTAGGGTTAGGGTTAGCATCAGCCCAACGATAGTGTTAGGGTTAGGGTTAGGGTTAGCATCAGCCCTAGGATAGTGTTAGGGTTAGGGTTACCATCAACGCTAGGATAGTGTTTGGGTTAGGGTTAGGGTTAGCATCAGCCCTAGGTTATTGTTAGGGTTAGGGTTAGGGTTAGCATCAGCCCTAGGATAGTGTTAGGGTTAGGGTTAGCATCAGCCCTAGGATAACGTTGGGGTTAGGGTTAGGGTTAGCATCAGCCCTAGGATAGTGTTACGGTTAGGGTTAGCATCAACCCTAGGATAGTGTTAGGGTTAGGGTTAGGGTTAGCATCAGCCCTAGGATAATGTTAGGGTTAGGGTTAGCATCAGCCCTAGGATAGTGTTAGGGTTAGGGTTAGGGTTAGCATCAGCCCTTGGAGAGTGTTAGGGTTAGGGTTAGGGTTAGCTTCAGCCCTAGGATAGTGCTAGTGTTAGAGTTAGCATCTGCCCTAGGATAGTGTTAGGGTTAGGGTTAGGGTTAGCATCCGCCCTAGGATAGTGTTAGTGTTAGGGTTAGGGTTAGCATCAGCCCTAGGATAGTGTTAGGGTTAGGGTTAACATAAACCCTAGGATAGTGTTAGGGTTAGGGTTAGGGTTATCATCAGGCCTAGGATAGTGTTAGGGTTAGGGTTAGGGTTATCATCAGTTCAAAGATAGTGTTAGGGTTAGCGTTAGGGTTAGCATCAGCCCTAGGATAGTGTTAGGGTTAGATTAGGGTTAGCATCAGCCCTAGGACAGTGTTAGGGTTAGGGTTAGCATCAGCCCTAGGATAGTGTTAGGGTTAGGGTTAGGGTTATCATCAGGCCTAGGATAGTGTTAGGGTTACGGTTAGCATCAGCCCTAGGATAGTGTTAGGGTTAGGGTTAGGGTTAGCATCAGCCCTAGGATAGTGTTAGGGTTAGGGTTAATATCAGCCCTAGGATATTGTTAGGGTTAGGGTTAGGGTTAGCATCAGCCCTAGGATAGTGTTAGGGTTAGGGTTAGCATCAGCCCTAGGATAGTGTTAGGGTTAGGGTTAGGGTTAGCATCAGCCGTAGGATAGTGTTAGGGTTAGGGTTAGCCTCAGCCCTAAGATAGTGTTAGAGTTAGGGTTAGGGTTAGCATCAGCCCTAGGATAATGTTAGGGTTAGGGTTAGGGTTAGCATCAGCCCTAGGATAGTGTTAGTGTTAGGGTTATCATCAGCCCTAGGATAGTGTTAGGGTTAGGGTTAGGGTTAGCATCCGCCCTAGGATAGTGTTAGGGGTAGGGTTAGGGTTAGCATCAGCCCTAGGATAGTGTTAGGGTTAGGGTTAGGGTTAGCATCAGCCGTAGGACAGTGTTATGGTTAGGGTTAGCCTCAGCCCTAAGATAGTGTTAGAGTTAGGGTTAGGGTTAGCATCAGCCCTAGGATAATGTTAGGGTTAGGGTTAGGGTTAGCATCAGCCCTAGGATAGTGTTAGTGTTAGGGTTAGCATCAGCCCTAGGATAGTGTTAGTGTTAGGGTTAGCATCAGCCCTAGGATAGTGTTAGGGTTAGGGTTAGGGTTAGCAACCGCCCTAGGATAGTGTTAGGGTTAGGGTTAGGGTTAGCATCAGCCGTAGGATAGTGTTAGAGTTAGGGTTAACATAAATCCTAGGATAGTGTTAGGGTTAGGGTTAGGGTTATCATCAGGCCTAGGATAGTGTTAGGGTTAGGGTTAGGGTTAGCATCAGTTCAAGGATAGTGTTAGGGTTAGCGTTAGGGTTAGCATCTGCCCTAGGATAGTGTTAGGGTTAGGGTTAGGGTTAGCATCAGCGCAAGGATAGTGTTACGGTTAGGGTTAGCATCAGCCCTATGATACTGTTAGGGTTAGGGTTAGGGTTAGCATCAGGCCCAGGATAGTGTTAGGGTTAGGGTTAGCATCAGCCCTAGGATAGTGTTAGGGTTAGGGTTAGGGTTAGCATCAGCCCTAGGATAGTGTTAGGGTTAGGGTTAGCATCAACCCTAGGATAGTGTTTGGGTTAGGGTTAGGGTTAGCATCAGCCCTAGGATACTGTTAGGGTTAGGGTTAGCCTCAGCCCTAGGAAAGTGTTAGGGTTAGGGATAGGGTTAGCATCAGGCCTAGGATAGTGTTAGGATTAGGGTTAGGGTTAGCATCAGCCCTAGGATAGTGTTAGGGTTAGGGTTAGCATCAGCCCTAGGATACTGTCAGTGTTAGGGTTAGGGTTATCATCAGGCCTAGGATAGTGTTAGGGTTAGGGTTAGCATCAGCTCTAGGATAGTGTTAGGGTTAGGGTTAGGATTAGCATCAGCCCTAGGATAGTGTTAAGGTTAGGGTTAGGGTTATCATCAGGCCTAGGATAGTGTGAGGGCTAGAGTTAGCATCAGACTTAGGATAGTGTTAGGGTTAGGGTTAGGGTTATCATCAGGCCTAGGATAGTGTTAGGGTTAGGGTTAGGGTTAGCATCAGTTCAAGGATATTGTTAGGGTTAGCGTTAGGGTTAGCATCTGCCCTAGGATAGTGTTAGGGTTAGGGTTAGGGTTAGCATCAGCCCAAGGATAGTGTTAGGGTTAGGGTTAGCATCAGCCCTAGGATAGTGTTAGGGTTAGGGTTAGGGTTAGCATCAGGCCCAGGATAGTGTTAGGGTTAGGGTTAGCATCAGCCCAAGGATAGTGTTAGGGTTAGGGTTAGGGTTAGCATCAGCCCTAGGATAGTGTTAGTGTTAGGGTTAGCATCAACACTAGGATAGTGTTTGGGTTAGCGTTAGGGTTAGCATCAGCCCTAGGATAGTGCTAGGGTTAGGGTTAGGGTTAGCATCAGCCCTAGGATAGTGTTAGTGTTAGGGTTAGCATCAGCCCTAGGATAGTGTTAGGGTTAGGGTTAGGGTTAGCATCAGCCCTAGGATAGTGTTAGGGTTAGGGTTAGGGTTAGCATCCGCCCTAGGATAGTGTTAGTGTTAGGGTTAGCATCAGCCCTAGGATAGTGTTTGGGTTAGGGTTAGGGTTAGCATCAGCCCCAGGATAGTGTTAGGGTTAGGGTTAGGGTTAGCATCAGCCCTAGGATAGTGTTAGGGTTAGGGTTAGCATCAGCCCTAGGATAGTGTTAGGGTTAGGGTTAGGGCTAGCATCAGGCCTAGGATAGTGTTAGGGTTAGGGTTAGCATCAGCCCTAGGATAGTGTTAGAGTTAGGGTTAGGGTTAGCATCCGCCCTAGGATAATGTTAGGGTTAGGGTTAGGGTTAGCATCAGCCCTAGGATAGTGTTAGTGTTAGGGTTAGCATAAGCCCTAGGATAGTGTTAGGGTTAGGGTTAGCATCAGCCCTAGGATAGTGTTAGGGTTAGGGTTAACATAAACCCTAGGATAGTGTTAGGGTTAGGGTTAGGGTTATCATCAGGCCTAGGATAGTGTTAGGGTTAGGGTTAGGGTTAGCATCAGTTGAAGGATAGTGTTAGGGTTAGCGTTAGGGTTAGCATCTGCCCTAGGATAGTGTTAGGGTTAGGGTTAGGGTTAGCATCAGCCCAAGTATAGTGTTAGGGTTAGGGTTAGCATCAGCCCTAGGATAGTGTTAGGGTTAGGGTTAGGGTTAGCATCAGGCCCATGATAGTGTTAGGGTTAGGGTTAGCATCAGCCCAAGGATAGTGTTAGGGTTAGGGTTAGGGTTAGCATCAGCCCTAGGATAGTGTTAGGGTTAGGGTTAGCATCAACCCTAGGATAGTGTTTGGGTTAGGGTTAGGGTTAGCATCAGCCCTAGGATAGTGTTAGGGTTAGGGTTATGGTTAGCATCAGCCCTAGGATAGTGTTAGTGTTAGGGTTAGCATCAGCCCAAGGATAGTGTTAGGGTTAGGTTAGGGTTAGCATCAGCCCTAGGATAGTCTTAGGGTTAGGGTTAGCATCAGCCCTAGGATAGTGTTAGGGTTAGGGTTAGGGTTAGCATCAGCCCTAGGATAGTGTTAGGGTTAGGGTTAGCATCAGCCCTAGGTTATTGTTAGGGTTAGGGTTAGGGTTAGCATCAGCCCTAGGATAGTGTTAGGGTTAGGGTTAGCATCAGCCCTAGGATAACGTTGGGGTTAGGGTTAGGGTTAGCATCAGCCCTAGGATAGTGTTATGGTTAGGGTTAGCATCAACCCTAGGATAGTGTTAGGGTTAGGGTTAGGGTTAGCATCAGCCCTAGGATAGTGTTAGTGTTAGGGTTAGCATCAGCCCTAGGATAGTGTTAGGGTTAGGGTTAGGGTTAGCATCAGCCCTTGGAGAGTGTTAGGGTTAGGGTTAGGGTTAGCTTCAGCCCTAGGATAGTGCTAGTGTTAGGGTTAGCATCTGCCCTAGGATAGTGTTAGGGTTAGGGTTAGGGTTAGCATCCGCCCTAGGATAGTGTTAGTGTTAGGGTTAAGGTTAGCATCAGCCCTAGGATAGTGTTAGGGTTAGGGTTAACATAAACCCTAGGATAGTGTTAGGGTTAGGGTTAGGGTTATCATCAGGCCTAGGATAGTGTTAGGGTTAGGGTTAGGGTTATCATCAGTTCAAAGATAGTGTTAGGGTTAGCGTGAGGGTTAGCATCAGCCCTAGGATAGTGTTAGGGTTAGGGTTAGGGTTAGCATCAGGCCCAGGATAGTGTTAGGGTTAGGGTTAGCATGAGCCCAAGGATAGTGTTAGGGTTAGGGTTAGGGTTAGCATATGCCCTAGGATATTGTTAGGGTTAGGGTTAGCGTTAGCATCAGCCCAAGGATAGTGTTAGGGTTAGGGTTAGCATCAGCCCTAGGATAGTGTTAGGGTTAGGGTTAGGGTTAGCATCAGGCCCAGGATAGTGTTAGGGTTAGGGTTAGCATCAGCCCAAGGATAGTGTTAGGGTTAGGGTTAGGGTTAGCATCAGCCCTAGGATAGTGTTAGGGTTAGGGTTAGCATCAACACTAGGATAGTGTTTGTGTTAGGGTTAGGGTTAGCCTCAGCCCTAGGAGAGTGTTAGGGTTAGGGATAGGGTTAGCATCAGGCCTAGGATAGTGTTAGGGTTAGCGTTAGGGTTAGCATCAGCCCTAGGATAGTGTTAGGGTTAGGGTTAGCATCAGCCCTAGGATAGTGTCAGGGTTAGGGTTATGGTTATCATCAGGATTAGGATAGTGTTAGGGTTAGGGTTAGCATCAGCTCTAGGATAGTGTTAGGGTTAGGGTTAGGGTTAGCATCAGTTCAAGGATAGTGTTAGGGTTAGCGTTAGAGTTAGCATCTGCCCTAGGTTAGTGTTAGGGTTAGGGTTAGGGTTAGCATCAGCCCAAGGATAGTGTTACGGTTAGGGTTAGCATCAGCCCTATGATACTGTTAGGGTTAGGGTTAGGGTTAGCATCAGGCCCAGGATAGTGTTAGGGTTAGGGTTAGCATCAGCCCTAGGATAGTGTTAGGGTTAGGGTTAGGGTTAGCATCAGCCCTAGGATAGTGTTAGGGTTAGGGTTAGCATCAACCCTAGGATAGTGTTTGGGTTAGGGTTAGGGTTAGCATCAGCCCTAGGATAGTGTTAGGGTTAGGGTTAGCCTCAGCCCTAGGAGAGTGTTAGGATTAGGTATAGGGTTAGCATCAGGCCTAGGATAGTGTTAGGGTTAGGGTTAGGGTTAGCATCAGCCCTAGGATAGTGTTAGGGTTAGGGTTAGCATCAGCCCTAGGATACTGTCAGTGTTAGGGTTAGGGTTATCATCAGGCCTAGGATAGTGTTA
Source organism: Lemur catta (assembly GCF_020740605.2). NCBI lineage: Eukaryota > Metazoa > Chordata > Mammalia > Primates > Lemuridae > Lemur > Lemur catta. Next base: position 1,257,673 of record NW_025423857.1, on the reverse strand, counting down.
GGGTTAGGGTTAGCATCAGCTCTAGGATAGTGTTAGGGTTAGGGTTAGGGTTAGCATCAGCCCTAGGATAGTGTTAAGGTTAGGGTTAGGGTTATCATCAGGCCTAGGATAGTGTGAGGGCTAGAGTTAGCATCAGACTTAGGATAGTGTTAGGGTTAGGGTTAGGGTTATCATCAGGCCTAGGATAGTGTTAGGGTTAGGGTTAGGGTTAGCATCAGTTCAAGGATATTGTTAGGGTTAGCGTTAGGGTTAGCATCTGCCCTAGGATAGTGTTAGGGTTAGGGTTAGGGTTAGCATCAGCCCAAGGATAGTGTTAGGGTTAGGGTTAGCATCAGCCCTAGGATAGTGTTAGGGTTAGGGTTAGGGTTAGCATCAGGCCCAGGATAGTGTTAGGGTTAGGGTTAGCATCAGCCCAAGGATAGTGTTAGGGTTAGGGTTAGGGTTAGCATCAGCCCTAGGATAGTGTTAGTGTTAGGGTTAACATCAGCAATAGGATAGTGTTAGGGTTAGGGTTAGGGTTAGCATCAGCCCTAGGATAGTGTTAGGGTTAGGGTTAGGGTTAGCATCCGCCCTAGGATAGTGTTAGTGTTAGGGTTAGCATCAGCCCTAGGATAGTGTTTGGGTTAGGGTTAGGGTTAGCATCAGCCCCAGGACAGTGTTAGGGTTAGGGTTAGGGTTAGCATCAGCCCTAGGATAGTGTTAGGGTTAGGGTTAGCATCAGCCCTAGGATAGTGTTAGGGTTAGGGTTAGGGTTAGCATCAGGCCTAGGATAGTGTTAGGATTAGGGTTAGCATCAGCCCTAGGATAGTGTTAGAGTTAGGGTTAGGGTTAGCATCCTACCTAGGATAATGTTAGGGTTAGGGTTAGGGTTAGCATCAGCCCTAGGATAGTGTTAGTGTTAGGGTTAGCATAAGCCCTAGGATAGTGTTAGGGTTAGGGTTAGGGTTAGCATCAGCCCTAGGATAGTGTTAGGGTTAGGGTTAACATAAACCCTAGGATAGTGTTAGGGTTAGGGTTAGGGTTATCATCAGGCCTAGGATAGTGTTAGGGTTAGGGTTAGGGTTAGCATCAGTTCAAGGATAGTGTTAGGGTTAGCGTTAGGGTTAGCATCTGCCCTAGGATAGTGTTAGGGTTAGGGTTAGGGTTAGCATCAGCCCTAGGATAGTGTTAGGGTTAGGGTTAGCATCAGCCCTAGGTTATTGTTAGGGTTAGGGTTAGGGTTAGCATCAGCCCTAGGATAGTGTTAGGGTTAGGGTTAGCATCAGCCCTAGGATAACGTTGGGGTTAGGGTTAGGGTTAGCATCAGCCCTAGGATAGTGTTAGGGTTAGGGTTAGCATCAACCCTAGGATAGTGTTAGGGTTAGGGTTAGGGTTAGCATCAGCCCTAGGATAGTGTTAGGGTTAGGGTTAGCATCAGCCCTAGGATAGTGTTAGGGTTAGGGTTAGGGTTAGCATCAGCCCTTGGAGAGTGTTAGGGTTAGGGTTAGGGTTAGCTTCAGCCCTAGGATAGTGCTAGTGTTAGGGTTAGCATCTGCCCTAGGATAGTGTTAGGGTTAGGGTTAGGGTTAGCATCCGCCCTAGGATAGTGTTAGGGTTAGGGTTAACATAAACCCTAGGATAGTGTTAGGGTTAGGGTTAGGGTTATCATCAGGCCTAGGATAGTGTTAGGGTTAGGGTTAGGGTTATCATCAGTTCAAAGATAGTGTTAGGGTTAGCGTTAGGGTTAGCATCAGCCCTAGGATAGTGTTAGGGTTAGATTAGGGTTAGCATCAGCCCTAGGACAGTGTTAGGGTTAGGGTTAGCATCAGCCCTAGGATAGTGTTAGGGTTAGGGTTAGGGTTATCATCAGGCCTAGGATAGTGTTAGGGTTACGGTTAGCATCAGCCCTAGGATAGTGTTAGGGTTAGGGTTAGGGTTAGCATCAGCCCTAGGATAGTGTTAGGGTTAGGGTTAATATCAGCCCTAGGATATTGTTAGGGATAGGGTTAGGGTTAGCATCAGCCCTAGGATAGTGTTAGGGTTAGGGTTAATATCAGCCCTAGGATATTGTTAGGGTTAGGGTTAGGGTTAGCATCAGCCCTAGGATAGTGTTAGGGTTAGGGTTAGCATCAACCCTAGGTTAGTATTAGGGTTAGGGTTAGGGTTAGCATCAGCCCTAGGATAGTGTTAGGGTTAGGGTTAGGGTTAGCATCAGCCCTTGGAGAGTGTTAGGGTTAGGGTTAGGGTTAGCTTCAGCCCTAGGATAGTGCTAGTGTTAGGGTTAGCATCTGCCCTAGGATAGTGTTAGGGTTAGGGTTAGGGTTAGCATCCGCCCTAGGATAGTGTTAGGGTTAGGGTTAGGGTTAGCATCAGCCCTAGGATAGTGTTAGGGTTAGGGTTAACATAAACCCTAGGATAGTGTTAGGGTTAGGGTTAGGGTTATCATCAGGCCTAGGATAGTGTTAGGGTTAGGGTTAGGGTTATCATCAGTTCAAAGATAGTGTTAGGGTTAGCGTTAGGGTTAGCATCAGCCCTAGGATAGTGTTAGGGTTAGATTAGGGTTAGCATCAGCCCTAGGACAGTGATAGGGTTAGGGTTAGCATCAGCCCTAGGATAGTGTTAGGGTTAGGGTGAGGGTTATCATCAGGCCTAGGATAGTGTTAGGGTTACGGTTAGCATCAGCCCTAGGATAGTGTTAGGGTTAGGGTTAGGGTTAGCATCAGCCCTAGGATAGTGTTAGGGTTAGGGTTAACATCAGCCCTAGGATAGTGTTAGGGTTAGGGTTAGGGTGAGCATCAGCCCTAGGATAGTGTTAGGGTTAGGGTTAGCATCAGCCCTAGGATAGTGTTAGGGTTAGGGTTAGGGTTAGCATCAGCCGTAGGACAGTGTTATGGTTAGGGTTAGCCTCAGCCCTAAGATAGTGTTAGAGTTAGGGTTAGGGTTAGCATCAGCCCTAGGATAATGTTAGGGTTAGGGTTAGGGTTAGCATCAGCCCTAGGATAGTGGTAGTGTTAGGGTTAGCATCAGCCCTAGGATAGTGTTAGTGTTAGGGTTAGCATCAGCCCTAGGATAGTGTTAGGGTTAGGGTTAGGGTTAGCAACCGCCCTAGGATAGTGTTAGGGTTAGGGTTAGGGTTAGCATCAGCCGTAGGATAGTGTTAGAGTTAGGGTTAACATAAATCCTAGGATAGTGTTAGGGTTAGGGTTAGGGTTATCATCAGGCCTAGGATAGTGTTAGGGTTAGGGTTAGGGTTAGCATCAGTTCAAGGATAGTGTTAGGGTTAGCGTTAGGGTTAGCATCTGCCCTAGGATAGTGTTAGGGTTAGGGTTAGGGTTAGCATCAGCCCAAGGATAGTGTTACGGTTAGGGTTAGCATCAGCCCTATGATACTGTTAGGGTTAGGGTTAGGGTTAGCATCAGGCCCAGGATAGTGTTAGGGTTAGGGTTAGCATCAGCCCTAGGATAGTGTTAGGGTTAGGGTTAGGGTTAGCATCAGCCCTAGGATAGTGTTAGGGTTAGGGTTAGCATCAACCCTAGGATAGTGTTTGGGTTAGGGTTAGGGTTAGCATCAGCCCTAGGATAGTGTTAGGGTTAGGGTTAGCCTCAGCCCTAGGAGAGTGTTAGGGTTAGGGATAGGGTTAGCATCAGGCCTAGGATAGTGTTAGGGTTAGGGTTAGGGTTAGCATCAGCCCTAGGATAGTGTTAGGGTTAGGGTTAGCATCAGCCCTAGGATACTGTCAGTGTTAGGGTTAGGGTTATCATCAGGCCTAGGATAGTGTTAGGGTTAGGGTTAGCATCAGCTCTAGGATAGTGTTAGGGTTAGGGTTAGGATTAGCATCAGCCCTAGGATAGTGTTAAGGTTAGGGTTAGGGTTATCATCAGGCCTAGGATAGTGTGAGGGCTAGAGTTAGCATCAGACTTAGGATAGTGTTAGGGTTAGGGTTAGGGTTATCATCAGGCCTAGGATAGTGTTAGGGTTAGGGTTAGGGTTAGCATCAGTTCAAGGATATTGTTAGGGTTAGCGTTAGGGTTAGCATCTGCCCTAGGATAGTTTTAGGGTTAGGGTTAGGGTTAGCATCAGCCCAAGGATAGTGTTAGGGTTAGGGTTAGCATCAGGCCTAGGATAGTGTTTGGGTTAGGGTTAGGGTTAGCATCAGGCCCAGGATAGTGTTAGGGTTAGGGTTAGCATCAGCCCAAGGATAGTGTTAGGGTTAGGGTTAGGGTTAGCATCAGCCCTAGGATAGTGTTAGTGTTAGGGTTAGCATCAACACTAGGATAGTGTTTGGGTTAGCGTTAGGGTTAGCATCAGCCCTAGGATAGTGTTAGGGTTAGGGTTAGGGTTAGCATCAGCCCTAGGATAGTGTTAGTGTTAGGGTTAGCATCAGCCCTAGGATAGAGTTAGGGTTAGGGTTAGGGTTAGCATCAGCCCTAGGATAGTGTTAGGGTTAGGGTTAGGGTTAGCATCCGCCCTAGGATAGTGTTAGTGTTAGGGTTAGCATCAGCCCTAGGATAGTGTTTGGGTTAGGGTTAGGGTTAGCATCAGCCCCAGGATAGTGTTAGGGTTAGGGTTAGGGTTAGCATCAGCCCTAGGATAGTGTTAGGGTTAGGGTTAGCATCAGCCCTAGGATAGTGTTAGGTTTAGGGTTAGGGTTAGCATCAGGCCTAGGATAGTGTTAGGGTTAGGGTTAGCATCAGCCCTAGGATAGTGTTAGAGTTAGGGTTAGGGTTAGCATCCGCCCTAGGATAATGTTAGGGTTAGGGTTAGGGTTAGCATCAGCCCTAGGATAGTGTTAGTGTTAGGGTTAGCATAAGCCCTAGGATAGTGTTAGGGTTAGGGTTAGGGTTAGCATCAGCCCTAGGATAGTGTTAGGGTTAGGGTTAACATAAACCCTAGGATAGTGTTAGGGTTAGGGTTAGGGTTATCATCAGGCCTAGGATAGTGTTAGGGTTAGGGTTAGGGTTATCATCAGTTCAAAGATAGTGTTAGGGTTAGCGTTAGGGTTAGCATCAGCCCTAGGATAGTGTTAGGGTTAGATTAGGGTTAGCATCAGCCCTAGGACAGTGATAGGGTTAGGGTTAGCATCAGCCCTAGGATAGTGTTAGGGTTAGGGTGAGGGTTATCATCAGGCCTAGGATAGTGTTAGGGTTACGGTTAGCATCAGCCCTAGGATAGTGTTAGGGTTAGGGTTAGGGTTAGCATCAGCCCTAGGATAGTGTTAGGGTTAGGGTTAACATCAGCCCTAGGATAGTGTTAGGGTTAGGGTTAGGGTGAGCATCAGCCCTAGGATAGTGTTAGGGTTAGGGTTAGCATCAGCCCTAGGATAGTGTTAGGGTTAGGGTTAGGGTTAGCATCAGCCGTAGGACAGTGTTATGGTTAGGGTTAGCCTCAGCCCTAAGATAGTGTTAGAGTTAGGGTTAGGGTTAGCATCAGCCCTAGGATAATGTTAGGGTTAGGGTTAGGGTTAGCATCAGCCCTAGGATAGTGGTAGTGTTAGGGTTAGCATCAGCCCTAGGATAGTGTTAGTGTTAGGGTTAGCATCAGCCCTAGGATAGTGTTAGGGTTAGGGTTAGGGTTAGCAACCGCCCTAGGATAGTGTTAGGGTTAGGGTTAGGGTTAGCATCAGCCGTAGGATAGTGTTAGAGTTAGGGTTAACATAAATCCTAGGATAGTGTTAGGGTTAGGGTTAGGGTTATCATCAGGCCTAGGATAGTGTTAGGGTTAGGGTTAGGGTTAGCATCAGTTCAAGGATAGTGTTAGGGTTAGCGTTAGGGTTAGCATCTGCCCTAGGATAGTGTTAGGGTTAGGGTTAGGGTTAGCATCAGCCCAAGGATAGTGTTACGGTTAGGGTTAGCATCAGCCCTATGATACTGTTAGGGTTAGGGTTAGGGTTAGCATCAGGCCCAGGATAGTGTTAGGGTTAGGGTTAGCATCAGCCCTAGGATAGTGTTAGGGTTAGGGTTAGGGTTAGCATCAGCCCTAGGATAGTGTTAGGGTTAGGGTTAGCATCAACCCTAGGATAGTGTTTGGGTTAGGGTTAGGGTTAGCATCAGCCCTAGGATAGTGTTAGGGTTAGGGTTAGCCTCAGCCCTAGGAGAGTGTTAGGGTTAGGGATAGGGTTAGCATCAGGCCTAGGATAGTGTTAGGGTTAGGGTTAGGGTTAGCATCAGCCCTAGGATAGTGTTAGGGTTAGGGTTAGCATCAGCCCTAGGATACTGTCAGTGTTAGGGTTAGGGTTATCATCAGGCCTAGGATAGTGTTAGGGTTAGGGTTAGCATCAGCTCTAGGATAGTGTTAGGGTTAGGGTTAGGATTAGCATCAGCCCTAGGATAGTGTTAAGGTTAGGGTTAGGGTTATCATCAGGCCTAGGATAGTGTGAGGGCTAGAGTTAGCATCAGACTTAGGATAGTGTTAGGGTTAGGGTTAGGGTTATCATCAGGCCTAGGATAGTGTTAGGGTTAGGGTTAGGGTTAGCATCAGTTCAAGGATATTGTTAGAGTTAGCGTTAGGGTTAGCATCTGCCCTAGGATAGTGTTAGGGTTAGGGTTAGGGTTAGCATCAGCCCAAGGATAGTGTTAGGGTTAGGGTTAGCATCAGGCCTAGGATAGTGTTAGGGTTAGGGTTAGGGTTAGCATCAGGCCCAGGATAGTGTTAGGGTTAGGGTTAGCATCAGCCCAAGGATAGTGTTAGGGTTAGGGTTAGGGTTAGCATCAGCCCTAGGATAGTGTTAGTGTTAGGGTTAGCATCAACACTAGGATAGTGTTTGGGTTAGCGTTAGGGTTAGCATCAGCCCTAGGATAGTGTTAGGGTTAGGGTTAGGGTTAGCATCAGCCCTAGGATAGTGTTAGTGTTAGGGTTAGCATCAGCCCTAGGATAGAGTTAGGGTTAGGGTTAGGGTTAGCATCAGCCCTAGGATAGTGTTAGGGTTAGGGTTAGGGTTAGCATCCGCCCTAGGATAGTGTTAGTGTTAGGGTTAGCATCAGCCCTAGGATAGTGTTTGGGTTAGGGTTAGGGTTAGCATCAGCCCCAGGATAGTGTTAGGGTTAGGGTTAGGGTTAGCATCAGCCCTAGGATAGTGTTAGGGTTAGGGTTAGCATCAGCCCTAGGATAGTGTTAGGTTTAGGGTTAGGGTTAGCATCAGGCCTAGGATAGTGTTAGGGTTAGGGTTAGCATCAGCCCTAGGATAGTGTTAGAGTTAGGGTTAGGGTTAGCATCCGCCCTAGGATAATGTTAGGGTTAGGGTTAGGGTTAGCATCAGCCCTAGGATAGTGTTAGTGTTAGGGTTAGCATAAGCCCTAGGATAGTGTTAGGGTTAGGGTTAGGGTTAGCATCAGCCCTAGGATAGTGTTAGGGTTAGGGTTAACATAAACCCTAGGATAGTGTTAGGGTTAGGGTTAGGGTTATCATCAGGCCTAGGATAGTGTTAGGGATAGGGTTAGGGTTAGCATCAGTTGAAGGATAGTGTTAGGGTTAGCGTTAGGGTTAGCATCTGCCCTAGGATAGTGTTAGGGTTAGGGTTAGGGTTAGCATCAGCCCAAGTATAGTGTTAGGGTTAGGGTTAGCATCAGCCCTAGGATAGTGTTAGGGTTAGGGTTAGGGTTAGCATCAGGCCCATGATAGTGTTAGGGTTAGGGTTAGCATCAGCCCAAGGATAGTGTTAGGGTTAGGGTTAGGGTTAGCATCAGCCCTAGGATAGTGTTAGGGTTAGGGTTAGCATCAACCCTAGGATAGTGTTTGGGTTAGGGTTAGGGTTAGCATCAGCCCTAGGATAGTGTTAGGGTTAGGGTTAGGCTTAGCATCAGCCCTAGGATAGTGTTAGTGTTAGGGTTAGCATCAGCCCTAGGATAGTGTTTGGGTTAGGGTTAGGGTTAGCATCAGCCCCAGGATAGTGTTAGAGTTAGGGTTAGGGTTAGCATCAGCCCTAGGATAGTGTTAGGGTTAGGGTTAGCATCAGCCCTAGGATAGTGTTAGGGTTAGGGTTAGGGTTAGCATCAGGCCTAGGATAGTGTTAGGATTAGGGTTAGCATCAGCCCTAGGATAGTGTTAGTGTTAGGGTTAGGGTTAGCATCCTACCTAGGATAATGTTAGGGTTAGGGTTAGGGTTAGCATCAGCCCTAGGATAGTGTTAGTGTTAGGGTTAGCATAAGCCCTAGGATAGTGTTAGGGTTAGGGTTAGGGTTAGCATCAGCCCTAGGATAGGGTTAGGGTTAGGGTTAACATAAACCCTAGGATAGTGTTAGGGTTAGGGTTAGGGTTATCATCAGGCCTAGGATAGTGTTAGGGTTAGGGTTAGGGTTAGCATCAGTTCAAGGATAGTGTTAGGGTTAGCGTTAGGGTTAGCATGTGCCCTAGGATAGTGTTAGGGTTAGGGTTAGGGTTAGCATCAGCCCAAGTATAGTGTTAGGGTTAGGGTTAGCATCAGCCCTAGGATAGTGTTAGGGTTAGGGTTAGGGTTAGCATCAGGCCCATGATAGTGTTAGGATTAGGGTTAGCATCAGCCCAAGGATAGTGTTAGGGTTAGGGTTAGGGTTAGCATCAGCCCTAGGATAGTGTTAGGGTTAGGGTTAGCATCAACCCTAGGATAGTGTTTGGGTTAGGGTTAGGGTTAGCATCAGCCCTAGGATAGTGTTAGGGTTAGGGTTAGGGTTAGCATCAGCCCTAGGATAGTGTTAGTGTTAGGGTTAGCATCAGCCCAAGGATAGTGTTAGGGTTAGGGTTAGGGTTAGCATCAGCCCTAGGATAGTGTTAGGGTTAGGGTTAGCATCAGCCCTAAGATAGTGTTAGGGTTAGGGTTAGGGTTAGCATCAGCCCTAGGATAGTGTTAGGTTTAGGGTTAGCATCAGCCCTAGGTTATTGTTAGGGTTAGGGTTAGGGTTAGCATCAGCCCTAGGATAGTGTTAGGGTTAGGGTTAGCATCAGCCCTAGGATAACGTTGGGGTTAGAGTTAGGGTTAGCATCAGCCCTAGGATAGTGTTAGGGTTAGGGTTAGCATCAACCCTAGGATAGTGTTAGGGTTAGGGTTAGGGTTAGCATCAGCCCTAGGATAGTGTTAGGGTTAGGGTTAGCATCAGCCCTACGATAGTGTTAGGGTTAGGGTTAGGGTTAGCATCAGCCCTTGGAGAGTGTTAGGGTTAGGGTTAGGGTTAGCTTCAGCCCTAGGATAGTGCTAGTGTTAGGGTTAGCATCTGCCCTAGGATAGTGTTAGGGTTAGGGTTAGGGTTAGCATCCGCCCTAGGATAGTGTTAGGGTTAGGGTTAACATAAACCCTAGGATAGTGTTAGGGTTAGGGTTAGGGTTATCATCAGGCCTAGGATAGTGTTAGCGTTAGGGTTAGGGTTATCATCAGTTCAAAGATAGTGTTAGGGTTAGCGTTAGGGTTAGCATCAGCCCTAGGATAGTGTTAGGGTTAGATTAGGGTTAGCATCAGCCCTAGGACAGTGTTAGGGTTAGGGTTAGCATCAGCCCTAGGATAGTGTTAGGGTTAGGGTTAGGGTTATCATCAGGCCTAGGATAGTGTTAGGGTTACGGTTAGCATCAGCCCTAGGATAGTGTTAGGGTTAGGGTTAGGGTTAGCATCAGCCCTAGGATAGTGTTAGGGTTAGGGTTAATATCAGCCCTAGGATATTGTTAGGGATAGGGTTAGGGTTAGCATCAGCCCTAGGATAGTGTTAGGGTTAGGGTTAATATCAGCCCTAGGATATTGTTAGGGTTAGGGTTAGGGTTAGCATCAGCCCTAGGATAGTGTTAGGGTTAGGGTTAGCATCAACCCTAGGTTAGTATTAGGGTTAGGGTTAGGGTTAGCATCAGCCCTAGGATAGTGTTAGGGTTAGGGTTAGGGTTAGCATCAGCCCTTGGAGAGTGTTAGGGTTAGGGTTAGGGTTAGCTTCAGCCCTAGGATAGTGCTAGTGTTAGGGTTAGCATCTGCCCTAGGATAGTGTTAGGGTTAGGGTTAGGGTTAGCATCCGCCCTAGGATAGTGTTAGGGTTAGGGTTAGGGTTAGCATCAGCCCTAGGATAGTGTTAGGGTTAGGGTTAACATAAACCCTAGGATAGTGTTAGGGTTAGGGTTAGGGTTATCATCAGGCCTAGGATAGTGTTAGGGTTAGGGTTAGGGTTATCATCAGTTCAAAGATAGTGTTAGGGTTAGCGTTAGGGTTAGCATCAGCCCTAGGATAGTGTTAGGGTTAGATTAGGGTTAGCATCAGCCCTAGGACAGTGATAGGGTTAGGGTTAGCATCAGCCCTAGGATAGTGTTAGGGTTAGGGTGAGGGTTATCATCAGGCCTAGGATAGTGTTAGGGTTACGGTTAGCATCAGCCCTAGGATAGTGTTAGGGTTAGGGTTAGGGTTAGCATCAGCCCTAGGATAGTGTTAGGGTTAGGGTTAACATCAGCCCTAGGATAGTGTTAGGGTTAGGGTTAGGGTGAGCATCAGCCCTAGGATAGTGTTAGGGTTAGGGTTAGCATCAGCCCTAGGATAGTGTTAGGGTTAGGGTTAGGGTTAGCATCAGCCGTAGGACAGTGTTATGGTTAGGGTTAGCCTCAGCCCTAAGATAGTGTTAGAGTTAGGGTTAGGGTTAGCATCAGCCCTAGGATAATGTTAGGGTTAGGGTTAGGGTTAGCATCAGCCCTAGGATATTGTTAGTGTTAGGGTTAGCATCAGCCCTAGGATAGTGTTAGTGTTAGGGTTAGCATCAGCCCTAGGATAGTGTTAGGGTTAGGGTTAGGGTTACCAACCGCCCTAGGATAGTGTTAGGGTTAGGGTTAGGGTTAGCATCAGCCGTAGGATAGTGTTAGAGTTAGGGTTAACGTAAATCCTAGGATAGTGTTAGGGTTAGGGTTAGGGTTATCATCAGGCCTAGGATAGTGTGAGGGTTAGGGTTAGGGTTAGCATCAGTTCAAGGATAGTGTTAGGGTTAGCGTTAGGGTTAGCATCTGCCCTAGGATAGTGTTAGGGTTAGGGTTAGGGTTAGCATAAGCCCAAGGATAGTGTTACGGTTAGGGTTAGCATCAGCCCTATGATACTGTTAGGGTTAGGGTTAGGGTTAGCATCAGGCCCAGGATAGTGTTAGGGTTAGGGTTAGCATCAGCCCTAGGATAGTGTTAGGGTTAGGGTTAGGGTTAGCATCAGCCCTCGGATAGTGTTAGGGTTAGGGTTAGCATCAACCCTAGGATAGTGTTTGGGTTAGGGTTAGGGTTAGCATCAGCCCTAGGATAGTGTTAGGGTTAGGGTTAGCCTCAGCCCTAGGAGAGTGTTAGGGTTAGGGATAGGGTTAGCATCAGGCCTAGGATAGTGTTAGGGTTAGGGTTAGGGTTAGCATCAGCCCTAGGATAGTGTTAGGGTTAGGGTTAGCATCAGCCCTAGGATACTGTCAGTGTTAGGGTTAGGGTTATCATCAGGCCTAGGATAGTGTTAGGGTTAGGGTTAGCATCAGCTCTAGGATAGTGTTAGGGTTAGGGTTAGGATTAGCATCAGCCCTAGGATAGTGTTAAGGTTAGGGTTAGGGTTATCATCAGGCCTAGGATAGTGTGAGGGCTAGAGTTAGCATCAGACTTAGGATAGTGTTAGGGTTAGGGTTAGGGTTATCATCAGGCCTAGGATAGTGTTAGGGTTAGGGTTAGGGTTAGCATCAGTTCAAGGATATTGTTAGGGTTAGCGTTAGGGTTAGCATCTGCCCTAGGATAGTGTTAGGGTTAGGGTTAGGGTTAGCATCAGCCCAAGGATAGTGTTAGGGTTAGGGTTAGCATCAGCCCTAGGATAGTGTTAGGGTTAGGGTTAGGGTTAGCATCAGGCCCAGGATAGTGTTAGGGTTAGGGTTAGCATCAGCCCAAGGATAGTGTTAGGGTTAGGGTTAGGGTTAGCATCAGCCCTAGGATAGTGTTAGTGTTAGGGTTAGCATCAACACTAGGATAGTGTTTGGGTTAGCGTTAGGGTTAGCATCAGCCCTAGGATAGTGTTAGGGTTAGGGTTAGGGTTAGCATCAGCCCTAGGATAGTGTTAGGGTTAGGGTTAGGGTTAGCATCCGCCCTAGGATAGTGTTAGTGTTAGGGTTAGCATCAGCCCTAGGATAGAGTTAGGGTTAGGGTTAGGGTTAGCATCAGCCCTAGGATAGTGTTAGGGTTAGGGTTAGGGTTAGCATCCGCCCTAGGATAGTGTTAGTGTTAGGGTTAGCATCAGCCCTAGGATAGTGTTTGGGTTAGGCTTAGGGTTAGCATCAGCCCCAGGATAGTGTTAGGGTTAGGGTTAGGGTTAGCATCAGCCCTAGGATAGTGTTAGGGTTAGGGTTAGCATCAGCCCTAGGATAGTGTTAGGGTTAGGCTTAGGGTTAGCATCAGGCCTAGGATAGTGTTAGGGTTAGGGTTAGCATCATCCCTAGGATAGTGTTAGAGTTAGGGTTAGGGTTAGCATCCGCCCTAGGATAATGTTAGGGTTAGGGTTAGGGTTAGCATCAGCCCTAGGATAGTGTTAGTGTTAGGGTTAGCATAAGCCCTAGGATAGTGTTAGGGTTAGGGTTAGGGTTAGCATCAGCCCTAGGATAGTGTTAGGGTTAGGGTTAACATAAACCCTAGGATAGTGTTAGGGTTAGGGTTAGGGTTATCATCAGGCCTAGGATAGTGTTAGGGTTAGGGTTAGGGTTAGCATCAGTTGAAAGATAGTGTTAGGGTTAGCGTTAGGGTTAGCATCTGCCCTAGGATAGTGTTAGGGTTAGGGTTAGGGTTAGCATCAGCCCAATTATAGTGTTAGGGTTAGGGTTAGCATCAGCCCTAGGATAGTGTTAGGGTTAGGGTTAGGGTTAGCATCAGGCCCATGATAGTGTTAGGGTTAGGGTTAGCATCAGCCCAAGGATAGTGTTAGGGTTAGGGTTAGGGTTAGCATCAGCCCTAGGATAGTGTTAGGGTTAGGGTTAGCATCAACCCTAGGATAGTGTTTGGGTTAGGGTTAGGGTTAGCATCAGCCCTAGGATAGTGTTAGGGTTAGGGTTAGGGTTAGCATCAGCCCTAGGATAGTGTTAGTGTTAGGGTTAGCATCAGCCCAAGGATAGTGTTAGGGTTAGGGTTAGGGTTAGCATCAGCCCTAGGATAGTGTTAGGGTTAGGGTTAGCATCAGCCCTAGGATAGTGTTAGGGTTAGGGTTAGGGTTAGCATCAGCCCTAGGATAGTGTTAGGGTTAGGGTTAGCATCAGCCCTAGGTTATTGTTAGGGTTAGGGTTAGGGTTAGCATCAGCCCTAGGATAGTGTTAGGGTTAGGGTTAGCATCAGCCCTAGGATAACGTTGGGGTTAGGGTTAGGGTTAGCATCAGCCCTAGGATAGTGTTATGGTTAGGGTTAGCATCAACCCTAGGATAGTGTTAGGGTTAGGGTTAGGGTTAGCATCAGCCCTAGGATAGTGTTAGTGTTAGGGTTAGCATCAGCCCTAGGATAGTGTTAGGGTTAGGGTTAGGGTTAGCATCAGCCCTTGGAGAGTGTTAGGGTTAGGGTTAGGGTTAGCTTCAGCCCTAGGATAGTGCTAGTGTTAGGGTTAGCATCTGCCCTAGGATAGTGTTAGGGTTAGGGTTAGGGTTAGCATCCGCCCTAGGATAGTGTTAGTGTTAGGGTTAAGGTTAGCATCAGCCCTAGGATAGTGTTAGGGTTAGGGTTAACATAAACCCTAGGATAGTGTTAGGGTTAGGGTTAGGGTTATCATCAGGCCTAGGATAGTGTTAGGGTTAGGGTTAGGGTTATCATCAGTTCAAAGATAGTGTTAGGGTTAGCGTTAGGGTTAGCATCAGCCCTAGGATAGTGTTAGGGTTAGATTAGGGTTAGCATCAGCCCTAGGACAGTGTTAGGGTTAGGGTTAGCATCAGCCCTAGGATAGTGTTAGGGTTAGGGTTAGGGTTATCATCAGGCCTAGGATAGTGTTAGGGTTACGGTTAGCATCAGTCCTAGGATAGTGTTAGGGTTAGGGTTAGGGTTAGCATCAGCCCTAGGATACTGTTAGGGTTAGGGTTAATATCAGCCCTAGGATATTGTTAGGGTTAGGATTAGGGTTAGCATCAGCCCTAGGATAGTGTTAGGGTTAGGGTTAGCATCAGCCCTAGGATAGTGTTAGGGTTAGGGTTAGGGTTAGCATCAGCCGTAGGACAGTGTTAGGGTTAGGGTTAGCCTCAGCCCTAAGATAGTGTTAGAGTTAGGGTTAGGGTTAGCATCAGCCCTAGGATAATGTTAGGGTTAGGGTTAAGGTTAGCATCAGCCCTAGGATAGTGTTAGTTTTAGGGTTAGCATCAGCCCTAGGATAGTGTTAGTGTTAGGGTTAGGGTTAGCATCCGCCCTAGGATAGTGTTAGGGGTAGGGTTAGGGTTAGCATCAGCCCTAGGATAGTGTTAGGGTTAGGGTTAGGGTTAGCATCAGGCACAGGATAGTGTTAGGGTTAGGGTTAGCATGAGCCCAAGGATAGTGTTAGGGTTAGGGTTAGGGTTAGCATATGCCCTAGGATATTGTTAGGGTTAGGGTTAGGGTTAGCATCAGCCCAAGGATAGTGTTAGGGTTAGGGTTAGCATCAGCCCTAGGATAGTGTTAGGGTTAGGGTTAGGGTTAGCATCAGGCCCAGGATAGTGTTAGGGTTAGGGTTAGCATCAGCCCAAGGATAGTGTTAGGGTTAGGGTTAGGGTTAGCATCAGCCCTAGGATAGTGTTAGTGTTAGGGTTAGCATCAACACTAGGATAGTGTTTGTGTTAGGGTTAGGGTTAGCCTCAGCCCTAGGAGAGTGTTAGGGTTAGGGATAGGGTTAGCGTCAGGCCTAGGATAGTGTTAGGGTTAGCGTTAGGGTTAGCATCAGCCCTAGGATAGTGTTAGGGTTAGGGTTAGCATCAGCCCTAGGATAGTGTCAGGGTTAGGGTTAGGGTTATCATCAGGCCTAGGATAGTGTTAGGGTTAGGGTTAGCATCAGCTCTAGGATAGTGTTAGGGTTAGGGTTAGGGTTAGCATCAGCCCTTGGATAGTGTTAAGGTTAGGGTTATGGTTGTCATCAGGCCTAGTATAGTGTGAGGTCTAGGGTTAGCATCAGACTTAGGATAGTGTTAGGGTTAGGGTTAGGGTTAGCATCAGTTCAAGGATAGTGTTAGGGTTAGCGTTAGGGTTAGCATCTGCCCTAGGTTAGTGTTAGGGTTAGGGTTAGGGTTAGCATCAGCCCAAGGATAGTGTTACGGTTAGGGTTAGCATCAGCCCTATGATACTGTTAGGGTTAGGGTTAGGGTTAGCATCAGGCCCAGGATAGTGTTAGGGTTAGGGTTAGCATCAGCCCTAGGATAGTGTTAGGGTTAGGGTTAGGGTTAGCATCAGCCCTAGGATAGTGTTAGGGTTAGCGTTAGCATCAACCCTAGGATAGTGTTTGGGTTAGGGTTAGGGTTAGCATCAGCCCTAGGATAGTGTTAGGGTTAGGGTTAGCCTCAGCCCTAGGAGAGTGTTAGGGTTAGGGATAGGGTTAGCATCAGGCCTAGGATAGTGTTAGGGTTAGGGTTAGGGTTAGCATCAGCCCTAGGATAGTGTTAGAGTTAGGGTTAGCATCAGCCCTAGGATACTGTCAGTGTTAGGGTTAGGGTTATCATCAGGCCTAGGATAGTGTTAGGGTTAGGGTTAGCATCAGCTCTAGGATAGTGTTAGGGTTAGGGTTAGGGTTAGCATCAGCCCTAGGATAGTGTTAAGGTTAGGGTTAGGGTTATCATCAGGCCTAGGATAGTGTGAGGGCTAGAGTTAGCATCAGACTTAGGATAGTGTTAGGGTTAGGGTTAGGGTTATCATCAGGCCTAGGATAGTGTTAGGGTTAGGGTTAGGGTTAGCATCAGTTCAAGGATATTGTTAGGGTTAGCGTTAGGGTTAGCATCTGCCCTAGGATAGTGTTAGGGTTAGGGTTAGGGTTAGCATCAGCCCAAGGATAGTGTTAGGGTTAGGGTTAGCATCAGCCCTAGGATAGTGTTAGGGTTAGGGTTAGGGTTAGCATCAGGCCCAGGATAGTGTTAGGGTTAGGGTTAGCATCAGCCCAAGGATAGTGTTAGGGTTAGGGTTAGGGTTAGCATCAGCCCTAGGATAGTGTTAGTGTTAGGGTTAGCATCAGCAATAGGATAGTGTTAGGGTTAGGGTTAGGGTTAGCATCAGCCCTAGGATAGTGTTAGGGTTAGGGTTAGGGTTAGCATCCGCCCTAGGATAGTGTTAGTGTTAGGGTTAGCATCAGCCCTAGGATAGTGTTTGGGTTAGGGTTAGGGTTAGCATCAGCCCCAGGATAGTGTTAGGGTTAGGGTTAGGGTTAGCATCAGCCCTAGGATAGTGTTAGGGTTAGGGTTAGCATCAGCCCTAGGATAGTGTTAGGGTTAGGGTTAGGGTTAGCATCAGGCCTAGGATAGTGTTAGGGTTAGGGTTAGCATCAGCCCTAGGATAGTGTTAGAGTTAGGGTTAGGGTTAGCATCCTACCTAGGATAATGTTAGGGTTAGGGTTAGGGTTAGCATCAGCCCTAGGATAGTGTTAGTGTTAGGGTTAGCATAAGCCCTAGGATAGTGTTAGGGTTAGGGTTAGGGTTAGCATCAGCCCTAGGATAGTGTTAGGGTTAGGGTTAACATAAACCCTAGGATAGTGTTAGGGTTAGGGTTAGGGTTATCATCAGGCCTAGGATAGTGTTAGGGTTAGGGTTAGGGTTAGCATCAGTTCAAGGATAGTGTTAGGGTTAGCGTTAGGTTTAGCATCTGCCCTAGGATAGTGTTAGGGTTAGGGTTAGGGTTAGCATCAGCCCAAGTATAGTGTTAGGGTTAGGGTTAGCATCAGCCCTAGGATAGTGTTAGGGTTAGGGTTAGGGTTAGCATCAGGCCCATGATAGTGTTAGGGTTAGGGTTAGCATCAGCCCAAGGATAGTGTTAGGGTTAGGGTTAGGGTTAGCATCAGCCCTAGGATAGTGTTAGGGTTAGGGTTAGCATCAACCCTAGGATAGTGTTTGGGTTAAGGTTAGGGTTAGCATCAGCCCTAGGAGAGTGTTAGGGTTAGGGTTAGGGTTAGCATCAGCCCTAGGATAGTGTTAGTGTTAGGGTTAGTATCAGCCCAAGGATAGTGTTAGGGTTAGGGTTAGGGTTAGCATCAGCCCTAGGATAGTGTTAGGGTTAGGGTTAGCATCAGCCCTAAGATAGTGTTAGGGTTAGGGTTAGGGTTAGCATCAGCCCTAGGATAGTGTTAGGGTTAGGGTTAGCATCAGCCCTAGGTTATTGTTAGGGTTAGGGTTAGGGTTAGCATCAGCCCTAGGATAGTGTTAGGGTTAGGGTTAGCATCAGCCCTAGGATAACGTTGGGGTTAGGGTTAGGGTTAGCATCAGCCCTAGGATAGTGTTAGGGTTAGGGTTAGCATCAACCCTAGGATAGTGTTAGGGTTAGGGTTAGGGTTAGCATCAGCCCTAGGATAGTGTTAGTGTTAGGGTTAGCATCAGCCCTAGGATAGTGTTAGGGTTAGGGTTAGGGTTAGCATCAGCCCTTGGAGAGTGTTAGGGTTAGGGTTAGGGTTAGCTTCAGCCCTAGGATAGTGCTAGTGTTAGGGTTAGCATCCGCCCTAGGATAGTGTTAGGGTTAGGGTTAACATAAACCCTAGGATAGTGTTAGGGTTAGGGTTAGGGTTATCATCAGGCCTAGGATAGTGTTAGGGTTAGGGTTAGGGTTATCATCAGTTCAAAGATAGTGTTAGGGTTAGCGTTAGGGTTAGCATCAGCCCTAGGATAGTGTTAGGGTTAGATTAGGGTTAGCATCAGCCCTAGGACAGTGTTAGGGTTAGGGTTAGCATCAGCCCTAGGATAGTGTTAGGGTTAGGGTTAGGGTTATCATCAGGCCTAGGATAGTGTTAGGGTTACGGTTAGCATCAGCCCTAGGATAGTGTTAGGGTTAGGGTTAGGGTTAGCATCAGCCCTAGGATAGTGTTAGGGTTAGGGTTAATATCAGCCCTAGGATATTGTTAGGGTTAGGGTTAGGGTTAGCATCAGCCCTAGGATAGTGTTAGGGTTAGGGTTAGCATCAGCCCTAGGATAGTGTTAGGGTTAGGGTTAGGGTTAGCATCAGCCGTAGGACAGTGTTAGTGTTAGGGTTAGCCTCAGCCCTAAGATAGTGTTAGAGTTAGGGTTAGGGTTAGCATCAGCCCTAGGATAATGTTAGGGTTAGGGTTAGGGTTAGCATCAGCCCTAGGATAGTGTTAGTGTTAGGGTTAGCATCAGCCCTAGGATAGTGTTAGGGTTAGGGTTAGGGTTAGCATCCGCCCTAGGATAGTGTTAGGGGTAGGGTTAGGGTTAGCATCAGCCCTAGGATAGTGTTAGGGTTAGGGTTAGGGTTAGCATCAGGCCCAGGATAGTGTTAGGGTTAGGGTTAGCATGAGCCCAAGGATAGTGTTAGGGTTAGGGTTAGGGTTAGCATATGCCCTAGGATATTGTTAGGGTTAGAGTTAGGGTTAGCATCAGCCCAAGGATAGTGTTAGGGTTAGGGTTAGCATCAGCCCTAGGATAGTGTTAGTGTTAGGGTTAGGGTTAGCATCAGCCCTAGGATAGTGTTAGGGTTAGGGTTAGGGTTAGCATCCGCCCTAGGATAGTGTTAGTGTTAGGGTTAGCATCAGCCCTAGGATAGTGTTTGGGTTAGGGTTAGGGTTAGCATCAGCCCCAGGATAGTGTTAGGGTTAGGGTTAGGGTTACCATCAGCCCTAGGATAGTGTTAGGGTTAGGGTTAGCATCAGCCCTAGGATAGTGTTAGGGTTAGGGTTAGGGTTAGCATCAGGCCTAGGATAGTGTTAGGGTTAGGGTTAGCATCAGCCCTAGGATAGTGTTAGAGTTAGGGTTAGGGTTAGCATCCTACCTAGGATAATGTTAGGGTTAGGGTTAGGGTTAGCATCAGCCCTAGGATAGTGTTAGTGTTAGGGTTAGCATAAGCCCTAGGATAGTGTTAGGGTTAGGGTTAGGGTTAGCATCAGCCCTAGGATAGTGTTAGGGTTAGGGTTAACATAAACCCTAGGATAGTGTTAGGGTTAGGGTTAGGGTTATCATCAGGCCTAGGATAGTGTTAGGGTTAGGGTTAGGGTTAGCATCAGTTGAAAGATAGTGTTAGGGTTAGCGTTAGGGTTAGCATCTGCCCTAGGATAGTGTTAGGGTTAGGGTTAGGGTTAGCATCAGCCCAATTATAGTGTTAGGGTTAGGGTTAGCATCAGCCCTAGGATAGTGTTAGGGTTAGGGTTAGGGTTAGCATCAGGCCCATGATAGTGTTAGGGTTAGGGTTAGCATCAGCCCAAGGATAGTGTTAGGGTTAGGGTTAGGGTTAGCATCAGCCCTAGGATAGTGTTAGGGTTAGGGTTAGCATCAACCCTAGGATAGTGTTTGGGTTAGGGTTAGGGTTAGCATCAGCCCTAGGATAGTGTTAGGGTTAGGGTTAGGGTTAGCATCAGCCCTAGGATAGTGTTAGTGTTAGGGTTAGCATCAGCCCAAGGATAGTGTTAGGGTTAGGGTTAGGGTTAGCATCAGCCCTAGGATAGTGTTAGGGTTAGGGTTAGCATCAGCCCTAGGATAGTGTTAGGGTTAGGGTTAGGGTTAGCATCAGCCCTAGGATAGTGTTAGGGTTAGGGTTAGCATCAGCCCTAGGTTATTGTTAGGGTTAGGGTTAGGGTTAGCATCAGCCCTAGGATAGTGTTAGGGTTAGGGTTAGCATCAGCCCTAGGATAACGTTGGGGTTAGGGTTAGGGTTAGCATCAGCCCTAGGATAGTGTTATGGTTAGGGTTAGCATCAACCCTAGGATAGTGTTAGGGTTAGGGTTAGGGTTAGCATCAGCCCTAGGATAGTGTTAGTGTTAGGGTTAGCATCAGCCCTAGGATAGTGTTAGGGTTAGGGTTAGGGTTAGCATCAGCCCTTGGAGAGTGTTAGGGTTAGGGTTAGGGTTAGCTTCAGCCCTAGGATAGTGCTAGTGTTAGGGTTAGCATCTGCCCTAGGATAGTGTTAGGGTTAGGGTTAGGGTTAGCATCCGCCCTAGGATAGTGTTAGTGTTAGGGTTAAGGTTAGCATCAGCCCTAGGATAGTGTTAGGGTTAGGGTTAACATAAACCCTAGGATAGTGTTAGGGTTAGGGTTAGGGTTATCATCAGGCCTAGGATAGTGTTAGGGTTAGGGTTAGGGTTATCATCAGTTCAAAGATAGTGTTAGGGTTAGCGTTAGGGTTAGCATCAGCCCTAGGATAGTGTTAGGGTTAGATTAGGGTTAGCATCAGCCCTAGGACAGTGTTAGGGTTAGGGTTAGCATCAGCCCTAGGATAGTGTTAGGGTTAGGGTTAGGGTTATCATCAGGCCTAGGATAGTGTTAGGGTTACGGTTAGCATCAGTCCTAGGATAGTGTTAGGGTTAGGGTTAGGGTTAGCATCAGCCCTAGGATACTGTTAGGGTTAGGGTTAATATCAGCCCTAGGATATTGTTAGGGTTAGGATTAGGGTTAGCATCAGCCCTAGGATAGTGTTAGGGTTAGGGTTAGCATCAGCCCTAGGATAGTGTTAGGGTTAGGGTTAGGGTTAGCATCAGCCGTAGGACAGTGTTAGGGTTAGGGTTAGCCTCAGCCCTAAGATAGTGTTAGAGTTAGGGTTAGGGTTAGCATCAGCCCTAGGATAATGTTAGGGTTAGGGTTAAGGTTAGCATCAGCCCTAGGATAGTGTTAGTTTTAGGGTTAGCATCAGCCCTAGGATAGTGTTAGTGTTAGGGTTAGGGTTAGCATCCGCCCTAGGATAGTGTTAGGGGTAGGGTTAGGGTTAGCATCAGCCCTAGGATAGTGTTAGGGTTAGGGTTAGGGTTAGCATCAGGCACAGGATAGTGTTAGGGTTAGGGTTAGCATGAGCCCAAGGATAGTGTTAGGGTTAGGGTTAGGGTTAGCATATGCCCTAGGATATTGTTAGGGTTAGGGTTAGGGTTAGCATCAGCCCAAGGATAGTGTTAGGGTTAGGGTTAGCATCAGCCCTAGGATAGTGTTAGGGTTAGGGTTAGGGTTAGCATCAGGCCCAGGATAGTGTTAGGGTTAGGGTTAGCATCAGCCCAAGGATAGTGTTAGGGTTAGGGTTAGGGTTAGCATCAGCCCTAGGATAGTGTTAGTGTTAGGGTTAGCATCAACACTAGGATAGTGTTTGTGTTAGGGTTAGGGTTAGCCTCAGCCCTAGGAGAGTGTTAGGGTTAGGGATAGGGTTAGCGTCAGGCCTAGGATAGTGTTAGGGTTAGCGTTAGGGTTAGCATCAGCCCTAGGATAGTGTTAGGGTTAGGGTTAGCATCAGCCCTAGGATAGTGTCAGGGTTAGGGTTAGGGTTATCATCAGGCCTAGGATAGTGTTAGGGTTAGGGTTAGCATCAGCTCTAGGATAGTGTTAGGGTTAGGGTTAGGGTTAGCATCAGCCCTTGGATAGTGTTAAGGTTAGGGTTATGGTTGTCATCAGGCCTAGTATAGTGTGAGGTCTAGGGTTAGCATCAGACTTAGGATAGTGTTAGGGTTAGGGTTAGGGTTAGCATCAGTTCAAGGATAGTGTTAGGGTTAGCGTTAGGGTTAGCATCTGCCCTAGGTTAGTGTTAGGGTTAGGGTTAGGGTTAGCATCAGCCCAAGGATAGTGTTACGGTTAGGGTTAGCATCAGCCCTATGATACTGTTAGGGTTAGGGTTAGGGTTAGCATCAGGCCCAGGATAGTGTTAGGGTTAGGGTTAGCATCAGCCCTAGGATAGTGTTAGGGTTAGGGTTAGGGTTAGCATCAGCCCTAGGATAGTGTTAGGGTTAGCGTTAGCATCAACCCTAGGATAGTGTTTGGGTTAGGGTTAGGGTTAGCATCAGCCCTAGGATAGTGTTAGGGTTAGGGTTAGCCTCAGCCCTAGGAGAGTGTTAGGGTTAGGGATAGGGTTAGCATCAGGCCTAGGATAGTGTTAGGGTTAGGGTTAGGGTTAGCATCAGCCCTAGGATACTGTCAGTGTTAGGGTTAGGGTTATCATCAGGCCTAGGATAGTGTTAGGGTTAGGGTTAGCATCAGCTCTAGGATAGTGTTAGGGTTAGGGTTAGGGTTAGCATCAGCCCTAGGATAGTGTTAAGGTTAGGGTTAGGGTTATCATCAGGCCTAGGATAGTGTGAGGGCTAGAGTTAGCATCAGACTTAGGATAGTGTTAGGGTTAGGGTTAGGGTTATCATCAGGCCTAGGATAGTGTTAGGGTTAGGGTTAGGGTTAGCATCAGTTCAAGGATATTGTTAGGGTTAGCGTTAGGGTTAGCATCTGCCCTAGGATAGTGTTAGGGTTAGGGTTAGGGTTAGCATCAGCCCAAGGATAGTGTTAGGGTTAGGGTTAGCATCAGCCCTAGGATAGTGTTAGGGTTAGGGTTAGGGTTAGCATCAGGCCCAGGATAGTGTTAGGGTTAGGGTTAGCATCAGCCCAAGGATAGTGTTAGGGTTAGGGTTAGGGTTAGCATCAGCCCTAGGATAGTGTTAGTGTTAGGGTTAGCATCAGCAATAGGATAGTGTTAGGGTTAGGGTTAGGGTTAGCATCAGCCCTAGGATAGTGTTAGGGTTAGGGTTAGGGTTAGCATCCGCCCTAGGATAGTGTTAGTGTTAGGGTTAGCATCAGCCCTAGGATAGTGTTTGGGTTAGGGTTAGGGTTAGCATCAGCCCCAGGATAGTGTTAGGGTTAGGGTTAGGGTTAGCATCAGCCCTAGGATAGTGTTAGGGTTAGGGTTAGCATCAGCCCTAGGATAGTGTTAGGGTTAGGGTTAGGGTTAGCATCAGGCCTAGGATAGTGTTAGGGTTAGGGTTAGCATCAGCCCTAGGATAGTGTTAGAGTTAGGGTTAGGGTTAGCATCCTACCTAGGATAATGTTAGGGTTAGGGTTAGGGTTAGCATCAGCCCTAGGATAGTGTTAGTGTTAGGGTTAGCATAAGCCCTAGGATAGTGTTAGGGTTAGGGTTAGGGTTAGCATCAGCCCTAGGATAGTGTTAGGGTTAGGGTTAACATAAACCCTAGGATAGTGTTAGGGTTAGGGTTAGGGTTATCATCAGGCCTAGGATAGTGTTAGGGTTAGGGTTAGGGTTAGCATCAGTTCAAGGATAGTGTTAGGGTTAGCGTTAGGTTTAGCATCTGCCCTAGGATAGTGTTAGGGTTAGGGTTAGGGTTAGCATCAGCCCAAGTATAGTGTTAGGGTTAGGGTTAGCATCAGCCCTAGGATAGTGTTAGGGTTAGGGTTAGGGTTAGCATCAGGCCCATGATAGTGTTAGGGTTAGGGTTAGCATCAGCCCAAGGATAGTGTTAGGGTTAGGGTTAGGGTTAGCATCAGCCCTAGGATAGTGTTAGGGTTAGGGTTAGCATCAACCCTAGGATAGTGTTTGGGTTAAGGTTAGGGTTAGCATCAGCCCTAGGAGAGTGTTAGGGTTAGGGTTAGGGTTAGCATCAGCCCTAGGATAGTGTTAGTGTTAGGGTTAGTATCAGCCCAAGGATAGTGTTAGGGTTAGGGTTAGGGTTAGCATCAGCCCTAGGATAGTGTTAGGGTTAGGGTTAGCATCAGCCCTAAGATAGTGTTAGGGTTAGGGTTAGGGTTAGCATCAGCCCTAGGATAGTGTTAGGGTTAGGGTTAGCATCAGCCCTAGGTTATTGTTAGGGTTAGGGTTAGGGTTAGCATCAGCCCTAGGATAGTGTTAGGGTTAGGGTTAGCATCAGCCCTAGGATAACGTTGGGGTTAGGGTTAGGGTTAGCATCAGCCCTAGGATAGTGTTAGGGTTAGGGTTAGCATCAACCCTAGGATAGTGTTAGGGTTAGGGTTAGGGTTAGCATCAGCCCTAGGATAGTGTTAGTGTTAGGGTTAGCATCAGCCCTAGGATAGTGTTAGGGTTAGGGTTAGGGTTAGCATCAGCCCTTGGAGAGTGTTAGGGTTAGGGTTAGGGTTAGCTTCAGCCCTAGGATAGTGCTAGTGTTAGGGTTAGCATCTGCCCTAGGATAGTGTTAGGGTTAGGGTTAGGGTTAGCATCCGCCCTAGGATAGTGTTAGGGTTAGGGTTAACATAAACCCTAGGATAGTGTTAGGGTTAGGGTTAGGGTTATCATCAGGCCTAGGATAGTGTTAGGGTTAGGGTTAGGGTTATCATCAGTTCAAAGATAGTGTTAGGGTTAGCGTTAGGGTTAGCATCAGCCCTAGGATAGTGTTAGGGTTAGATTAGGGTTAGCATCAGCCCTAGGACAGTGTTAGGGTTAGGGTTAGCATCAGCCCTAGGATAGTGTTAGGGTTAGGGTTAGGGTTATCATCAGGCCTAGGATAGTGTTAGGGTTACGGTTAGCATCAGCCCTAGGATAGTGTTAGGGTTAGGGTTAGGGTTAGCATCAGCCCTAGGATAGTGTTAGGGTTAGGGTTAATATCAGCCCTAGGATATTGTTAGGGTTAGGGTTAGGGTTAGCATCAGCCCTAGGATAGTGTTAGGGTTAGGGTTAGCATCAGCCCTAGGATAGTGTTAGGGTTAGGGTTAGGGTTAGCATCAGCCGTAGGACAGTGTTAGTGTTAGGGTTAGCCTCAGCCCTAAGATAGTGTTAGAGTTAGGGTTAGGGTTAGCATCAGCCCTAGGATAATGTTAGGGTTAGGGTTAGGGTTAGCATCAGCCCTAGGATAGTGTTAGTGTTAGGGTTAGCATCAGCCCTAGGATAGTGTTAGGGTTAGGGTTAGGGTTAGCATCCGCCCTAGGATAGTGTTAGGGGTAGGGTTAGGGTTAGCATCAGCCCTAGGATAGTGTTAGGGTTAGGGTTAGGGTTAGCATCAGGCCCAGGATAGTGTTAGGGTTAGGGTTAGCATGAGCCCAAGGATAGTGTTAGGGTTAGGGTTAGGGTTAGCATATGCCCTAGGATATTGTTAGGGTTAGGGTTAGGGTTAGCATCAGCCCAAGGATAGTGTTAGGGTTAGGGTTAGCATCAGCCCTAGGATAGTGTTAGTGTTAGGGTTAGGGTTAGCATCAGCCCTAGGATAGTGTTAGGGTTAGGGTTAGGGTTAGCATCCGCCCTAGGATAGTGTTAGTGTTAGGGTTAGCATCAGCCCTAGGATAGTGTTTGGGTTAGGGTTAGGGTTAGCATCAGCCCCAGGATAGTGTTAGGGTTAGGGTTAGGGTTACCATCAGCCCTAGGATAGTGTTAGGGTTAGGGTTAGCATCAGCCCTAGGATAGTGTTAGGGTTAGGGTTAGGGTTAGCATCAGGCCTAGGATAGTGTTAGGGTTAGGGTTAGCATCAGCCCTAGGATAGTGTTAGAATTAGGGTTAGGGTTAGCATCCTACCTAGGATAATGTTAGGGTTAGGGTTAGGGTTAGCATCAGCCCTAGGATAGTGTTAGTGTTAGGGTTAGCATAAGCCCTAGGATAGTGTTAGGGTTAGGGTTAGGGTTAGCATCAGCCCTAGGATAGTGTTAGGGTTAGGGTTAACATAAACCCTAGGATAGTGTTAGGGTTAGGGTTAGGGTTATCATCAGGCCTAGGATAGTGTTAGGGTTAGAGTTAGGGTTAGCATCAGTTCAAGGATAGTGTTAGGGTTAGCGTTAGGGTTAGCATCTGCCCTAGGATAGTGTTAGGGTTAGGGTTAGCATCAACCCTAGGATAGTGTTAGGGTTAGGGTTAGGGTTAGCATCAGCCCTAGGATAGTGTTAGGGTTAGGGTTAGCATCAGCCCTAGGATAGTGTTAGGGTTAGGGTTAGGGTTAGCATCAGCCCTTGGAGAGTGTTAGGGTTAGGGTTAGGGTTAGCTTCAGCCCTAGGATAGTGCTAGTGTTAGGGTTAGCATCTGCCCTAGGATAGTGTTAGGGTTAGGGTTAGGGTTAGCATCCGCCCTAGGATAGTGTTAGGGTTAGGGTTAGGGTTAGCATCAGCCCTAGGATAGTGTTAGGGTTAGGGTTAACATAAACCCTAGGATAGTGTTAGGGTTAGGGTTAGGGTTATCATCAGGCCTAGGATAGTCTTAGGGTTAGGGTTAGGGTTATCATCAGTTCAAAGATAGTGTTAGGGTTAGCGTTAGGGTTTGCATCAGCCCTAGGATAGTGTTAGGGTTAGATTAGGGTTAGCATCAGCCCTAGGACAGTGTTAGGGTTAGGGTTAGCATCAGCCCTAGGATAGTGTTAGGGTTAGGGTTAGGGTTATCATCAGGCCTAGGATAGTGTTAGGGTTACGGTTAGCATCAGCCCTAGGATAGTGTTAGGGTTAGGGTTAGGGTTATCATCAGGCCTAGGATAGTGTTAGGGTTACGGTTAGCATCAGCCCTAGGATAGTGTTAGGGTTAGGGTTAGGGTTAGCATCAGCCCTAGGTTAGTGTTAGGGTTAGGGTTAATATCAGCCCTAGGATACTGTTAGGGTTAGGGTTAGCATCAGCCCTAGGATAGTGTTAGGGTCAGGGTTAGGGTTAGCATCAGCCGTAGGACAGTGTTAGGGTTAGGGTTAGCCTCAGCCCTAAGATAGTGTTAGAGTTAGGTTTAGGGTTAGCATCAGCCCTAGGATAATGTTAGGGTTAGGGTTAGGGTTAGCATCAGCCCTAGGATAGTGTTAGTGTTAGGGTTAGCATCAGCCCTAGGATAGTGTTAGGGTTAGGGTTAGGGTTAGCATCCGCCCTAGGATAGTGTTAGGGGTAGGGTTAGGGTTAGCATCAGCCCTAGGATAGTGTTAGGGTTAGGGTTAGGGTTAGCATCAGGCCCAGGATAGTGTTAGGGTTAGGGTTAGCATGAGCCCAAGGATAGTGTTAGGGTTAGGGTTAGGGTTAGCATATGCCCTAGGATATTGTTAGGGTTAGGGTTACGTTTAGCATCAGCCCAAGGATAGTGTTAGGGTTAGGGTTAGCATCAGCCCTAGGATAGTGTTAGGGTTAGGGTTAGGGTTAGCATCAGGCCCAGGATAGTGTTAGGGTTAGGGTTAGCATCAGCCCTAGGATAGTGTTAGGGTTAGGGTTAGGGTTAGCATCAGCCCTAGGATAGTGTTAGGGTTAGGGTTAGCATCAACACTAGGATAGTGTTTGTGTTAGGGTTAGGGTTAGCCTCATCCCTAGGAGAGTGTTAGGGTTAGGGATAGGGTTAGCATCAGGCCTAGGATAGTGTTAGGGTTAGCGTTAGGGTTAGCATCAGCCCTAGGATAGTGTTAGGGTTAGGGTTAGCATCAGCCCTAGGATAGTGTCAGGGTTAGGTTTAGGGTTATCTTCAGGCCTAGGATAGTGTTAGGGTTAGGGTTAGCATCAGCTCTAGGATAGTGTTAGGGTTAGGGTTAGGGTTAGCATCAGCCCTAGGATAGTGTTAAGGTTAGGGTTATGGTTATCATCAGGCCTAGTATAGTGTGAGGTCTAGGGTTAGCATCAGACTTAGGATAGTGTTAGGGTTAGGGTTAGGGTTAGCATCAGCCCTAGGATAGTGTTAGGGTTAGGGTTAGCATCAGCCCTAGGATAGTGTTAGGGTTAGGGTTAGCATCAGCCCTAGGATAGTGTTAGGGTTAGGGTTAGGGTTAGCATCAGCCCTAGGATAGTGTTAGGGTTAGGGTTAGCATCAGCCCTAGGGTAGTGTTAGGGTTAGGGTTAGGGTTAGCATCAGGCCTAGGATAGTGTTAGGGTTAGGGTTAGCATCAGCCCTAGGATAGTGTTAGGGTTAGGGTTAGGGTTAGCATCAGCCGTAGGGTAGTGTTAGGGTTAGGGTTTGCCTCAGCCCTAAGATAGTGTTAGAGTTAGGGTTAGGGTTAGCATCAGCCCTAGGATAGTGTTAGGGTTAGGGTTAGGGTTAGCATCAGCCCGTAAAGAGTGTTAGGGTTAGGGTTAGGGTTAGCATCAGCCCTAGGATAGTGTTAGTGTTAGGGTTAGCGTCAGCCCTAGGATAGTGTTAGGGTTAGGGTTAGGGTTAGCATCCGCCCTAGGATAGTGTTAGGGTTAGCGTTAGGGTTAGCATCAGCCCTAGGATAGTGTTAGGGTTAGGGTTAACATAAACCCTAGGATAGTGTTAGGGTTAGGGTTAGGGTTATCATCAGGCCTAGGATAGTGTTAGGGTTAGGGTTAGTGTTAGCATCAGTTCAAGGATAGTGTTAGGGTTAGCGTTAGGGTTAGCATCTGCCCTAGGATAGTGTTAGGGTTAGGGTTAGGGTTAGCATCAGCCCAAGTATAGTGTTAGGGTTAGGGTTAGCATCAGCCCTAGGATAGTGTTAGGGTTAGGGTTAGGGTTAGCATCAGGCCCAGGATAGTGTTAGGGTTAGGGTTAGCATCAGCCCAAGGATAGTGTTAGGGTTAGGGTTAGGGTTAGCATCAGCCCTAGGATAGTGTTAGGGTTAGGGTTAGCATCAACCCTAGGATAGTGTTTGGGTTAGGGTTAGGGTTAGCATCAGCCCCAGGATAGTGTTAGGGTTAGGGTTAGGGTTAGCATCAGCCCTAGGATAGTGGTACTGTTAGGGTTAGCATCAGCCCTAGGATAGTGTTAGGGTTAGGGTTAGGGTTAGCATCAGCCCTAGGATAGTGTTAGGTTTAGGGTTAGCATCAGCCCTAGGATAGTGTTAGGGTTAGGGTTAGGGTTAGCATCAGCCCTAGGATAGTGTTAGGGTTAGGGTTAGCATCAGCCCTAGGTTAGTATTAGGGTTAGGGTTAGGGTTAGCATCAGCCCTAGGATAGTGTTAGGGTTAGGGTTAGCATCAGCCCTAGGATAACGTTGGGGTTAGGGTTAGGGTTAGCATCAGCCCTAGGATAGTGTTAGGGTTAGGGTTAGCATCAACCCTAGGATAGTGTTAGGGTTAGGGTTAGGGTTAGCATCAGCCCTAGGATAGTGTTAGGGTTAGGGTTAGCATCAGCCCTAGGATAGTGTTAGGGTTAGGGTTAGGGTTAGCATCAGCCCTTGGAGAGTGTTAGGGTTAGGGTTAGGGTTAGCTTCAGCCCTAGGATAGTGCTAGTGTTAGGGTTAGCATCTGCCCTAGGATAGTGTTAGGGTTAGGGTTAGGGTTAGCATCCGCCCTAGGATAGTGTTAGGGTTAGGGTTAGGGTTAGCATCAGCCCTAGGATAGTGTTAGGGTTAGGGTTAACATAAACCCTAGGATAGTGTTAGGGTTAGGGTTAGGGTTATAATCAGGCCTAGGATAGTGTTAGGGTTAGGGTTAGGGTTATCATCAGTTCAAAGATAGTGTTAGGGTTAGCGTTAGGGTTAGCATCAGCCCTAGGATAGTGTTAGGGTTAGATTAGGGTTAGCATCAGCCCTAGGACAGTGTTAGGGTTAGGGTTAGCATCAGCCCTAGGATAGTGTTAGGGTTAGGGTTAGGGTTATCATCAGGCCTAGGATAGTGTTAGGGTTACGGTTAGCATCAGCCCTAAGATAGTGTTAGGGTTAGGGTTAGGGTTAGCATCAGCCCTAGGATAGTGTTAGGGTTAGGGTTAATATCAGCCCTAGGATATTGTTAGGGTTAGGGTTAGGGTTAGCATCAGCCCTAGCATAGTGTTAGGGTTAGGGTTAGGGTTAGCATCAGCCGTAGGACAGTGTTAGGGTTAGGGTTAGCCTCAGCCCTAAGATAGTGTTAGAGTTATGGTTAGGGTTAGCATCAGCCCTAGGATAATGTTAGGGTTAGGGTTAGGGTTAGCATCAGGCCTAGGATAGTGTTAGTGTTAGGGTTATCATCAGCCCTAGGATAGTGTTAGGGTTAGGTTTAGGGTTAGCATCCGCCCTAGGATAGTGTTAGGGGTAGGGTTAGGGTTAGCATCAGCCCTAGGATAGTGTTAGGGTTAGGGTTAGGGTTAGCATCAGGCCCAGGATAGTGTTAGGGTTAGGGTTAGCATGAGCCCAAGGATAGTGTTAGGGTTAGGGTTAGGGTTAGCATATGCCCTAGGATATTGTTAGGGTTAGGGTTAGGGTTAGCATCAGCCCAAGGATAGTGTTAGGGTTAGGGTTAGCATCAGCCCTAGGATAGTGTTAGGGTTAGGGTTAGGGTTAGCATCAGGCCCAGGATAGTGTTAGGGTTAGGGTTAGCATCAGCCCAAGGATAGTGTTAGGGTTAGGGTTAGCGTTAGCATCAGCCCTAGGATAGTGTTAGGGTTAGGGTTAGCATCAACACTAGGATAGTTTTTGTGTTAGGGTTAGGGTTAGCCTCAGCCCTAGGAGAGTGTTAGGGTTAGGGATAGGGTTAGCATCAGGCCTAGGATAGTGTTAGGGTTAGCCTTAGGGTTAGCATCAGCCCTAGGATAGTGTTAGGGTTAGGGTTAGCATCAGCCCTAGGATAGTGTCAGGGTTAGGGTTAGGGTTATCTTCAGGCCTAGGATAGTGTTAGGGTTAGGGTTAGCATCAGCTCTAGGATAGTGTTAGGGTTAGGGTTAGGGTTAGCATCAGCACTAGGATAGTGTTAAGGTTAGGGTTATGGTTATCATCAGGCCTAGTAAAGTGTGAGGTCTAGGGTTAGCATCAGACTTAGGATAGTGTTAGGGTTAGGGTTAGGGTTAGCATCAGCCCTAGGATAGTGTTAGGGTTAGGGTTAGCATCAGGCCTAGGATAGTGTTAGGGTTAGGGTTAGCATCAGCCCTAGGATAGTGTTAGGATTAGGGTTAGGGTTAGCATCAGCCCTAGGATATTGTTAGGGTTAGGGTTAGCATCAGCCCTAGGGTAGTGTTAGGGTTAGGGTTAGGGTTAGCATCAGGCCTAGGATAGTGTTAGGGTTAGGGTTAGCATCAGCCCTAGGATAGTGTTAGGGTTAGGGTTAGGGTTAGCATCAGCCGTAGGATAGTGTTAGGGTTAGGGTTTGCCTCAGCCCTAAGATAGTGTTAGAGTTAGGGTTAGGGTTAGCATCAGCCCTAGGATAGTGTTAGGGTTAGGGTTAGGGTTAGCATCAGCCCGTGGAGAGTGTTAGTGTTAGGGTTAGCATCAGCCCTAGGATAGTGTTAGGGTTAGGGTTAGGGTTAGCATCCGCCCTAGGATAGTGTTAGGGTTAGCGTTAGGGTTAGCATCAGCCCTAGGATAGTGTTAGGGTTAGGGTTAACATAAACCCTAGGATAGTGTTAGGGTTAGGGTTAGGGTTATCATCAGGCCTAGGATAGTGTTAGGGTTAGGGTTAGGGTTAGCATCAGTTCAAGGATAGTGTTAGGGTTAGCGTTAGGGTTAGCATCTGCCCTAGGATAGTGTTAGGGTTAGGGTTAGGGTTAGCATCAGCCCAAGGATAGTGTTAGGGTTAGGGTTAGCATCAGCCCTAGGATAGTGTTAGGGTTAGGGTTAGGGTTAGCATCAGGCCCAGGATAGTGTTAGGGTTAGGGTTAGCATCAGCCCAAGGATAGTGTTAGGGTTAGGGTTAGGGTTAGCATCAGCCCTAGGATAGTGTTAGGGTTAGGGTTAGCATCAACCCTAGGATAGTGTTTGGGTTAGGGTTAGGGTTAGCATCAGCCCCAGCATAGTGTTAGGGTTAGGGTTAGGATTAGCATCAGCCCTAGGATAGTGGTACTGTTAGGGTTAGCATCAGCCCTAGGATAGTGTTAGGGTTAGGGTTAGGGTTAGCATCAGCCCTAGGATAGTGTTAGGGTTAGGGTTAGCATCAGCCCTAGGATAGTGTTAGGGTTAGGGTTAGGGTTAGCATCAGCCCTAGGATAGTGTTAGGGTTAGGGTTAGCATCAGCCCTAGGTTAGTATTAGGGTTAGGGTTAGGGTTAGCATCAGCCCTAGGATAGTGTTAGGGTTAGGGTTAGGGTTAGCATCAGCCCTTGGAGAGTGTTAGGGTTAGGGTTAGGGTTAGCTTCAGCCCTAGGATAGTGCTAGTGTTAGGGTTAGCATCTGCCCTAGGATAGTGTTAGGGTTAGGGTTAGGGTTAGCATCCGCCCTAGGATAGTGTTAGTGTTAGGGTTAGGGTTAGCATCAGCCCTAGGATAGTGTTAGGGTTAGGGTTAACATAAACCCTAGGATAGTGTTAGGGTTAGGGTTAGGGTTATCATCAGGCCTAGGATAGTGTTAGGGTTAGGGTTAGGGTTATCATCAGTTCAAAGATAGTGTTAGGGTTAGCGTTAGGGTTAGCATCAGCCCTAGGATAGTGTTAGGGTTAGATTAGGGTTAGCATCAGCCCTAGGACAGTGATAGGGTTAGGGTTAGCATCAGCCCTAGGATAGTGTTAGGGTTAGGGTGAGGGTTATCATCAGGCCTAGGATAGTGTTAGGGTTACGGTTAGCATCAGCCCTAGGATAGTGTTAGGGTTAGGGTTAGGGTTAGCATCAGCCCTAGGATAGTGTTAGGGTTAGGGTTAACATCAGCCCTAGGATAGTGTTAGGGTTAGGGTTAGGGTGAGCATCAGCCCTAGGATAGTGTTAGGGTTAGGGTTAGCATCAGCCCTAGGATAGTGTTAGGGTTAGGGTTAGGGTTAGCATCAGCCGTAGGACAGTGTTATGGTTAGGGTTAGCCTCAGCCCTAAGATAGTGTTAGAGTTAGGGTTAGGGTTAGCATCAGCCCTAGGATAATGTTAGGGTTAGGGTTAGGGTTAGCATCAGCCCTAGGATAGTGTTAGTGTTAGGGTTAGCATCAGCCCTAGGATAGTGTTAGTGTTAGGGTTAGCATCAGCCCTAGGATAGTGTTAGGGTTAGGGTTAGGGTTAGCAACCGCCCTAGGATAGTGTTAGGGTTAGGGTTAGGGTTAGCATCAGCCGTAGGATAGTGTTAGAGTTAGGGTTAACATAAATCCTAGGATAGTGTTAGGGTTAGGGTTAGGGTTAGCATCAGCCCAAGGATAGTGTTACGGTTAGGGTTAGCATCAGCCCTATGATACTGTTAGGGTTAGGGTTAGGGTTAGCATCAGGCCCAGGATAGTGTTAGGGTTAGGGTTAGCATCAGCCCTAGGATAGTGTTAGGGTTAGGGTTAGGGTTAGCATCAGCCCTAGGATAGTGTTAGGGTTAGGGTTAGCATCAACCCTAGGATAGTGTTTGGGTTAGTGTTAGGGTTAGCATCAGCCCTAGGATAGTGTTAGGGTTAGGGTTAGCCACAGCCCTAGGAGAGTGTTAGGGTTAGGGATAGGGTTAGCATCAGGCCTAGGATAGTGTTAGGGTTAGGGTTAGGGTTAGCATCAGCCCTAGGATAGTGTTAGGGTTAGGGTTAGCATCAGCCCTAGGATACTGTCAGTGTTAGGGTTAGGGTTATCATCAGGCCTAGGATAGTGTTAAGGTTAGGGTTAGCATCAGCTCTAGGATAGTGTTAGGGTTAGGGTTAGGGTTAGCATCAGCCCTAGGATAGTGTTAAGGTTAGGGTTAGGGTTATCATCAGGCCTAGGATAGTGTGAGGGCTAGAGTTAGCATCAGACTTAGGATAGTGTTAGGGTTAGGGTTAGGGTTATCATCAGGCCTAGCATAGTGTTAGGGTTAGGGTTAGGGTTAGCATCAGTTCAAGGATATTGTTAGGGTTAGCGTTAGGGTTAGCATCTGCCCTAGGATAGTGTTAGGGTTAGGGTTAGGGTTAGCATCAGCCCAAGGATAGTGTTAGGGTTAGGGTTAGCATCAGCCCTAGGATAGTGTTAGGGTTAGGGTTAGGGTTAGCATCAGGCCCAGGATAGTGTTAGGGTTAGGGTTAGCATCAGCCCAAGGATAGTGTTAGGGTTAGGGTTAGGGTTAGCATCAGCCCTAGGATAGTGTTAGTGTTAGGGTTAGCATCAACACTAGGATAGTGTTTGGGTTAGCGTTAGGGTTAGCATCAGCCCTAGGATAGTGTTAGGGTTAGGGTTAGGGTTAGCATCAGCCCTAGGATAGTGTTAGTGTTAGGGTTAGCATCAGCCCTAGGATAGTGTTAGGGTTAGGGTTAGGGTTAGCATCAGCCCTAGGATAGTGTTAGGGTTAGGGTTAGGGTTAGCATCCGCCCTAGGATAGTGTTAGTGTTAGGGTTAGCATCAGCCCTAGGATAGTGTTTGGGTTAGGGTTAGGGTTAGCATCAGCCCCAGGATAGTGTTAGGGTTAGGGTTAGGGTTAGCATCAGCCCTACGATAGTGTTAGGGTTAGGGTTAGCATCAGCCCTAGGATAGTGTTAGGGTTAGGGTTAGGGTTAGCATCAGGCCTAGGATAGTGTTAGGGTTAGGGTTAGCATCAGCCCTAGGATAGTGTTAGAGTTAGGGTTAGGGTTAGCATCCGCCCTAGGATAATGTTAGGGTTAGGGTTAGGGTTAGCATCAGCCCTAGGATAGTGTTAGTGTTAGGGTTAGCATAAGCCCTAGGATAGTGTTAGGGTTAGGGTTAGGGTTAGCATCAGCCCTAGGATAGTGTTAGGGTTAGGGTTAACATAAACCCTAGGATAGTGTTAGGGTTAGGGTTAGGGTTAGCATCAGCCCTAGGATAGTGTTAGCGTTAGGGTTAGCATCAGCCCTAGGATAGTGTTAGGGTTAGGGTTAGGGTTAGCATCAGCCCTTGGAGAGTGTTAGGGTTAGGGTTAGGGTTAGCTTCAGCCCTAGGATAGTGCTAGTGTTAGGGTTAGCATCTGCCCTAGGATAGTGTTAGGGTTAGGGTTAGGGTTAGCATCCGCCCTAGGATAGTGTTAGGGTTAGGGTTAGGGTTAGCATCAGCCCTAGGATAGTGTTAGGGTTAGGGTTAACATAAACCCTAGGATAGTGTTAGGGTTAGGGTTAGGGTTATCATCAGGCCTAGGATAGTGTTAGGGTTAGGGTTAGGGTTATCATCAGTTCAAAGATAGTGTTAGGGTTAGCGTTAGGGTTAGCATCAGCCCTAGGATAGTGTTAGGGTTAGATTAGGGTTAGCATCAGCCCTAGGACAGTGTTAGGGTTAGGGTTAGCATCAGCCCTAGGATAGTGTTAGGGTTAGGGTTAGGGTTATCATCAGGCCTAGGATAGTGTTAGGGTTACGGTTAGCATCAGCCCTAGGATAGTGTTAGGGTTAGGGTTAGGGTTAGCATCAGCCCTAGGATAGTGTTAGGGTTAGGGTTAATATCAGCCCTAGGATATTGTTAGGGTTAGGGTTAGGGTTAGCATCAGCCCTAGGATAGTGTTAGGGTTAGGGTTAGCATCAGCCCTAGGATAGTGTTAGGGTTAGGGTTAGGGTTAGCATCAGCCGTAGGACAGTGTTAGGGTTAGGGTTAGCCTCAGCCCTAAGATAGTGTTAGAGTTAGTGTTAGGGTTAGCATCAGCCCTAGGATAATGTTAGGGTTAGGGTTAGGGTTAGCATCAGCCCTAGGATAGTGTTAGTTTTAGGGTTAGCATCAGCCCTAGGATAGTGTTAGGGTTAGGGTTAGTGTTAGCATCCGCCCTAGGATAGTGTTAGGGGTAGGGTTAGGGTTAGCATCAGCCCTAGGATAGTGTTAGGGTTAGGGTTAGGGTTAGCATCAGGCCCAGGATAGTGTTAGGGTTAGGGTTAGCATGAGCCCAAGGATAGTGTTAGGGTTAGGGTTAGGGTTAGCATATGCCCTAGGATATTGTTAGGGTTAGGTTTAGGGTTAGCATCAGCCCAAGGATAGTGTTAGGGTTAGGGTTAGCATCAGCCCTAGGATAGTGTTAGGGTTAGGGTTAGGGTTAGCATCAGGCCCAGGATAGTGTTAGGGTTAGGGTTAGCATCAGCCCAAGGATAGTGTTAGGGTTAGGGTTAGGGTTAGCATCAGCCCTAGGATAGTGTTAGGGTTAGGGTTAGCATCAACACTAGGATAGTGTTTGTGTTAGGGTTAGGGTTAGCCTCAGCCCTAGGAGAGTGTTAGGGTTAGGGATAGGGTTAGCATCAGGCCTAGGATAGTGTTAGGGTTAGCGTTAGGGTTAGCATCAGCCCTAGGATAGTGTTAGGGTTAGGGTTAGCATCAGCCCTAGGATAGTGTCAGGGTTAGGGTTAGGGTTATCATCAGGCCTGGGATAGTGTTAGGGTTAGGGTTAGGGTTAGCATCAGCCCTAGGATAGTGTTAAGGTTAGGGTTATGGTTATCATCAGGCCTAGTATAGTGTGAGGTCTAGTGTTAGCATCAGACTTAGGATAGTGTTAGGGTTAGGGTTAGGGTTAGCATCAGTTCAAGGATAGTGTTAGGGTTAGCGTTAGGGTTAGCATCTGCCCTAGGATAGTGTTAGGGTTAGGGTTAGGGTTAGCATCAGCCCAAGGATAGTGTTACGGTTAGGGTTAGCATCAGCCCTATGATACTGTTAGGGTTAGGGTTAGGGTTAGCATCAGGCCCAGGATAGTGTTAGGGTTAGGGTTAGCATCAGCCCTAGGATAGTGTTAGGGTTAGGGTTAGGGTTAGCATCAGCCCTAGGATAGTGTTAGGGTTAGGGTTAGCATCAACCCTAGGATAGTGTTTGGGTTAGGGTTAGGGTTAGCATCAGCCCTAGGATAGTGTTAGGGTTAGGGTTAGCCTCAGCCCTAGGAGAGTGTTAGGGTTAGGGATAGGGTTAGCATCAGGCCTAGGATAGTGTTAGGGTTAGGGTTAGGGTTAGCATCAGCCCTAG
The DNA here is from genome assembly GCF_020740605.2 of Lemur catta. Classification (NCBI taxonomy): domain Eukaryota; kingdom Metazoa; phylum Chordata; class Mammalia; order Primates; family Lemuridae; genus Lemur; species Lemur catta. The sequence goes on along the minus strand of NW_025423857.1, from coordinate 1,221,350 downwards.
GATAGTGTTAGGGTTAGGGTTAGCATCAGCCCTAGGATACTGTCAGTGTTAGGGTTAGGGTTATCATCAGGCCTAGGATAGTGTTAGGGTTAGGGTTAGCATCAGCTCTAGGATAGTGTTAGGGTTAGGGTTAGGGTTAGCATCAGCCCTAGGATAGTGTTAAGGTTAGGGTTAGGGTTATCATCAGGCCTAGGATAGTGTGAGGGCTAGAGTTAGCATCAGACTTAGGATAGTGTTAGGGTTAGGGTTAGGGTTATCATCAGGCCTAGGATAGTGTTAGGGTTAGGGTTAGGGTTAGCATCAGTTCAAGGATATTGTTAGGGTTAGCGTTAGGGTTAGCATCTGCCCTAGGATAGTGTTAGGGTTAGGGTTAGGGTTAGCATCAGCCCAAGGATAGTGTTATGGTTAGGGTTAGCATCAGCCCTAGGATAGTGTTAGGGTTAGGGTTAGGGTTAGCATCAGGCCCAGGATAGTGTTAGGGTTAGGGTTAGCATCAGCCCAAGGATAGTGTTAGGGTTAGGGTTAGGGTTAGCATCAGCCCTAGGATAGTGTTAGTGTTAGGGTTAGCATCAACACTAGGATAGTGTTTGGGTTAGCGTTAGGGTTAGCATCAGCCCTAGGATAGTGTTAGGGTTAGGGTTAGGGTTAGCATCAGCCCTAGGATAGTGTTAGTGTTAGGGTTAGCATCAGCCCTGGGATAGTGTTAGGGTTAGGGTTAGGGTTAGCATCAGCCCTAGGATAGTGTTAGGGTTAGGGTTAGGGTTAGCATCCGCCCTAGGATAGTGTTAGTGTTAGGGTTAGCATCAGCCCTAGGATAGTGTTTGGGTTAGGGTTAGGGTTAGCATCAGCCCCAGGATAGTGTTAGGGTTAGGGTTAGGGTTAGCATCAGCCCTAGGATAGTGTTAGGGTTAGGGTTAGCATCAGCCCTAGGATAGTGTTAGGGTTAGGGTTAGGGTTAGCATCAGGCCTAGGATAGTGTTAGGGTTAGGGTTAGCATCAGCCCTAGGATAGTGTTAGAGTTAGGGTTAGGGTTAGCATCCGCCCTAGGATAATGTTAGGGTTAGGGTTAGGGTTAGCATCAGCCCTAGGATAGTGTTAGTGTTAGGGTTAGTATAAGCCCTAGGATAGTGTTAGGGTTAGGGTTAGGGTTAGCATCAGCCCTAGGATAGTGTTAGGGTTAGGGTTAACATAAACCCTAGGATAGTGTTAGGGTTAGGGTTAGGGTTAGCATCAGCCCTAGGATAGTGTTAGGGTTAGGGTTAGCATCAGCCCTAGGATAGTGTTAGGGTTAGGGTTAGGGTTAGCATCAGCCCTTGGAGAGTGTTAGGGTTAGGGTTAGGGTTAGCTTCAGCCCTAGGATAGTGCTAGTGTTAGGGTTAGCATCTGCCCTAGGATAGTGTTAGGGTTAGGGTTAGGGTTAGCATCCGCCCTAGGGTAGTGTTAGGGTTAGGGTTAGGGTTAGCATCAGCCCTAGGATAGTGTTAGGGTTAGGGTTAACATAAACCCTAGGATAGTGTTAGGGTCAGGGTTAGGGTTATCATCAGGCCTAGGATAGTGTTAGGGTTAGGGTTAGGGTTATCATCAGTTCAAAGATAGTGTTAGGGTTAGCGTTAGGGTTAGGATCAGCCCTAGGATAGTGTTAGGGTTAGATTAGGGTTAGCATCAGCCCTAGGACAGTGTTAGGGTTAGGGTTAGCATCAGCCCTAGAATAGTGTTAGGGTTAGGGTTAGGGTTATCATCAGGCCTAGGATAGTGTTAGGGTTACGGTTAGCATCAGCCCTAGGATAGTGTTAGGGTTAGGGTTAGGGTTAGCATCAGCCCTAGGATAGTGTTAGGGTTAGGGTTAATATCAGCCCTAGGATATTGTTAGGGTTAGGGTTAGGGTTAGCATCAGCCCTAGGATAGTGTTAGGGTTAGGGTTAGCATCAGCCCTAGGATAGTGTTAGGGTTAGGGTTAGGGTTAGCATCAGCCGTAGGACAGTGTTAGGGTTAGGGTTAGCCTCAGCCCTAAGATAGTGTTAGAGTTAGGGTTAGGGTTAGCATCAGCCCTAGGATAATGTTAGGGTTAGGGTTAGGGTTAGCATCAGCCCTAGGATAGTGTTAGTGTTAGGGTTAGCATCAGCCCTAGGATAGTGTTAGGGTTAGGGTTAGTGTTAGCATCCGCCCTAGGATAGTGTTAGGGGTAGGGTTAGGGTTAGCATCAGCCCTAGGATAGTGTTAGGGTTAGGGTTAGGGTTAGCATCAGGCCCAGGATAGTGTTAGGGTTAGGGTTAGCATGAGCCCAAGGATAGTGTTAGGGTTAGGGTTAGGGTTAGCATATGCCCTAGGATATTGTTAGGGTTAGGGTTAGGGTTAGCATCAGCCCAAGGATAGTGTTAGGGTTAGGGTTAGCATCAGCCCTAGGATAGTGTTAGGGTTAGGGTTAGGGTTAGCATCAGGCCCAGGATAGTGTTAGGGTTAGGGTTAGCATCAGCCCAAGGATAGTGTTAGGGTTAGGGTTAGGGTTAGCATCAGCCCTAGGATAGTGTTAGGGTTAGGGTTAGCATCAACACTAGGATAGTGTTTGTGTTAGGGTTAGGGTTAGCCTCAGCCCTAGGAGAGTGTTAGGGTTAGGGATAGGGTTAGCATCAGCCCTAGGATAGTGTTAGGGTTAGGGTTAGGGTTAGCATCAGGCCTAGGATAGTGTTAGGGTTAGGGTTAGCATCAGCCCTAGGATAGTGTTAGAGTTAGGGTTAGGGTTAGCATCCGCCCTAGGATAATGTTAGGGTTAGGGTTAGGGTTAGCATCAGCCCTAGGATAGTGTTAGTGTTAGGGTTAGTATAAGCCCTAGGATAGTGTTAGGGTTAGGGTTAGGGTTAGCATCAGCCCTAGGATAGTGTTAGGGTTAGGGTTAACATAAACCCTAGGATAGTGTTAGGGTTAGGGTTAGGGTTAGCATCAGCCCTAGGATAGTGTTAGGGTTAGGGTTAGCATCAGCCCTAGGATAGTGTTAGGGTTAGGGTTAGGGTTAGCATCAGCCCTTGGAGAGTGTTAGGGTTAGGGTTAGGGTTAGCTTCAGCCCTAGGATAGTGCTAGTGTTAGGGTTAGCATCTGCCCTAGGATAGTGTTAGGGTTAGGGTTAGGGTTAGCATCCGCCCTAGGATAGTGTTAGGGTTAGGGTTAGGGTTAGCATCAGCCCTAGGATAGTGTTAGGGTTAGGGTTAACATAAACCCTAGGATAGTGTTAGGGTTAGGGTTAGGGTTATCATCAGGCCTAGGATAGTGTTAGGGTTAGGGTTAGGGTTATCATCAGTTCAAAGATAGTGTTAGGGTTAGCGTTAGGGTTAGCATCAGCCCTAGGATAGTGTTAGGGTTAGATTAGGGTTAGCATCAGCCCTAGGACAGTGTTAGGGTTAGGGTTAGCATCAGCCCTAGGATAGTGTTAGGGTTAGGGTTAGGGTTATCATCAGGCCTAGGATAGTGTTAGGGTTACGGTTAGCATCAGCCCTAGGATAGTGTTAGGGTTAGGGTTAGGGTTAGCATCAGCCCTAGGATAGTGTTAGGGTTAGGGTTAATATCAGCCCTAGGATATTGTTAGGGTTAGGGTTAGGGTTAGCATCAGCCCTAGGATAGTGTTAGGGTTAGGGTTAGCATCAGCCCTAGGATAGTGTTAGGGTTAGGGTTAGGGTTAGCATCAGCCGTAGGACAGTGTTAGGGTAGGGTTAGCCTCAGCCCTAAGATAGTGTTAGAGTTAGGGTTAGGGTTAGCATCAGCCCTAGGATAATGTTAGGGTTAGGGTTAGGGTTAGCATCAGCCCTAGGATAGTGTTAGTGTTAGGGTTAGCATCAGCCCTAGGATAGTGTTAGGGTTAGGGTTAGTGTTAGCATCCGCCCTAGGATAGTGTTAGGGGTAGGGTTAGGGTTAGCATCAGCCCTAGGATAGTGTTAGGGTTAGGGTTAGGGTTAGCATCAGGCCCAGGATAGTGTTAGGGTTAGGGTTAGCATGAGCCCAAGGATAGTGTTAGGGTTAGGGTTAGGGTTAGCATATGCCCTAGGATATTGTTAGGGTTAGGGTTAGGGTTAGCATCAGCCCAAGGATAGTGTTAGGGTTAGGGTTAGCATCAGCCCTAGGATAGTGTTAGGGTTAGGGTTAGGGTTAGCATCAGGCCCAGGATAGTGTTAGGGTTAGGGTTAGCATCAGCCCAAGGATAGTGTTAGGGTTAGGGTTAGGGTTAGCATCAGCCCTAGGATAGTGTTAGGGTTAGGGTTAGCATCAACACTAGGATAGTGTTTGTGTTAGGGTTAGGGTTAGCCTCAGCCCTAGGAGAGTGTTAGGGTTAGGGATAGGGTTAGCATCAGGCCTAGGATAGTGTTAGGGTTAGCGTTAGGGTTAGCATCAGCCCTAGGATAGTGTTAGGGTTAGGGTTAGCATCAGCCCTAGGATAGTGTCAGGGTTAGGGTTAGGGTTATCATCAGGCCTAGGATAGTGTTAGGGTTAGGGTTAGGGTTAGCATCAGCCCTAGGATAGTGTTAAGGTTAGGGTTATGGTTATCATCAGGCCTAGTATAGTGTGAGGTCTAGGGTTAGCATCAGACTTAGGATAGTGTTAGGGTTAGGGTTAGGGTTAGCATCAGTTCAAGGATAGTGTTAGGGTTAGCGTTAGGGTTAGCATCTGCCCTAGGATAGTGTTAGGGTTAGGGTTAGGGTTAGGGTTAGCATCAGCCCAAGGATAGTGTTACGGTTAGGGTTAGCATCAGCCCTATGATACTGTTAGGGTTAGGGTTAGGGTTAGCATCAGGCCCAGGATAGTGTTAGGGTTAGGGTTAGCATCAGCCCTAGGATAGTGTTAGGGTTAGGGTTAGGGTTAGCATCAGCCCTAGGATAGTGTTAGGGTTAGGGTTAGCATCAACCCTAGGATAGTGTTTGGGTTAGGGTTAGGGTTAGCATCAGCCCTAGGATAGTGTTAGGGTTAGGGTTAGCCTCAGCCCTAGGAGAGTGTTAGGGTTAGGGATAGGGTTAGCATCAGGCCTAGGATAGTGTTAGGGTTGGGGTTAGGGTTAGCATCAGCCCTAGGATAGTGTTAGGGTTAGGGTTAGCATCAGCCCTAGGATACTGTCAGTGTTAGGGTTAGGGTTATCATCAGGCCTAGGATAGTGTTAGGGTTAGGGTTAGCATCAGCTCTAGGATAGTGTTAGGGTTAGGGTTAGGGTTAGCATCAGCCCTAGGATAGTGTTAAGGTTAGGGTTAGGGTTATCATCAGGCCTAGGATAGTGTGAGGGCTAGAGTTAGCATCAGACTTAGGATAGTGTTAGGGTTAGGGTTAGGGTTATCATCAGGCCTAGGATAGTGTTAGGGTTAGGGTTAGGGTTAGCATCAGTTCAAGGATATTGTTAGGGTTAGCGTTAGGGTTAGCATCTGCCCTAGGATAGTGTTAGGGTTAGGGTTAGGGTTAGCATCAGCCCAAGGATAGTGTTAGGGTTAGGGTTAGCATCAGCCCTAGGATAGTGTTAGGGTTAGGGTTAGGGTTAGCATCAGGCCCAGGATAGTGTTAGGGTTAGGGTTAGCATCAGCCCAAGGATAGTGTTAGGGTTAGGGTTAGGGTTAGCATCAGCCCTAGGATAGTGTTAGTGTTAGGGTTAGCATCAACACTAGGATAGTGTTTGGGTTAGCGTTAGGGTTAGCATCAGCCCTAGGATAGTGTTAGGGTTAGGGTTAGGGTTAGCATCAGCCCTAGGATAGTGTTAGTGTTAGGGTTAGCATCAGCCCTAGGATAGTGTTAGGGTTAGGGTTAGGGTTAGCATCAGCCCTAGGATAGTGTTAGGGTTAGGGTTAGGGTTAGCATCCGCCCTAGGATAGTGTTAGTGTTAGGGTTAGCATCAGCCCTAGGATAGTGTTTGGGTTAGGGTTAGGGTTAGCATCAGCCCCAGGATAGTGTTAGGGTTAGGGTTAGGGTTAGCATCAGCCCTAGGATAGTGTTAGGGTTAGGGTTAGCATCAGCCCTAGGATAGTGTTAGGGTTAGGGTTAGGGTTAGCATCAGGCCTAGGATAGTGTTAGGGTTAGGGTTAGCATCAGCCCTAGGATAGTGTTAGAGTTAGGGTTAGGGTTAGCATCCGCCCTAGGATAATGTTAGGGTTAGGGTTAGGGTTAGCATCAGCCCTAGGATAGTGTTAGTGTTAGGGTTAGCATAAGCCCTAGGATAGTGTTAGGGTTAGGGTTAGGGTTAGCATCAGCCCTAGGATAGTGTTAGGGTTAGGGTTAACATAAACCCTAGGATAGTGTTAGGGTTAGGGTTAGGGTTATCATCAGGCCTAGGATAGTGTTAGGGTTAGGGTTAGGGTTAGCATCAGTTCAAGGATAGTGTTAGGGTTAGCGTTAGGGTTAGCATCTGCCCTAGGATAGTGTTAGGGTTAGGGTTAGGGTTAGCATCAGCCCAAGTATAGTGTTAGGGTTAGGGCTGGCATCAGCCCTAGGATAGTGTTAGGGTTAGGGTTAGGGTTAGCATCAGGCCCATGATAGTGTTAGGGTTAGGGTTAGCATCAGCCCAAGGATAGTGTTAGGGTTAGGGTTAGGGTTAGCATCAGCCCTAGGATAGTGTTAGGGTTAGGGTTAGCATCAACCCTAGGATAGTGTTTGGGTTAGGGTTAGGGTTAGCATCAGCCCTAGGATAGTGTTAGGGTTAGGGTTAATATCAGCCCTAGGATATTGTTAGGGTTAGGGTTAGGGTTAGCATCAGCCCTAGGATAGTGTTAGGGTTAGGGTTAGCATCAGCCCTAGGATAGTGTTAGGGTTAGGGTTAGGGTTAGCATCAGCCGTAGGACAGTGTTAGGGTAGGGTTAGCCTCAGCCCTAAGATAGTGTTAGAGTTAGGGTTAGGGTTAGCATCAGCCCTAGGATAATGTTAGGGTTAGGGTTAGGGTTAGCATCAGCCCTAGGATAGTGTTAGTGTTAGGGTTAGCATCAGCCCTAGGATAGTGTTAGGGTTAGGGTTAGTGTTAGCATCCGCCCTAGGATAGTGTTAGGGGTAGGGTTAGGGTTAGCATCAGCCCTAGGATAGTGTTAGGGTTAGGGTTAGGGTTAGCATCAGGCCCAGGATAGTGTTAGGGTTAGGGTTAGCATGAGCCCAAGGATAGTGTTAGGGTTAGGGTTAGGGTTAGCATATGCCCTAGGATATTGTTAGGGTTAGGGTTAGGGTTAGCATCAGCCCAAGGATAGTGTTAGGGTTAGGGTTAGCATCAGCCCTAGGATAGTGTTAGGGTTAGGGTTAGGGTTAGCATCAGGCCCAGGATAGTGTTAGGGTTAGGGTTAGCATCAGCCCAAGGATAGTGTTAGGGTTAGGGTTAGGGTTAGCATCAGCCCTAGGATAGTGTTAGGGTTAGGGTTAGCATCAACACTAGGATAGTGTTTGTGTTAGGGTTAGGGTTAGCCTCAGCCCTAGGAGAGTGTTAGGGTTAGGGATAGGGTTAGCATCAGGCCTAGGATAGTGTTAGGGTTAGCGTTAGGGTTAGCATCAGCCCTAGGATAGTGTTAGGGTTAGGGTTAGCATCAGCCCTAGGATAGTGTCAGGGTTAGGGTTAGGGTTATCATCAGGCCTAGGATAGTGTTAGGGTTAGGGTTAGGGTTAGCATCAGCCCTAGGATAGTGTTAAGGTTAGGGTTATGGTTATCATCAGGCCTAGTATAGTGTGAGGTCTAGGGTTAGCATCAGACTTAGGATAGTGTTAGGGTTAGGGTTAGGGTTAGCATCAGTTCAAGGATAGTGTTAGGGTTAGCGTTAGGGTTAGCATCTGCCCTAGGATAGTGTTAGGGTTAGGGTTAGGGTTAGGGTTAGCATCAGCCCAAGGATAGTGTTACGGTTAGGGTTAGCATCAGCCCTATGATACTGTTAGGGTTAGGGTTAGGGTTAGCATCAGGCCCAGGATAGTGTTAGGGTTAGGGTTAGCATCAGCCCTAGGATAGTGTTAGGGTTAGGGTTAGGGTTAGCATCAGCCCTAGGATAGTGTTAGGGTTAGGGTTAGCATCAACCCTAGGATAGTGTTTGGGTTAGGGTTAGGGTTAGCATCAGCCCTAGGATAGTGTTAGGGTTAGGGTTAGCCTCAGCCCTAGGAGAGTGTTAGGGTTAGGGATAGGGTTAGCATCAGGCCTAGGATAGTGTTAGGGTTAGGGTTAGGGTTAGCATCAGCCCTAGGATAGTGTTAGGGTTAGGGTTAGCATCAGCCCTAGGATACTGTCAGTGTTAGGGTTAGGGTTATCATCAGGCCTAGGATAGTGTTAGGGTTAGGGTTAGCATCAGCTCTAGGATAGTGTTAGGGTTAGGGTTAGGGTTAGCATCAGCCCTAGGATAGTGTTAAGGTTAGGGTTAGGGTTATCATCAGGCCTAGGATAGTGTGAGGGCTAGAGTTAGCATCAGACTTAGGATAGTGTTAGGGTTAGGGTTAGGGTTATCATCAGGCCTAGGATAGTGTTAGGGTTAGGGTTAGGGTTAGCATCAGTTCAAGGATATTGTTAGGGTTAGCGTTAGGGTTAGCATCTGCCCTAGGATAGTGTTAGGGTTAGGATTAGGGTTAGCATCAGCCCAAGGATAGTGTTAGGGTTAGGGTTAGCATCAGCCCTAGGATAGTGTTAGGGTTAGGGTTAGGGTTAGCATCAGGCCCAGGATAGTGTTAGGGTTAGGGTTAGCATCAGCCCAAGGATAGTGTTAGGGTTAGGGTTAGGGTTAGCATCAGCCCTAGGATAGTGTTAGTGTTAGGGTTAGCATCAACACTAGGATAGTGTTTGGGTTAGCGTTAGGGTTAGCATCAGCCCTAGGATAGTGTTAGGGTTAGGGTTAGGGTTAGCATCAGCCCTAGGATAGTGTTAGTGTTAGGGTTAGCATCAGCCCTAGGATAGTGTTAGTGTTAGGGTTAGGGTTAGCATCAGCCCTAGGATAGTGTTAGGGTTAGGGTTAGGGTTAGCATCCGCCCTAGGATAGTGTTAGTGTTAGGGTTAGCATCAGCCCTAGGATAGTGTTTGGGTTAGGGTTAGGGTTAGCATCAGCCCCAGGATAGTGTTAGGGTTAGGGTTAGGGTTAGCATCAGCCCTAGGATAGTGTTAGGGTTAGGGTTAGCATCAGCCCTAGGATAGTGTTAGGGTTAGGGTTAGGGTTAGCATCAGGCCTAGGATAGTGTTAGGGTTAGGGTTAGCATCAGCCCTAGGATAGTGTTAGAGTTAGGGTTAGGGTTAGCATCCGCCCTAGGATAATGTTAGGGTTAGGGTTAGGGTTAGCATCAGCCCTAGGATAGTGTTAGTGTTAGGGTTAGCATAAGCCCTAGGATAGTGTTAGGGTTAGGGTTAGGGTTAGCATCAGCCCTAGGATAGTGTTAGGGTTAGGGTTAACATAAACCCTAGGATAGTGTTAGGGTTAGGGTTAGGGTTATCATCAGGCCTAGGATAGTGTTAGGGTTAGGGTTAGGGTTAGCATCAGTTCAAGGATAGTGTTAGGGTTAGCGTTAGGGTTAGCATCTGCCCTAGGATAGTGTTAGGGTTAGGGTTAGGGTTAGCATCAGCCCAAGTATAGTGTTAGGGTTAGGGTTAGCATCAGCCCTAGGATAGTGTTAGGGTTAGGGTTAGGGTTAGCATCAGCCCTAGGATAGTGTTAGGGTTAGGGTTAGCATCAGCCCAAGGATAGTGTTAGGGTTAGGGTTAGGGTTAGCATCAGCCCTAGGATAGTGTTAGGGTTAGGGTTAGCATCAACCCTAGGATAGTGTTTGGGTTAGGGTTAGGGTTAGCATCAGCCCTAGGATAGTGTTAGGGTTAGGGTTAGGGTTAGCATCAGCCCTAGGATAGTGTTAGTGTTAGGGTTAGCATCAGCCCAAGGATAGTGTTAGGGTTAGGGTTAGGGTTAGCATCAGCCCTAGGATAGTGTTAGGGTTAGGGTTAGCATCAGCCCTAGGATAGTGTTAGGGTTAGGGTTAGGGTTAGCATCAGCCCTAGGATAGTGTTAGGGTTAGGGTTAGCATCAGCCCTAGGTTATTGTTAGGGTTAGGGTTAGGGTTAGCATCAGCCCTAAGATAGTGTTAGGGTTAGGGTTAGCATCAGCCCTAGGATAACGTTGGGGTTAGGGTTAGGGTTAGCATCAGCCCTAGGATAGTGTTAGGGTTAGGGTTAGCATCAACCCTAGGATAGTGTTAGGGTTAGGGTTAGGGTTAGCATCAGCCCTAGGATAGTGTTAGGGTTAGGGTTAGCATCAGCCCTAGGATAGTGTTAGGGTTAGGGTTAGGGTTAGCATCAGCCCTTGGAGAGTGTTAGGGTTAGGGTTAGGGTTAGCTTCAGCCCTAGGATAGTGCTAGTGTTAGGGTTAGCATCTGCCCTAGGATAGTGTTAGGGTTAGGGTTAGGGTTAGCATCCGCCCTAGGATAGTGTTAGGGTTAGGGTTAGGGTTAGCATCAGCCCTAGGATAGTGTTAGGGTTAGGGTTAACATAAACCCTAGGATAGTGTTAGGGTTAGGGTTAGGGTTATCATCAGGCCTAGGATAGTGTTAGGGTTAGGGTTAGGGTTATCATCAGTTCAAAGATAGTGTTAGGGTTAGCGTTAGGGTTAGCATCAGCCCTAGGATAGTGTTAGGGTTAGATTAGGGTTAGCATCAGCCCTAGGACAGTGTTAGGGTTAGGGTTAGCATCAGCCCTAGGATAGTGTTATCGTTAGGGTTAGGGTTATCATCAGGCCTAGGATAGTGTTAGGGTTAGGGTTAGCATCAGCCCTAGGATAGTGTTAGGGTTAGGGTTAATATCAGCCCTAGGATATTGTTAGGGTTAGGGTTAGGGTTAGCATCAGGCCCAGGATAGTGTTAGGGTTAGGGTTAGGGTTAGCATCAGCCCTAGGATAGTGTTAGGGTTAGGGTTAGCATCAACACTAGGATAGTGTTTGTGTTAGGGTTAGGGTTAGCCTCAGCCCTAGGAGAGTGTTAGTGTTAGGGATAGGGTTAGCATCAGGCCTAGGATAGTGTTAGGGTTAGCGTTAGGGTTAGCATCAGCCCTAGGATAGTGTTAGGGTTAGGGTTAGCATCAGCCCTAGGATAGTGTCAGGGTTAGGGTTAGGGTTATCATCAGGCCTAGGATAGTGTTAGGGTTAGGGTTAGGGTTAGCATCAGCCCTAGGATAGTGTTAAGGTTAGGGTTATGGTTATCATCAGGCCTAGTATAGTGTGAGGTCTAGGGTTAGCATCAGACTTAGGATAGTGTTAGGGTTAGGGTTAGGGTTAGCATCAGGCCCATGATAGTGTTAGGGTTAGGGTTAGCATCAGCCCAAGGATAGTGTTAGGGTTAGGGTTAGGGTTAGCATCAGCCCTAGGATAGTGTTAGGGTTAGGGTTAGCATCAACCCTAGGATAGTGTTTGGGTTAGGGTTAGGGTTAGCATCAGCCCTAGGATAGTGTTAGGGTTAGGGTTAATATCAGCCCTAGGATATTGTTAGGGTTAGGGTTAGGGTTAGCATCAGCCCTAGGATAGTGTTAGGGTTAGGGTTAGCATCAGCCCTAGGATAGTGTTAGGGTTAGGGTTAGGGTTAGCATCAGCCGTAGGACAGTGTTAGGGTAGGGTTAGCCTCAGCCCTAAGATAGTGTTAGAGTTAGGGTTAGGGTTAGCATCAGCCCTAGGATAATGTTAGGGTTAGGGTTAGGGTTAGCATCAGCCCTAGGATAGTGTTAGTGTTAGGGTTAGCATCAGCCCTAGGATAGTGTTAGGGTTAGGGTTAGTGTTAGCATCCGCCCTAGGATAGTGTTAGGGGTAGGGTTAGGGTTAGCATCAGCCCTAGGATAGTGTTAGGGTTAGGGTTAGGGTTAGCATCAGGCCCAGGATAGTGTTAGGGTTAGGGTTAGCATGAGCCCAAGGATAGTGTTAGGGTTAGGGTTAGGGTTAGCATATGCCCTAGGATATTGTTAGGGTTAGGGTTAGGGTTAGCATCAGCCCAAGGATAGTGTTAGGGTTAGGGTTAGCATCAGCCCTAGGATAGTGTTAGGGTTAGGGTTAGGGTTAGCATCAGGCCCAGGATAGTGTTAGGGTTAGGGTTAGCATCAGCCCAAGGATAGTGTTAGGGTTAGGGTTAGGGTTAGCATCAGCCCTAGGATAGTGTTAGGGTTAGGGTTAGCATCAACACTAGGATAGTGTTTGTGTTAGGGTTAGGGTTAGCCTCAGCCCTAGGAGAGTGTTAGGGTTAGGGATAGGGTTAGCATCAGGCCTAGGATAGTGTTAGGGTTAGCGTTAGGGTTAGCATCAGCCCTAGGATAGTGTTAGGGTTAGGGTTAGCATCAGCCCTAGGATAGTGTCAGGGTTAGGGTTAGGGTTATCATCAGGCCTAGGATAGTGTTAGGGTTAGGGTTAGGGTTAGCATCAGCCCTAGGATAGTGTTAAGGTTAGGGTTATGGTTATCATCAGGCCTAGTATAGTGTGAGGTCTAGGGTTAGCATCAGACTTAGGATAGTGTTAGGGTTAGGGTTAGGGTTAGCATCAGTTCAAGGATAGTGTTAGGGTTAGCGTTAGGGTTAGCATCTGCCCTAGGATAGTGTTAGGGTTAGGGTTAGGGTTAGGGTTAGCATCAGCCCAAGGATAGTGTTACGGTTAGGGTTAGCATCAGCCCTATGATACTGTTAGGGTTAGGGTTAGGGTTAGCATCAGGCCCAGGATAGTGTTAGGGTTAGGGTTAGCATCAGCCCTAGGATAGTGTTAGGGTTAGGGTTAGGGTTAGCATCAGCCCTAGGATAGTGTTAGGGTTAGGGTTAGCATCAACCCTAGGATAGTGTTTGGGTTAGGGTTAGGGTTAGCATCAGCCCTAGGATAGTGTTAGGGTTAGGGTTAGCCTCAGCCCTAGGAGAGTGTTAGGGTTAGGGATAGGGTTAGCATCAGGCCTAGGATAGTGTTAGGGTTAGGGTTAGGGTTAGCATCAGCCCTAGGATAGTGTTAGGGTTAGGGTTAGCATCAGCCCTAGGATACTGTCAGTGTTAGGGTTAGGGTTATCATCAGGCCTAGGATAGTGTTAGGGTTAGGGTTAGCATCAGCTCTAGGATAGTGTTAGGGTTAGGGTTAGGGTTAGCATCAGCCCTAGGATAGTGTTAAGGTTAGGGTTAGGGTTACCATCAGACCTAGGATAGTGTGAGGGCTAGAGTTAGCATCAGACTTAGGATAGTGTTAGGGTTAGGGTTAGGGTTATCATCAGGCCTAGGATAGTGTTAGGGTTAGGGTTAGGGTTAGCATCAGTTCAAGGATATTGTTAGGGTTAGCGTTAGGGTTAGCATCTGCCCTAGGATAGTGTTAGGGTTAGGATTAGGGTTAGCATCAGCCCAAGGATAGTGTTAGGGTTAGGGTTAGCATCAGCCCTAGGATAGTGTTAGGGTTAGGGTTAGGGTTAGCATCAGGCCCAGGATAGTGTTAGGGTTAGGGTTAGCATCAGCCCAAGGATAGTGTTAGGGTTAGGGTTAGGGTTAGCATCAGCCCTAGGATAGTGTTAGTGTTAGGGTTAGCATCAACACTAGGATAGTGTTTGGGTTAGCGTTAGGGTTAGCATCAGCCCTAGGATAGTGTTAGGGTTAGGGTTAGGGTTAGCATCAGCCCTAGGATAGTGTTAGTGTTAGGGTTAGCATCAGCCCTAGGATAGTGTTAGTGTTAGGGTTAGGGTTAGCATCAGCCCTAGGATAGTGTTAGGGTTAGGGTTAGGGTTAGCATCCGCCCTAGGATAGTGTTAGTGTTAGGGTTAGCATCAGCCCTAGGATAGTGTTTGGGTTAGGGTTAGGGTTAGCATCAGCCCCAGGATAGTGTTAGGGTTAGGGTTAGGGTTAGCATCAGCCCTAGGATAGTGTTAGGGTTAGGGTTAGCATCAGCCCTAGGATAGTGTTAGGGTTAGGGTTAGGGTTAGCATCAGGCCTAGGATAGTGTTAGGGTTAGGGTTAGCATCAGCCCTAGGATAGTGTTAGAGTTAGGGTTAGGGTTAGCATCCGCCCTAGGATAATGTTAGGGTTAGGGTTAGGGTTAGCATCAGCCCTAGGATAGTGTTAGTGTTAGGGTTAGCATAAGCCCTAGGATAGTGTTAGGGTTAGGGTTAGGGTTAGCATCAGCCCTAGGATAGTGTTAGGGTTAGGGTTAACATAAACCCTAGGATAGTGTTAGGGTTAGGGTTAGGGTTATCATCAGGCCTAGGATAGTGTTAGGGTTAGGGTTAGGGTTAGCATCAGTTCAAGGATAGTGTTAGGGTTAGCGTTAGGGTTAGCATCTGCCCTAGGATAGTGTTAGGGTTAGGGTTAGGGTTAGCATCAGCCCAAGTATAGTGTTAGGGTTAGGGTTAGCATCAGCCCTAGGATAGTGTTAGGGTTAGGGTTAGGGTTAGCATCAGCCCTAGGATAGTGTTAGGGTTAGGGTTAGCATCATCCCAAGGATAGTGTTAGGGTTAGGGTTAGGGTTAGCATCAGCCCTAGGATAGTGTTAGGGTTAGGGTTAGCATCAACCCTAGGATAGTGTTTGGGTTAGGGTTAGGGTTAGCATCAGCCCTAGGATAGTGTTAGGGTTAGGGTTAGGGTTAGCATCAGCCCTAGGATAGTGTTAGTGTTAGGGTTAGCATCAGCCCAAGGATAGTGTTAGGGTTAGGGTTAGGGTTAGCATCAGCCCTAGGATAGTGTTAGGGTTAGGGTTAGCATCAGCCCTAGGATAGTGTTAGGGTTAGGGTTAGGGTTAGCATCAGCCCTAGGATAGTGTTAGGGTTAGGGTTAGCATCAGCCCTAGGTTATTGTTAGGGTTAGGGTTAGGGTTAGCATCAGCCCTAAGATAGTGTTAGGGTTAGGGTTAGCATCAGCCCTAGGATAACGTTGGGGTTAGGGTTAGGGTTAGCATCAGCCCTAGGATAGTGTTAGGGTTAGGGTTAGCATCAACCCTAGGATAGTGTTAGGGTTAGGGTTAGGGTTAGCATCAGCCCTAGGATAGTGTTAGGGTTAGGGTTAGCATCAGCCCTAGGATAGTGTTAGGGTTAGGGTTAGGGTTAGCATCAGCCCTTGGAGAGTGTTAGGGTTAGGGTTAGGGTTAGCTTCAGCCCTAGGATAGTGCTAGTGTTAGGGTTAGCATCTGCCCTAGGATAGTGTTAGGGTTAGGGTTAGGGTTAGCATCCGCCCTAGGATAGTGTTAGGGTTAGGGTTAGGGTTAGCATCAGCCCTAGGATAGTGTTAGGGTTAGGGTTAACATAAACCCTAGGATAGTGTTAGGGTTAGGGTTAGGGTTATCATCAGGCCTAGGATAGTGTTAGGGTTAGGGTTAGGGTTATCATCAGTTCAAAGATAGTGTTAGGGTTAGCGTTAGGGTTAGCATCAGCCCTAGGATAGTGTTAGGGTTAGATTAGGGTTAGCATCAGCCCTAGGACAGTGTTAGGGTTAGGGTTAGCATCAGCCCTAGGATAGTGTTATCGTTAGGGTTAGGGTTATCATCAGGCCTAGGATAGTGTTAGGGTTAGGGTTAGCATCAGCCCTAGGATAGTGTTAGGGTTAGGGTTAATATCAGCCCTAGGATATTGTTAGGGTTAGGGTTAGGGTTAGCATCAGGCCCAGGATAGTGTTAGGGTTAGGGTTAGGGTTAGCATCAGCCCTAGGATAGTGTTAGGGTTAGGGTTAGCATCAACACTAGGATAGTGTTTGTGTTAGGGTTAGGGTTAGCCTCAGCCCTAGGAGAGTGTTAGTGTTAGGGATAGGGTTAGCATCAGGCCTAGGATAGTGTTAGGGTTAGCGTTAGGGTTAGCATCAGCCCTAGGATAGTGTTAGGGTTAGGGTTAGCATCAGCCCTAGGATAGTGTCAGGGTTAGGGTTAGGGTTATCATCAGGCCTAGGATAGTGTTAGGGTTAGGGTTAGGGTTAGCATCAGCCCTAGGATAGTGTTAAGGTTAGGGTTATGGTTATCATCAGGCCTAGTATAGTGTGAGGTCTAGGGTTAGCATCAGACTTAGGATAGTGTTAGGGTTAGGGTTAGGGTTAGCATCAGCCCTAGGATAGTGTTAGGGTTAGGGTTAGCATCAGCCCTAGGATAGTGTTAGGGTTAGGGTTAGGGTTATCATCAGGCCTAGGATAGTGTTAGGGTTAGGGTTAGCATCAGCCCTAGGATATTGTTAGGGTTAGGGTTAGGGTTAGCATCAGCCCTAGGATAGTGTTAGGGTTAGGGTTAGCATCAGCCCTAGGGTTGTGTTAGGGTTAGGGTTAGGGTTAGCATCAGGCCTAGGATAGTGTTAGGGTTAGGGTTAGCAACAGCCCTAGGTTAGTGTTAGGGTTAGGGTTAGGGTTAGCATCAGCCGTAGGATAGTGTTAGGGTTAGGGTTTGCCTCAGCCCTAAGATAGTGTTAGAGTTAGGGTTAGGGTTAGCATCAGCCCTAGGATAGTGTTAGGGTTAGGGTTAGGGTTAGCATCATCCCGTGGAGAGTGTTAGGGTTAGGGTTAGGGTTAGCATCAGCCCTAGGATAGTGTTAGTGTTAGGGTTAGCATCAGCCCTAGGATAGTGTTAGGGTTAGGGTTAGCATCAGCCCTAGGATAGTGTTAGGGTTAGGGTTAGGGTTAGCATCAGGCCTAGGATAGTGTTAGGGTTAGCGTTAGGGTTAGCATCAGCCCTAGGATAGTGTTAGGGTTAGGGTTAACATAAACCCTAGGATAGTGTTAGGGTTAGGGTTAGGGTTATCATCAGGCCTAGGATAGTGTTAGGGTTAGGGTTAGGGTTAGCATCAGTTCAAGGATAGTGTTAGGGTTAGCGTTAGGGTTAGCATCTGCCCTAGGATAGTGTGAGGGTTAGGGTTAGGGTTAGCATCATCCCAAGGATAGTGTTAGGGTTAGGGTTAGCATCAGCCCTAGGATAGTGTTAGGGTTAGTGTTAGGGTTAGCATCAGGTCCAGGATCGTGTTAGGGTTAGGGTTAGCATCAGCCCAAGGATAGTGTTAGGGTTAGGGTTAGGGTTAGCATCAGCCCTAGGATAGTGTTAGGGTTAGGGTTAGCATCAACCCTAGGATAGTGTTTGGGTTAGGGTTAGAGTTAGCATCAGCCCCAGGATAGTGTTAGGGTTAGGGTTAGGGTTAGCATCAGCCCTGGGATAGTGGTACTGTTAGGGTTAGCATGAGCCCTAGGATAGTGTTAGGGTTAGGGTTAGGGTTAGCATCAGCCCTAGGATAGTGTTAGGGTTAGGGTTAGCATCAGCCCTAGGATAGTGTTAGGGTTAGGGTTAGGGTTAGCATCAGCCCTAGGATAGTGTTAGGGTTAGGGTTAGCATCAGCCCTAGGTTAGTGTTAGGGTTAGGGTTAGGGTTAGCATCAGCCCTAGGATAGTGTTAGGGTTAGGGTTAGCATCAGCCCTAGGATAGTGTTAGGGTTAGGGTTAGGGTTAGCATCAGCCCTAGGATAGTGTTAGGGTTAGGGTTAGCATCAACCCTAGGATAGTGTTTCGGTTAGGGTTAGGGTTAGCATCAGCCCTAGGATAGTGTTAGGGTTAGGGTTAGCATCAGCCCTAGGATAGTGTTAGGGTTAGGGTTAGGGTTATCATCAGGCCTAGGATAGTGTTAGGGTTAGGGTTAGCATCAGCCCTAGAATAGTGTTAGGGTTAGGGTTAGGGTTAGCATCAGCCCTAGGACAGTGTTAGGGTTAGGGTTAGCATCAGCCCTAGGATAGTGTTAGGGTTAGGGTTAAGGTTAGCATCAGGCCTAGGATAGTGTTAGGGTTAGGGTTAGCATCAGCCCTAGGATAGTGTTAGGGTTAGGGTTAGGGTTAGCATCAGCCGTAGGATAGTGTTAGGGTTAGGGTTTGCCTCAGCCCTAAGATAGTGTTAGAGTTAGGGTTAGGGTTAACATCAGCCCTAGGATAGTGTTAGTGTTAGGGTTACCATCAGCCCTAGGATAGTGTTAGGGTTAGGGTTAGCATCAGCCCTAGGATAGTGTTAGGGTTAGGGTTAGGGTTAGCTTCAGGCCTAGGATAGTGTTAGTGTTAGGGTTAGCATCAGCCCTAGGATAGTGTTAGGGTTAGGGTTAGGGTTAGCATCCGCCCTAGGATAATGTTAGGGTTAGGGTTAGGGTTAGCATCAGCCCTAGGATAGTGTTAGTGTTAGGGTTAGCATCAGCCCTAGGATAGTGTTAGGGTTAGGGTTAGGGTTAGCATCCGCCCTAGGATAGTGTTAGGGTTAGCGTTAGGGTTAGCATCAGCCCTAGGATAGTGTTAGGATTAGGGTTAGCATGAGCCCTAGGATAGTGTTAGGGTTAGGGTTAGGGTTAGCATCAGCCCTAGGATAGTGTTAGGGTTAGGGTTAGCATCAGCCCTAGGTTAGTATAGGGTTAGGGTTAGGGTTAGCATCAGCCCTAGGATAGTGTTAGGGTTAGGGTTAGCATCAGCCCTAGGATAGTGTTAGGGTTAGGGTTAGGGTTAGCATCAGCCCTAGGATAGTGTTATGGTTAGGGTTAGCATCAACCCTAGGATAGTGTTAGGGTTAGGGTTAGGGTTAGCATCAGCCCTAGGATAGTGTTAGGGTTAGGGTTAGCATCAGCCCTAGGATAGTGTTAGGGTTAGGGTTAGGGTTAGCATCAGCCCTTGGAGAGTGTTAGGGTTAGGGTTAGCGTTAACTTCAGCCCTAGGATAGTGTTAGTGTTAGGGTTAGCATCAGCCCTAGGAGAGTGTTTGGGTTAGGGTTAGGGTTAGCATCCGCCCTAGGATAGTGTTAGGTTTAGGGTTAGGGTTAGCATCAGCCCTAGGATAGTGTTAGGGTTAGGGTTAACATAAACCCTAGGATAGTGTTAGGGATAGGGTTAGGGTTATCATCAGGCCTAGGATAGTGTTAGGGTTAGGGTTAGGGTTAGCATCAGTTCAAGGATAGTGTTAGGGTTAACGTTAGGGTTAGCATCAGCCCTAGGATAGTGTTAGGGTTAGGGTTAGGGTTAGAATCAGCCCTAGGATAGTGTTAGGGTTAGGGTTAGCATCAGCCCTAGGATAGTGTTAGGGTTAGGGTTAGGGTTATCATCAGGCCTAGGATAGTGTTAGGGTTACGGTTAGCATCAGCCCTAGGATAGTGTTAGGGTTAGGGTTAGGGTTAGCATCAGCCCTAGGATAGTGTTAGGGTTAGGGTTAGGGTTAGCATCAGCCCTAGGATAGTGTTAGGGTTAGGGTTAGGGTTAGCATCAGCCCTTGGAGAGTGTTAGGGTTAGGGTTAGGGTTAGCATCATCCCTAGGATAGTGTTAGTGTTAGGGTTAGCATCAGCCCTAGGATAGTGTTAGGGTTAGGGTTACCATCAGCCCTAGGATAGTGTTAGGGTTAGGGTTAGGGTTAGCATCAGGCCTAGGATAGTGTTAGTGTTAGGGTTAGCATCAGCCCTAGGATAGTGTTAGGGTTAGGGTTATGGTTAGCATCCGCCCTAGGACAATGTTAGGGTTAGGGTTAGGGTTAGCATCAGCCCTAGGATAGTGTTAGTGTTAGGGTTAGCATCAGCCCTAGGATAGTGTTAGGGTTAGGGTTAGGGTTAGCATCCGCCCTAGGATAGTGTTAGTGTTAGCGTTAGGGTTAGCATCAGCCCTAGGATAGTGTTCGGGTTAGGGTTAACAAAAAACCTAGGATAGTGTTAGGGTTAGGGTTAGGGTTATCATCAGGCCTAGGATAGTGTTAGGGTTAGGGTTAGGGTTAGCATCAGTTCAAGGATAGTGTTAGGGTTAGCGTTAGGGTTAGCATCTGCCCTAGGATAGTGTTAGGGTTAGGGTTAGGTTTAGCATCAGCCCAAGGATAGTGTTAGGGTTAGGGTTAGCATCAGCCCTATGATAGTGTTACGGTTAGGGTTAGGGTTAGCATCAGGCCCAGGATAGTGTTATTGTTAGGGTTAGCATCAGCCCAAGAATAGTGTTAGGGTTAGGGTTAGGGTTAGCATCAGCCCTAGGATAGTGTTAGGGTTAGGGTTAGCATCAACCCTAGGATAGTGTTTGGGTTAGGGTTAGGGTTAGCATCAGCCCTAGTATAGTGTTAGGGTTAGGGTTAGCCTCAGCCCTAGGAGAGTGTTAGGGTTAGAGATAGGGTTAGCATCAGGCCTAGGATAGCGTTAGGTTTAGGGTTAGGGTTAGCATCAGCCCTAGGATAGTGTTAGGGTTAGGGTTAGCATCAGCCCTAGGATACTGTCAGGGTTAGGGTTAGGGTTATCATCAGGCCTAGATAGTGTTAGGGTTAGGGTTAGCATCAGGTGTAGGATAGTGTTAGTGTTAGGGTTAGGGTTAGCATCAGCCCTAGGATAGTGTTAAGGTTAGGGTTAGTGTTATCATCAGGCCTAGGATAGTGTGAGGGCTAGAGTTAGCATCAGACTTAGGATAGTGTTAGGGTTAGCGTTAGGGTTAGCATCTGCCCTAGGATAGTGTTAGGGTTAGGGTTAGGGTTAGCATCAGCCCAAGGATAGTGTTAGGGTTAGGGTTAGCATCAGCCCTAGGATAGTGTTAGTGTTAGGGTTAGGGTTAGCATCAGGCCCAGGATAGTGTTAGGGTTAGGGTTAGCATCAGCCCAAGGATAGTGTTAGGGTTAGGGTTAGGGTTAGCATCAGCCCTAGGATAGTGTTAGGGTTAGGGTTAGCATCAACCCTAGGATAGTGTTTGGGTTAGGGTTAGGGTTAGCATCAGCCCTAGGATAGTGTTAGGGTTAGGGTTAGGGTTAGCATCAGCCCTAGGATAGTGTTAGTGTTAGGGTTAGCATCAGCCCTAGGATAGTGTTAGGGTTAGGGTTAGGGTTAGCATCAGCCCTAGGATAGTGTTAGGGTTAGGGTTAGCATCAGCCCTAGGATAGTGTTAGGGTTAGGGTTAGGGTTAGCATCAGCCCTAGGATAGTGTTAGGGTTAGGGTTAGCATCAGCCCTAGGTTAGTGGTAGGGTTAGGGTTAGGGTTAGCATCAGCCCTAGGATAGCGTTAGGGTTATGGTTAACATCAGCCCTAAGATAGTGTTAGGGTTAGGGTTAGGGTTAGCATCAGCCCTAGGATAGTGTTAGGGTTAGGGTTAGCATCAGCCCTAGGATACTGTTAGGGTTAGGGTTAGGGTTAGCATCAGCCCTTGGAGAGTGTTAGGGTTAGGGTTAGGGGTAGCATCAGCCCTAGGATAGTGTTAGTGTTAGGGTTAGCATCCCCCCTAGGATAGTGTTAGGTTTAGGGTTAGGGTGAGCATCAGCCCTAGGATAGTGTTAGGGTTAGGGTTAGCATCAGCCCTAGGATAGCGTTACGGTTAGGGTTAGGGTTAGCATCAGCCCTAGGATAGTGTTAGGGTTAGGGTTAGCATCAGCCCTAGGATAGTGTTAGGGTTAGGGTTAGGGTTAGCATCAGCCGTAGGATAGTGTTAGGGTTAGGGTTAGCCTCAGCCCTAAGATAGTGTTACAGTTAGGGTTAGGGTTAGCATCAGCCCTAGGATAATGTTAGGGTTAGGGTTAGGGTTAGCATCAGCCCTAGGATAGTGTTAGTGTTAGGGTTAGCATCAGCCCTAGGATAGTGTTAGGGTTAGGGTTAGGGTTAGCATCCGCCCTAGGATAGTGTTAGTGTTAGGGTTAGCATCAGCCCTAGGATAGTGTTAGGGTTAGGGTTAGCATCAGCCCTAGGATAGTGTTAGGGTTAGGGTTAGGGTTAGCATCAGGCCTAGGATAGTGTTAGTGTTAGGGTTAGCATCAGCCCTAGGATAGTGTTAGGGTTATGGTTAGGGTTAGCATCCGCCCTAGGATAATGTTAAGGTTAGGGTTAGGGTTAGCATCAGCCCTAGGTTTGTGTTAGGGTTAGGGTTAGCATCAGCCCTAGGATAGTGTTAGGGTTAGGGTTAGGGTTAGCATCAGCCCTTGGAGAGTGTTAGGGTTAGGGTTAGGGTTAGCATCAGCCCTAGGATAGTGTTAGTGTTAGTGTTAGCATCAGCCCTAGGATAGTGTTAGGGTTAGGGTTAGCATCAGCCCTAGGATAGTGTTAGGGTTAGGGTTAGGGTTATCATCAGGCCTAGGATAGTGTTAGGGTTAGGGTTAGCATCAGCCCTAGGATAGTGTTAGGGTTAGGGTTAGGGTTAGCATCAGCCCTAGGATAGTGTTAGGGTTAGGGTTAGCATCAGCCCTAGGGTAGTGTTAGGGTTAGGGTTAGGGTTAGCATCAGGCCTAGGATAGTGTTAGGGTTAGGGTTAGCATCAGCCCTAGGATAGTGTTAGGGTTAGGGTTAGGGTTAGCATCAGCCGTAGGATAGTGTTAGGGTTAGGGTTTGCCTCAGCCCTAAGATAGTGTTAGAGTTAGGGTTAGGGTTAGCATCAGCCCTAGGATAGTGTTAGGGTTAGGGTTAGGGTTAGCATCAGCCCGTGGAGAGTGTTAGGGTTAGGGTTAGGGTTAGCATCAGCCCTAGGATAGTGTTAGTGTTAGGGTTAGAATCAGCCCTAGGATAGTGTTAGGGTTAGGGTTAGCATCAGCCCTAGGATAGTGTTAGGGTTAGGGTTAGGGTTAGCATCAGGCCTAGGATAGTGTTAGGGTTAGCGTTAGGGTTAGCATCAGCCCTAGGATAGTGTTAGGGTTAGGGTTAACATAAACCCTAGGATAGTGTTAGGGTTAGGGTTAGGGTTATCATCAGGCCTAGGATAGTGTTAGGGTTAGGGTTAGGGTTAGCATTAGTTCAAGGATAGTGTTAGGGTTAGCGTTAGGGTTAGCATCTGCCCTAGGATAGTGTTAGGGTTAGGGTTAGGGTTAGCATCATCCCAAGGATAGTGTTAGGGTTAGGGTTAGCATCAGCCCTAGGATAGTGTTAGGGTTAGTGTTAGGGTTAGCATCAGGCCCAGGATCGTGTTAGGGTTAGGGTTAGCATCAGCCCAAGGATAGTGTTAGGGTTAGGGTTAGGGTTAGCATCAGCCCTAGGATAGTGTTAGGGTTAGGGTTAGCATCAACCCTAGGATAGTGTTTGGGTTAGTGTTAGAGTTAGCATCAGCCCCAGGATAGTGTTAGGGTTAGGGTTAGGGTTAGCATCAGCCCTAGGATAGTGGTACTGTTAGGGTTAGCATGAGCCCTAGGATAGTGTTAGGGTTAGGGTTAGGGTTAGCATCAGCCCTAGGATAGTGTTAGGGTTAGGGTTAGCATCAGCCCTAGGATAGTGTTAGGGTTAGGGTTAGGGTTAGCATCAGCCCTAGGATAGTGTTAGGGTTAGGGTTAGCATCAGCCCTAGGTTAGTGTTAGGGTTAGGGTTAGGGTTAGCATCAGCCCTAGGATAGTGTTAGGGTTAGGGTTAGCATCAGCCCTAGGATAGTGTTAGGGTTAGGGTTAGGGTTAGCATCAGCCCTAGGATAGTGTTAGGGTTAGGGTTAGCATCAACCCTAGGATAGTGTTAGGGTTAGGGTTAGGGTTAGCATCAGCCCTAGGATAGTGTTAGGGTTAGGGTTAGCATCAGCCCTAGGATAGTGTTAGGGTTAGGGTTAGGGTTATCATCAGGCCTAGGATACTGTTAGGGTTAGGGTTAGCATCAGCCCTAGGATAGTGTTAGGGTTAGGGTTAGGGTTAGCATCAGCCCTAGGACAGTGTTAGGGTTAGGGTTAGCATCAGCCCTAGGATAGTGTTAGGGTTAGGGTTAAGGTTAGCATCAGGCCTAGGATAGTGTTAGGGTTAGGGTTAGCATCAGCCCTAGGATAGTGTTAGGGTTAGGGTTAGGGTTAACTTCAGGCCTAGGATAGTGTTAGTGTTAGGGTTAGCATCAGCCCTAGGATAGTGTTAGGGTTAGGGTTAGGGTTAGCATCCGCCCTAGGATAATGTTAGGGTTAGGGTTAGGGTTAGCATCAGCCCTAGGATAGTGTTAGGGTTAGGGTTAGCATCAGCCCTAGGATAGTGTTAGGGTTAGGGTTAGGGTTAGCATCCGCCCTAGGATAGTGTTAGGGTTAGAGTTAGGGTTAGCATCAGCCCTAGGATAGTGTTAGGGTTAGGGTTAGCATCAGCCCTAGGATAGTGTTAGGGTTAGGGTTAGGGTTAGCATCAGCCCTAGGATAGTGTTAGGGTTAGGGTTAGCATCAGCCCTAGGTTAGTATAGGGTTAGGGTTAGGGTTAGCATCAGCCCTAGGATAGTGTTAGGGTTAGGGTTAGCATCAGCCCAAGGATAGTGTTAGGGTTAGGGTTAGGGTTAGCATCAGCCCTAGGATAGTGTTAGGGTTAGGGTTAGCATCAACCCTAGGATAGTGTTTTGGTTAGGGTTAGGGTTAGCATCAGCCCTAGGATAGTGTTAGGGTTAGGGTTAGCATCAGCCCTAGGATAGTGTTAGTGTTAGGGTTAGGGTTAGCATCAGCCCTTGGAGAGTGTTAGGGTTAGGGTTAGCGTTAACTTCAGCCCTAGGATAGTGTTAGTGTTAGGGTTAGCATCAGCCCTAGGAGAGTGTTAGGGTTAGGGTTAGGGTTAGCATCCGCCCTAGGATAGTGTTAGGTTTAGGGTTAGGGTTAGCATCAGCCCTAGGATAGTGTTAGGGTTAGGGTTAACATAAACCCTAGGATAGTGTTAGGGTTAGGGTTAGGGTTATCATCAGGCCTAGGATAGTGTTAGGGTTAGGGTTAGGGTTAGCATCAGTTCAAGGATAGTGTTAGGGTTAACGTTAGGGTTAGCATCAGCCCTAGGATAGTGTTAGGGTTAGGGTTAGGGTTAGAATCAGCCCTAGGATAGTGTTAGGGTTAGGGTTAGCATCAGCCCTAGGATAGTGTTAGGGTTGGGGTTAGGGTTATCATCAGGCCTAGGATAGTGTTAGGGTTACGGTTAGCATCAGCCCTAGGATAGTGTTAGGGTTAGGGTTAGGGTTAGCATCAGCCCTAGGATAGTGTTAGGGTTAGGGTTAGGGTTAGCATCAGCCCTAGGATAGTGTTAGGGTTAGGGTTAGGGTTAGCATCAGCCCTTGGAGAGTGTTAGGGTTAGGGTTAGGGTTAGCATCATCCCTAGGATAGTGTTAGTGTTAGGGTTAGCATCAGCCCTAGGATAGTGTTAGGGTTAGGGTTACCATCAGCCCTAGGATAGTGTTAGGGTTAGGGTTAGGGTTAGCATCAGGCCTAGGATAGTGTTAGTGTTAGGGTTAGCATCAGCCCTAGGATAGTGTTAGGGTTAGGGTTATGGTTAGCATCCGCCCTAGGACAATGTTAGGGTTAGGGTTAGGGTTAGCATCAGCCCTAGGATAGTGTTAGTGTTAGTGTTAGCATCAGCCCTAGGATAGTGTTAGGGTTAGGGTTAGTGTTAGCATCCGCCCTAGGATAGTGTTAGTGTTAGCGTTAGGGTTAGCATCAGCCCTAGGATAGTGTTAGGGTTAGGGTTAACAAAAAACCTAGGATAGTGTTAGGGTTAGGGTTAGGGTTATCATCAGGCCTAGGATAGTGTTAGGGTTAGGGTTAGGGTTAGCATCAGTTCAAGGATAGTGTTAGGGTTAGCGTTAGGGTTAGCATCTGCCCTAGGATAGTGTTAGGGTTAGGGTTAGGTTTAGCATCAGCCCAAGGATAGTGTTAGGGTTAGAGTTAGCATCAGCCCTATGATAGTGTTACGGTTAGGGTTAGGGTTAGCATCAGGCCCAGGATAGTGTTATTGTTAGGGTTAGCATCAGCTCAAGAATAGTGTTAGGGTTAGGGTTAGGGTTAGCATCAGCCCTAGGATAGTGTTAGGGTTAGGGTTAGCATCAACCCTAGGATAGTGTTTGGGTTAGGGTTAGGGTTAGCATCAGCCCTAGTATAGTGTTAGGGTTAGGGTTAGCCTCAGCCCTAGGAGAGTGTTAGGGTTAGGGTTAGCATCAGCCCTAGGATACTGTCAGGGTTAGGGTTAGGGTTATCATCAGGCCTAGATAGTGTTAGGGTTAGGGTTAGCATCAGCTGTAGGATAGTGTTAGTGTTAGGGTTAGGGTTAGCATCAGCCCTAGGATAGTGTTAAGGTTAGGGTTAGTGTTATCATCAGGCCTAGGATAGTGTGAGGGCTAGAGTTAGCATCAGACTTAGGATAGTGTTAGGGTTAGGGTTAGGGTTATCATCAGGCCTAGGATAGTGTTAGGGTTAGGGTTAGGGTTAGCATCAGTTCAAGGATAGTGTTAGGGTTAGCGTTAGGGTTAGCATCTGCCCTAGGATAGTGTTAGGGTTAGGGTTAGGGTTAGCATCAGCCCAAGGATAGTGTTAGGGTTAGGGTTAGCATCAGCCCTAGGATAGTGTTAGGGTTAGGGTTAGGGTTAGCATCAGGCCCAGGATAGTGTTAGGTTTAGGGTTAGCATCAGCCCAAGGATAGTGTTAGGGTTAGGGTTAGGGTTAGCATCAGCCCTAGGATAGTGTTAGGGTTAGGGTTAGCATCAACCCTAGGATAGTGTTTGGATTAGGGTTAGGGTTAGCATCAGCCCTAGGATAGTGTTAGGGTTAGGGTTAGGGTTAGCATCAGCCCTAGGATAGTGTTAGTGTTAGGGTTAGCATCAGCCCTAGGATAGTGTTAGGGTTAGGGTTAGGGTTAGCATCAGCCCTAGGATAGTGTTAGGGTTAGGGTTAGCATCAGCCCTAGGATAGTGTTAGGGTTAGGGTTAGGGTTAGCATCAGCCCTAGGATAGTGTTAGGGTTAGGGTTAGCATCAGCCCTAGGTTAGTGGTAGGGTTAGGGTTAGGGTTAGCATCAGCCCTAGGATAGCGTTAGGGTTATGGTTAACATCAGCCCTAAGATAGTGTTAGGGTTAGGGTTAGGGTTAGCATCAGCCCTAGGATAGTGTTAGGGTTAGGGTTAGCATCAGCCCTAGGATACTGTTAGGGTTAGGGTTAGGGTTAGCATCAGCCCTTGGAGAGTGTTAGGGTTAGGGTTAGGGGTAGCATCAGCCCTAGGATAGTGTTAGTGTTAGGGTTAGCATCCCCCCTAGGATAGTGTTAGGTTTAGGGTTAGGGTGAGCATCAGCCCTAGGATAGTGTTAGGGTTAGGGTTAGCATCAGCCCTAGGATAGCGTTAGGGTTAGGGTTAGGGTTAGCATCAGCCCTAGGATAGTGTTAGGGTTAGGGTTAGCATCAGCCCTAGGATAGTGTTAGGGTTAGGGTTAGGGTTAGCATCAGCCGTAGGATAGTGTTAGGGTTAGGGTTAACCTCAGCCCTAAGATAGTGTTACAGTTAGGGTTAGGGTTAGCATCAGCCCTAGGATAATGTTAGGGTTAGGGTTAGGGTTAGCATCAGCCCTAGGATAGTGTTAGTGTTAGGGTTAGCATCAGCCCTAGGATAGTGTTAGGGTTAGGGTTAGGGTTAGCATCCGCCCTAGGATAGTGTTAGTGTTAGGGTTAGCATCAGCCCTAGGATAGTGTTAGGGTTAGGGTTAGCATCAGCCCTAGGATAGTGTTAGGGTTAGGGTTAGGGTTAGCATCAGGCCTAGGATAGTGTTAGTGTTAGGGTTAGCATCAGCCCTAGGATAGTGTTAGGGTTATGGTTAGGGTTAGCATCCGCCCTAGGATAATGTTAAGGTTAGGGTTAGGGTTAGCATCAGCCCTAGGATTGTGTTAGGGTTAGGGTTAGCATCAGCCCTAGGATAGTGTTAGGGTTAGGGTTAGGGTTAGCATCAGCCCTTGGAGAGTGTTAGGGTTAGGGTTAGGGTTAGCATCAGCCCTAGGATAGTGTTAGTGTTAGTGTTAGCATCAGCCCTAGGATAGTGTTAGGGTTAGGGTTAGCATCAGCCCTAGGATAGTGTTAGGGTTAGGGTTAGGGTTAGCATCAGGCCTAGGATAGTGTTAGTGTTAGGGTTAGCATCAGCCCTAGGATAGTGTTAGTGTTAGGGTTATGGTTAGCATCCGCCCTAGGATAATGTTAGGGTTAGGGTTAGGGTTAGCATCAGCCCTAGGATAGTGTTAGTGTTAGGGTTAGCATCAGCCCTAGGATAGTGTTAGGGTTAGGGTTAGGGTTAGCATCCGCCCTAGGATAGTGTTAGGGTTAGGGTTAGGGTTAGCATCAGCCCTAGGATAGTGTTAGGGTTAGGGTTAACATAAATCCTAGGATAGTGTTAGGGTTAGGGTTAGGGTTATCATCAGGCCTAGGATAGTGTTAGGGTTAGGGTTAGGGTTAGCATCAGTTCAAGGATAGTGTTAGGGTTAGCGTTAGGGTTAGCATCTGCCCTAGGATAGTGTTAGGGTTAGGGTTAGGGTTAGCATCAGCCCAAGGATAGTGTTAGGGTTAGGGTTAGCATCAGCCCTATGATAGTGTTAGGGTTAGGGTTTGGGTTAGCATCAGGCCCAGGATAGTGTTAGGGTTAGGGTTAGCATCAGCCCAAGGATAGTGTTAGGGTTAGGGTTAGGGTTAGCATCAGCCCTAGGATATTGTTAGGGTTAGGGTTAGCATCAACCCTAGGATAGTGTTTGGGTTAGGGTTAGGGTTAGCATCAGCCCTAGGATATTGTTAGGGTTAGGGTTGCCTCAGCCCTAGGAGAGTGTTAGGGTTAGGGATAGGGTTAGCATCAGGCCTAGGATAGTGTTAGGGTTAGGGTTAGGGTTAGCATCAGCCCTAAGATAATGTTAGGGTTAGGTTTAGCATCAGCCCTAGGATACTGTCAGGGTTAGGGTTAGGGTTATCATCAGGCCTAGGATAGTGTTAGGGTTAGGGTTAGCATCAGCTCTAGGATAGTGTTAGGGTTAGGGTTAGGGTTAGCATCAGCCCTAGGATAGTGTTAAGGTTAGGGTTAGGGTTATCATCAGGCCTAGGATAGTGTGAGGGCTAGAGTTAGCATCAGACTTAGGATAGTGTTAGGGTTAGGGTTAGGGTTATCATCAGGCCTAGGATAGTGTTAGGGTTTGGGTTAGGGTTAGGATCAGTTCAAGGATAGTGTTAGGGTTAGCGTTAGGGTTAGCATCTGCCCTAGGATAGTGTTAGGGTTAGGGTTAGGGTTAGCATCAGCCCAAGGATAGTGTTAGGGTTAGGGTTAGCATCAGCCCTAGGATAGTGTTAGGGTTAGGGTTAGGGTTAGCATCAGGCCCAGGATAGTGTTAGGGTTAGGGTTAGCATCAGCCCAAGGATAGTGTTAGGGTTAGGGTTAGGGTTAGCATCAGCCCTAGGACAGTGTTAGGGTTAGGGTTAGCATCAACCCTAGGATAGTGTTTGGGTTAGGGTTAGGGTTAGCATCAGCCCTAGGATAGTGTTAGGGTTAGGGTTAGGGTTAGCATCAGCCCTAGGATAGTGTTAGTGTTAGGGTTAGCATCAGCCCTAGGATAGTGTTAGGGTTAGGGTTAGGGTTAGCATCAGCCCAAGGATAGTGTTAGGGTTAGGGTTAGCATCAGCCCTAGGATAGTGTTAGGGTTAGGGTTAGGGTTAGCATCAGCCCTAGGATAGTGTTAGGGTTAGGGTTAGCATCAGCCCTAGGTTAGTGTTAGGGTTAGGGTTAGGGTTAGCATCAGCCCTAGGATAGTGTTAGGGTTAGGGTTAGCATCAGCCCTAGGATAGTGTTAGGGTTAGGGTTAGGGTTAGCATCAGCCCTTGGAGAGTGTTAGGGTTAGGGTTAGGGGTAGCATCAGCCCTAGGATAGTGTTAGTGTTAGGGTTAGCATCAGCCCTAGGATAGTGTTAGGGTTAGGGTTAGGGTTAGCATCCCCCCTAGGATAGTGTTAGGTTTAGGGTTAGGGTGAGCATCAGCCCTAGGATAGTGTTAGGGTTAGGGTTAGCATCAGCCCTAGGATAGTGTTAGGGTTAGGGTTAGGGTTAGCATCAGCCCTAGGATAGTGTTAGGGTTTGGGTTAGCATCAGCCCTAGGATAGTGTTAGGGTTAGGGTTAGGGTTAGCATCCGCCCTAGGATAGTGTTAGTGTTAGGGTTAGCATCCGCCCTAGGATAGTGTTAGGGTTAGGGTTAGGGTTAGCATCCGCCCTAGGATAGTGTTAGTGTTAGGGTTAGCATCAGCCCTTGGATAGTGTTAGGGTTACGGTTAGGGTTAGCATCCGTCCTAGGATAGTGTTAGGGTTAGGGTTAGGGTTAGCATGAGCCCTTGGAGAGTGTTAGGGTTAGGGTTAGGGTTAGCATCAGTCCTAGGATAGTGTTAGTGTTAGGGTTAGCATCAGCCCTAGGATAGTGTTAGGGTTAGGGTTAGCATCAGCCCTAGGATAGTGTTAAGGTTAGGGTTAGGGTTAGCATCAGGCCTAGGATAGTGTTAGTGTTAGGGTTAGCATCAGCCCTAGGATAGTGTTAGGGTTAGGGTTATGGTTAGCATCCGCCCTAGGATAATGTTAGGGTTAGGGTTAGGGTTAGCATCAGCCCTAGGATAGTGTTAGTGTTAGGGTGAGCATCAGCCCTAGGATAGTGTTAGGGTTAGGGTTAGGGTTAGCATCCGCCCTAGGATAGTGTTAGGGTTAGGGTTAGGGTTAGCATCAGCCCTAGGATAGTGTTAGGGTTAGGGTTAACATAAATCCTAGGATAGTGTTAGGGTTAGGGTTAGGGTTATCATCAGGCCTAGGATAGTGTTAGGGTTAGGGTTAGGGTTAGCATCAGTTCAAGGATAGTGTTAGGGTTAGCGTTAGGGTTAGCATCTGACCTAGGATAGTGTTAGGGTTAGGGTTAGGGTTAGCATCAGCCCAAGGATAGTGTTAGGGTTAGGGTTAGCATCAGCCCTATGATAGTGTTAGAGTTAGGGTTAGGGTTAGCATCAGGCCCAGGATAGTGTTATTGTTAGGGTTAGCATCAGCCCAAGGATAGTGTTAGGGTTAGGGTTAGGGTTAGCATCAGCCCTAGGATAGTGTTAGGGTTAGGGTTAGCATCAACCCTAGGATAGTGTTTGGGTTAGGGTTAGGGTTAGCATCAGCCCTAGTATAGTGTTAGGGTTAGGGTTAGCCTCAGCCCTAGGAGAGTGTTAGGGTTAGGGATAGGGTTAGCATCAGGCCTAGGATAGCGTTAGGGTTAGGGTTAGGGTTAGCATCAGCCCTAGGATAGTGTTAAGGTTAGGGTTAGCATCAGCCCTAGGATACTGTCAGGGTTAGGGTTAGGGTTATCATCAGGCCTAGATAGTGTTAGGGTTAGGGTTAGCATCAGCTCTAGGATAGTGTTATTGTTAGGGTTAGGGTTAGCATCAGCCCTAGGATAGTGTTAAGGTTAGGGTTAGGGTTATCATCAGGCCTAGGATAGTGTGAGGGCTAGAGTTAGCATCAGACTTAGGATAGTGTTAGGGTTAGGGATAGGGTTATCATCAGGCCTAGGATAGTGTTAGGGTTAGGGTTAGGGTTAGCATCAGTTCAAGGATAGTGTTAGGGTTAGCGTTAGGGTTAGCATCTGCCCTAGGATAGTGTTAGGGTTAGGGTTAGGGTTAGCATCAGCCCAAGGATAGTGTTAGGGTTAGGGTTAGCATCAGCCCTAGGATATTGTTAGGGTTAGGGTTAGGGTTAGCATCAGGCCCAGGATAGTGTTAAGGTTAGGGTTAGCATCAGCCCAAGGATAGTGTTAGGGTTAGGGTTAGGGTTAGCATCAGCCCTAGGATAGTGTTAGGGTTAGGGTTAGCATCAACCCTAGGATAGTGTTTGGGTTAGGTTTAGGGTTAGCATCAGCCCTAGGATAGTGTTAGGGTTAGGGTTAGGGTTAGCATCAGCCCTAGGATAGTGTTAGTGTTAGGGTTAGCATCAGCCCTAGGATAGTGTTAGGGTTAGGGTTAGGGTTAGCATCAGCCCTAGGATAGTGTTAGGGTTAGGGTTAGCAACAGCCTTAGGATAGTGTTAGGGTTATGGTTAGGGTTAGCATCAGCCCTAGGATAGTGTTAGGGTTAGGGTTAGCATCAGCCCTAGGTTAGTGTTAGGGTTAGGGTTAGGGTTAGCATCAGCCCTAGGATAGCGTTAGGGTTATGGTTAACATCAGCCCTAAGATAGTGTTAGGGTTAGGGTTAGGGTTAGCATCAGCCCTAGGATAGTGTTAGGGTTAGGGTTAGCATCAGCCCTAGGATAGTGTTAGGGTTAGGGTTAGGGTTAGCAACAGCCCTTGGAGAGTGTTAGGGTTAGGGTTAGGGGTAGCATCAGCCCTAGGATAGTGTTAGTGTTAGGGTTAGCATCAGCCCTAGGATAGTGTTATGGTTAGGGTTAGGGTTAGCATCCCCCCTAGGATAGTGTTAGGTTTAGGGTTAGGGTGAGCATCAGCCCTAGGATAGTGTTAGGGTTAGGGTTAGCATCAGCCCTAGGATAGCGTTAGGGTTAGGGTTAGGGTTAGCATCAGCCCTAGGATAGCGTTAGGGTTAGGGTTAGGGTTAGCATCAGCCCTAGGATAGTGTTAGTGTTAGGGTTAGCATCAGCCCTAGGATAGTGTTAGGGTTAGGGTTAGGGTTAGCATCCGCCCTAGGATAGTGTTAGTGTTAGGGTTAGCATCAGCCCTAGGATAGTGTTAGGGTTAGGGTTAGCATCAGCCCTAGGATAGTGTTAGGGTTAGGGTTAGGGTTAGCATCAGGCCTAGGATAGTGTTAGTGTTAGGGTTAGCATCAGCCCTATGATAGTGTTAGGGTTATGGTTAGGGTTAGCATCCGCCCTAGGATAATGTTAGGGTTAGGGTTAGGGTTAGCATCAGCCCTAGGATTGTGTTAGGGTTAGGGTTAGCATCAGCCCTAGGATAGTGTTAGGGTTAGGGTTAGCATCAACCCTAGGATAGTGTTTGGGTTAGGGTTAGGGTTAGCATCAGCCCTAGGATAGTGTTAGGGTTAGGGTTAGGGTTAGCATCAGCCCTAGGATAGTGTTAGTGTTAGGGTTAGCATCAGCCCTAGGATAGTGTTAGGGTTAGGGTTAGGGTTAGCATCAGCCCTAGGATAGTGTTAGGGTTAGGGTTAGCATCAGCCCTAGGATAGTGTTAGGGTTAGGGTTAGGGTTAGCATCAGCCCTAGGATAGTGTTAGGGTTAGGGTTAGCATCAGCCCTAGGTTAGTGTTAGGGTTAGGGTTAGGGTTAGCATCAGCCCTAGGATAGTGTTAGGGTTAGGGTTAACATCAGCCCTAAGGTAGTGTTAGGGTTAGGGTTAGGGTTAGCATCAGCCCTAGGATAGTGTTAGGGTTAGGGTTAGCATCAGCCCTAGGATAGTGTTAGGGTTAGGGTTAGGGTTAGCATCAGCCCTTGGAGAGTGTTAGGGTTAGGGTTAGGGGTAGCATCAGCCCTAGGATAGTGTTAGTGTTAGGGTTAGCATCAGCCCTAGGATAGTGTTAGGGTTAGGGTTAGGGTTAGCATCCCCCCTTGGATAGTGTTAGGTTTAGGGTTAGGGTGAGCATCAGCCCTAGGATAGTGTTAGGGTTAGGGTTAGCATCAGCCCTAGGATAGTGTTAGGGTTAGGGTTAGGGTTAGCATCAGCCCTAGGATAGTGTTAGGGTTAGGGTTAGCATCAGCCCTAGGATAGTGTTAGGGTTAGGGTTAGGGTTAGCATCCGCCCTAGGATAGTGTTAGTGTTAGGGTTAGCATCAGCCCTAGGATAGTGTTAGGGTTAGGGTTAGGGTTAGCATCCGCCCTAGGATAGTGTTAGTGTTAGGGTTAGCATCAGCCCTTGGATAGTGTTAGGGTTACGGTTAGGGTTAGCATCCGCCCTAGGATAGTGTTAGGGTTAGGGTTAGGGTTAGCATGAGCCCTAGGATAGTGTTAGGGTTAGGGTTAACATAAACCCAAGGATAGTGTTAGGGTTAGGGTTAGGGTTAGCATCCGCCCTAGGATAATGTTTGGGTTAGGGTCAGGGTTAGCATCAGCCCTAGGATAATGTTAGGGTTAGGGTTAGGTTTAGCATCAGCCCTAGGATAGTGTTAGTGTTAGGGTTAGCATCAGCCCTAGGATAGTGTTAGGGTTAGGGTTAACATAAACCCTAGGATAGTGTTAGGGTTAGGGTTAGGGTTATTATCAGGCCTAGGATAGTGTTAGGGTTAGGGTTAGGGTTAGCATCAGTTCAAGGATAGTGTTAGGGTTAGCGTTAGGGTTAGCATCTGCCCTAGGATAGTGTTAGGGTTAGGGTTAGGGTTAGCATCAGCCCAAGGATAGTGTTAGGGTTAGGGTTAGCATCAGCCCTATGATAGTGTTAGGGTTAGGGTTAGGGTTAGCATCAGGCCCAGGATAGTGTTAGGGTTAGGGTTAGCATCAGCCCAAGGATAGTGTTAGGGTTAGGGTTAGGGTTAGCATCAGCCCTAGGATAGTGTTAGGGTTAGGGTTAGCATCAACCCTAGGATAGTGTTTGGGTTAGGGTTAGGGTTAGCATCAGCCCTAGGATAGTGTTAGGGTTAGGGTTAGCCTCAGCCCTAGGAGAGTGTTAGGGTTAGGGATAGGGTTAGCATCAGGCCTAGGATAGTGTTAGGGTTAGGGTTAGGGTTAGCATCAGCCCTAGGATAGTGTTAGGGTTAGGGTTAGCATCAGCCCTAGGATAGTGTCAGGGTTAGGGTTAGGGTTAGCCTCAGCCCTAGGAGAGTGTTAGGGTTAGGGATAGGGTTAGCATCAGGCCTAGGATAGTGTTAGGGTTAGGGTTAGGGTTAGCATCAGCCCTAGGATAGTGTTAAGGTTAGGGTTAGGGTTAGCATCAGGCCTAGGATAGTGTGAGGGCTAGAGTTAGCATCAGACTTAGGATAGTGTTAGGGTTAGGGTTAGGGTTATCATCAGGCCTAGGATAGTGTTAGGGTTAGGGTTAGGGTTAGGATCAGTTCAAGGATAGTGTTAGGGTTAGCGTTAGGGTTAGCATCTGCCCTAGGATAGTGTTAGGGTTAGGGTTAGGGTTAGCATCAGCCCAAGGATAGTGTTAGGGTTAGGGTTAGCATCAGCCCTAGGATAGTGTTAGGGTGAGGGTTAGGGTTAGCATCAGGCCCAGGATAGTGTTAGGGTTAGGGTTAGCATCAGCCCAAGGATAGTGTTAGGGTTAGGGTTAGGGTTAGCATCAGCCCTAGGATAGTGTTAGGGTTAGGGTTAGCATCAACCCTAGGATAGTGTTTGGGTTAGGGTTAGGGTTAGCATCAGCCCTAGGATAGTGTTAGGGTTAGGGTTAAGGTTAGCATCAGCCCTAGGATAGTGTTAGTGTTAGGGTTAGCATCAGCCCTAGGTTAGTGTTAGGGTTAGGGTTAGGGTTAGCATCAGCCCTAGGATAGTGTTAGGGTTAGGTTTAGCATCAGCCCTAGGATAGTGTTAGGGTTAGGGTTAGGGTTAGCATCAGCCCTAGGATAGTGTTAGGGTTAGGGTTAGCATCAGCCCTAGGTTAGTGTTAGGGTTAGGGTTAGGGTTAGCATCAGCCCTAGGATAGTGTTAGGGTTAGGGTTAACATCAGCCCTAAGATAGTGTTAGGGTTAGGGTTAGGGTTAGCATCAGCCCTAGGATAGTGTTAGTGTTAGGGTTAG
Organism: Lemur catta; assembly: GCF_020740605.2. Classification (NCBI taxonomy): domain Eukaryota; kingdom Metazoa; phylum Chordata; class Mammalia; order Primates; family Lemuridae; genus Lemur; species Lemur catta. The sequence continues at coordinate 1,186,165 of NW_025423857.1, read as the reverse complement.
CATCAGCCCTAGGATAGTGTTAGGGTTAGGGTTAGGGTTAGCATCAGCCCTTGGAGAGTGTTAGGGTTAGGGTTAGGGGTAGCATCAGCCCTAGGATAGTGTTAGTGTTAGGGTTAGCATCAGCCCTAGGATAGTGTTAGGGTTAGGGTTAGGGTTAGCATCCCCCCTAGGATAGTGTTAGGTTTAGGGTTAGGGTGAGCATCAGCCCTAGGATAGTGTTAGGGTTAGGGTTAGCATCAGCCCTAGGATAGCGTTAGGGTTAGGGTTAGGGTTAGCATCAGCCCTAGGATAGCGTTAGGGTTAGGGTTAGGGTTAGCATCAGCCCTAGGATAGTGTTAGTGTTAGGGTTAGCATCAGCCCTAGGATAGTGTTAGGGTTAGGGTTAGGGTTAGCATCCGCCGTAGGATAGTGTTAGTGTTAGGGTTAGCATCAGCCCTAGGATAGTGTTAGGGTTAGGGTTAGCATCAGCCCTAGGATAGTGTTAGGGTTAGGGTTAGGGTTAGCATCAGGCATAGGATAGTGTTAGTGTTAGGGTTAGCATCAGCCCTATGATAGTGTTAGGGTTATGGTTAGGGTTAGCATCCGCCCTAGGATAATGTTAGGGTTAGGGTTAGGGTTAGCATCAGCCCTAGGATTGTGTTAGGGTTTGGGTTAGCATCAGCCCTAGGATAGTGTTAGTGTTAGGGTTAGGGTTAGCATCAGCCCTTGGAGAGTGTTAGGGTTAGGGTTAGGGTTAACTTCAGCCCTAGGATTGTGTTAGTGTTAGGGTTAGCATCAGCCCTAGGATAGTGTTAGGGTTAGGGTTAGTGTTAGCATCCGCCCTAGGATAGTGTTAGGTTTAGGGTTAGGGTAAGCATCAGCCCTAGGATAGTGTTAGGGTTAGGGTTAACATAAACCCTAGGATAGTGTTAGGGTTAGGGTTAGGGTTATCATCAGGCCTAGGATAGTGTTAGGGTTACGGTTAGCATTAGCCCTAGGATAGTGTTAGGGTTAGGGTTAGGGTTAGCATCAGCCCTAGGATAGTGTTAGGGTTAGGGTTAGCATCAGCCCTAGGATATTGTTAGGGTTAGGGTTAGGGTTAGCATCAGCCCTAGGATAGTGTTAGGGTTAGGGTTATCATCAGCCCTAGGATAGTGTTAGGGTTAGGGTTAGGGTTAGAATCAGCCCTAGGATAGTGTTAGGGTTAGGGTTAGCATCAGCCCTAGGATAGTGTTAGGGTTAGGGTTAGGGTTATCATCAGGGCTAGGATAGTGTTAGGGTTACGGTTAGCATTAGCCCTAGGATAGTGTTAGGGTTAGGGTTAGGGTTAGCATCAGCCCTAGGATAGTGTTAGGGTTAGGGTTAGCATCAGCCCTAGGATATTGTTAGGGTTAGGGTTAGGGTTAGCATCAGCCCTAGGATAGTGTTAGGGTTAGGGTTAGCATCAGCCCTAGGATAGTGTTATGGTTAGGGTTAGGGTTAGCATCAGTCGTAGGATAGTGTTAGGGTTAGGGTTAGCCTCAGCCCTAAGATAGTGTTAGAGTTAGGGTTAGGGTTAGCATCAGCCCTAGGATAGTGTTAGGGTTAGGGTTAGGGTTAGCATCAGCCCTTGGAGAGTGTTAGGGTTAGGGTTAGGGTTAGCATCAGCCCTAGGATAGTGTTAGTGTTAGGGTTAGCATCAGCCCTTGGATAGTGTTAGGGTTAGGGTTAGCATCAGCCCTAGGATAGTGTTAGGGTTAGGGTTACGGTTAGCATCAGGCCTAGGATAGTGTTAGTGTTAGGGTTAGCATCAGCCCTAGGATACTGTTAGTGTTAGGGTTATGGTTAGCATCCGCCCTAGGATAATGTTAGGGTTAGGGTTAGGGTTAGCATCAGCCCTAGGATAGTGTTAGTGTTAGGGTTAGCATCAGCCCTAGGATAGTGTTAGGGTTAGGGTTAGGTTTAGCATCCGCCCTAGGATAGTGTTAGGGTTAGGGTTAGGGTTAGCATCAGCCCTAGGATAGTGTTAGGGTTAGGGTTAACATAAATCCTAGGATAGTGTTAGGGTTAGGGTAAGGGTTATCATCAGGCCTAGGATAGTGTTAGGGTTAGGGTTAGGGTTAGCATCAGTTCAAGGATAGTGTTAGGGTTAGAGTTAGGGTTAGCATCTGCCCTAGGATAGTGTTAGGGTTAGGGTTAGGGTTAGCATCAGCCCAAGGATAGTGTTAGGGTTACGGTTAGCATCAGCCCTATGATAGTGTTACGGTTAGGGTTAGGGTTAGCATCAGGCCCAGGATAGTGTTAGGGATAGGGTTAGCATCAGCCCAAGGATAGTGTTAGGTTTAGGGTTAGGGTTAGCATCAGCCCTAGGATAGTGTTAGGGTTAGGGTTAGCATCAACCCTAGGATAGTGTTTTGGTTAGGGTTAGGGTTAGCATCAGCCCTAGGATATTGTTAGGGTTAGGGTTGCCTCAGCCCTAGGAGAGTGTTAGGGTTAGGGATAGGGTTAGCATCAGGCCTAGGATAGTGTTAGGGTTAGGGTTAGGGTTAGCATCTGCCCTAGGATAGTGTTAAGGTTAGGGTTAGGGTTATCATCAGGCCTAGGATAGTGTGAGGGTTAGAGTTAGCATCAGACTTAGGATAGTGTTAGGGTTAGGGTTAGGGTTATCATCAGGCCTAGGATAGTGTTAGGGTTAGGGTTAGGGTTAGGATCAGTTCAAGGATAGTGTTAGGGTTAGCGTTAGGGTTAGCATCTGCCCTAGGATAGTGTTAGGGTTAGGGTTAGGGTTAGCATCAGCCCAAGGATAGTGTTAGGGTTAGGGTTAGCATCAGCCCTAGGATAGTGTTAGGGTTAGGGTTAGGGTTAGCATCAGGCCCAGGATAGTGTTAGGGTTAGGGTTAGCATCAGCCCAAGGATAGCGTTAGGGTTAGGGTTAGGGTTAGCATCAGCCCTAGGATAGTGTTAGGGTTAGGGTTAGCATCAACCCTAGGATAGTGTTTGGGTTAGGGTTAGGGTTAGCATCAGCCCTAGGATAGTGTTAGGGTTAGGGTTAGGGTTAGCATCAGCCCTAGGATAGTGTTAGTGTTAGGGTTAGCATCAGCCCTAGGATAGTGTTAGGGTTAGGGTTAGGGTTAGCATCAGCCCTAGGATAGTGTTAGGGTTAGGGTTAGCATCAGCCCTAGGATAGTGTTAGGGTTAGGGTTAGGGTTAGCATCAGCCCTAGGATAGTGTTAGGGTTAGGGTTAGCATCAGCCCTAGGTTAGTGTTAGGGTTAGGGTTAGGGTTAGCATCAGCCCTAGGATAGTGTTAGGGTTAGGGTTAGGGTTAGCATCAGCCCTAGGATAGTGTTAGTGTTAGGGTTAGCATCAGCCCTAGGATAGTGTTAGGGTTAGGGTTAGGGTTAGCATCAGCCCTTGGAGAGTGTTAGGGTTAGGGTTAGGGGTAGCATCAGCCCTAGGATAGTGTTAGTGTTAGGGTTAGCATCAGCCCTAGGATAGTGTTAGGGTTAGGGTTAGGGTTAGCATCCCCCCTAGGATAGTGTTAGGTTTAGGGTTAGGGTGAGCATCAGCCCTAGGATAGTGTTAGGGTTAGGGTTAGCATCAGCCCTAGGATAGCGTTAGGGTTAGGGTTAGGGTTAGCATCAGCCCTAGGATAGCGTTAGGGTTAGGGTTAGGGTTAGCATCAGCCCTAGGATAGTGTTAGTGTTAGGGTTAGCATCAGCCCTAGGATAGTGTTAGGGTTAGGGTTAGGGTTAGCATCCGCCGTAGGATAGTGTTAGTGTTAGGGTTAGCATCAGCCCTAGGATAGTGTTAGGGTTAGGGTTAGCATCAGCCCTAGGATAGTGTTAGGGTTAGGGTTAGGGTTAGCATCAGGCATAGGATAGTGTTAGTGTTAGGGTTAGCATCAGCCCTATGATAGTGTTAGGGTTATGGTTAGGGTTAGCATCCGCCCTAGGATAATGTTAGGGTTAGGGTTAGGGTTAGCATCAGCCCTAGGATTGTGTTAGGGTTTGGGTTAGCATCAGCCCTAGGATAGTGTTAGTGTTAGGGTTAGGGTTAGCATCAGCCCTTGTAGAGTGTTAGGGTTAGGGTTAGGGTTAACTTCAGCCCTAGGATTGTGTTAGTGTTAGGGTTAGCATCAGCCCTAGGATAGTGTTAGGGTTAGGGTTAGTGTTAGCATCCGCCCTAGGATAGTGTTAGGTTTAGGGTTAGGGTAAGCATCAGCCCTAGGATAGTGTTAGGGTTAGGGTTAACATAAACCCTAGGATAGTGTTAGGGTTAGGGTTAGGGTTATCATCAGGCCTAGGATAGTGTTAGGGTTACGGTTAGCATTAGCCCTAGGATAGTGTTAGGGTTAGGGTTAGGGTTAGCATCAGCCCTAGGATAGTGTTAGGGTTAGGGTTAGCATCAGCCCTAGGATATTGTTAGGGTTAGGGTTAGGGTTAGCATCAGCCCTAGGATAGTGTTAGGGTTAGGGTTATCATCAGCCCTAGGATAGTGTTAGGGTTAGGGTTAGGGTTAGAATCAGCCCTAGGATAGTGTTAGGGTTAGGGTTAGCATCAGCCCTAGGATAGTGTTAGGGTTAGGGTTAGGGTTATCATCAGGGCTAGGATAGTGTTAGGGTTACGGTTAGCATTAGCCCTAGGATAGTGTTAGGGTTAGGGTTAGGGTTAGCATCAGCCCTAGGATAGTGTTAGGGTTAGGGTTAGCATCAGCCCTAGGATATTGTTAGGGTTAGGGTTAGGGTTAGCATCAGCCCTAGGATAGTGTTAGGGTTAGGGTTAGCATCAGCCCTAGGATAGTGTTATGGTTAGGGTTAGGGTTAGCATCAGTCGTAGGATAGTGTTAGGGTTAGGGTTAGCCTCAGCCCTAAGATAGTGTTAGAGTTAGGGTTAGGGTTAGCATCAGCCCTAGGATAGTGTTAGGGTTAGGGTTAGGGTTAGCATCAGCCCTTGGAGAGTGTTAGGGTTAGGGTTAGGGTTAGCATCAGCCCTAGGATAGTGTTAGTGTTAGGGTTAGCATCAGCCCTAGGATACTGTTAGTGTTAGGGTTATGGTTAGCATCCGCCCTAGGATAATGTTAGGGTTAGGGTTAGGGTTAGCATCAGCCCTAGGATAGTGTTAGTGTTAGGGTTAGCATCAGCCCAAGGATAGTGTTAGGGTTAGGGTTAGGGTTAGCATCCGCCCTAGGATAGTGTTAGGGTTAGGGTTAGGGTTAGCATCAGCCCTAGGATAGTGTTAGGGTTAGGGTTAACATAAATCCTAGGATAGTGTTAGGGTTAGGGTAAGGGTTATCATCAGGCCTAGGATAGTGTTAGGGTTAGGGTTAGGGTTAGCATCAGTTCAAGGATAGTGTTAGGGTTAGAGTTAGGGTTAGCATCTGCCCTAGGATAGTGTTAGGGTTAGGGTTAGGGTTAGCATCAGCCCAAGGATAGTGTTAGGGTTACGGTTAGCATCAGCCCTATGATAGTGTTACGGTTAGGGTTAGGGTTAGCATCAGGCCCAGGATAGTGTTAGGGATAGGGTTAGCATCAGCCCAAGGATAGTGTTAGGTTTAGGGTTAGGGTTAGCATCAGCCCTAGGATAGTGTTAGGGTTAGGGTTAGCATCAACCCTAGGATAGTGTTTTGGTTAGGGTTAGGGTTAGCATCAGCCCTAGGATATTGTTAGGGTTAGGGTTGCCTCAGCCCTAGGAGAGTGTTACTGTTAGGGATAGGGTTAGCATCAGGCCTAGGATAGTGTTAGGGTTAGGGTTAGGGTTAGCATCTGCCCTAGGATAGTGTTAAGGTTAGGGTTAGGGTTATCATCAGGCCTAGGATAGTGTGAGGGTTAGAGTTAGCATCAGACTTAGGATAGTGTTAGGGTTAGGGTTAGGGTTATCATCAGGCCTAGGATAGTGTTAGGGTTAGGGTTAGGGTTAGGATCAGTTCAAGGATAGTGTTAGGGTTAGCGTTAGGGTTAGCATCTGCCCTAGGATAGTGTTAGGGTTAGGGTTAGGGTTAGCATCAGCCCAAGGATAGTGTTAGGGTTAGGGTTAGCATCAGCCCTAGGATAGTGTTAGGGTTAGGGTTAGGGTTAGCATCAGGCCCAGGATAGTGTTAGGGTTAGGGTTAGCATCAGCCCAAGGATAGTGTTAGGGTTAGGGTTAGGGTTAGCATCAGCCCTAGGATAGTGTTAGGGTTAGGGTTAGCATCAACCCTAGGATAGTGTTTGGGTTAGGGTTAGGGTTAGCATCAGCCCTAGGATAGTGTTAGGGTTAGGGTTAGGGTTAGCATCAGCCCTAGGATAGTGTTAGTGTTAGGGTTAGCATCAGCCCTAGGATAGTGTTAGGGTTAGGGTTAGGGTTAGCATCAGCCCTAGGATAGTGTTAGGGTTAGGGTTAGCATCAGCCCTAGGATAGTGTTAGGGTTAGGGTTAGGGTTAGCATCAGCCCTAGGATAGTGTTAGGGTTAGGGTTAGCATCAGCCCTAGGTTAGTGTTAGGGTTAGGGTTAGGGTTAGCATCAGCCCTAGGATAGTGTTAGGGTTAGGGTTAACATCAGCCCTAAGGTAGTGTTAGGGTTAGGGTTAGGGTTAGCATCAGCCCTAGGATAGTGTTAGGGTTAGGGTTAGCATCAGCCCTAGGATAGTGTTAGGGTTAGGGTTAGGGTTAGCATCAGCCCTTGGAGAGTGTTAGGGTTAGGGTTAGGGGTAGCATCAGCCCTAGGATAGTGTTAGTGTTAGGGTTAGCATCAGCCCTAGGATAGTGTTAGGGTTAGGGTTAGGGTTAGCATCCCCCCTTGGATAGTGTTAGGTTTAGGGTTAGGGTGAGCATCAGCCCTAGGATAGTGTTAGGGTTAGGGTTAGCATCAGCCCTAGGATAGTGTTAGGGTTAGGGTTAGGGTTAGCATCAGCCCTAGGATAGTGTTAGGGTTAGGGTTAGCATCAGCCCTAGGATAGTGTTAGGGTTAGGGTTAGGGTTAGCATCCGCCCTAGGATAGTGTTAGTGTTAGGGTTAGCATCAGCCCTAGGATAGTGTTAGGGTTAGGGTTAGGGTTAGCATCCGCCCTAGGATAGTGTTAGTGTTAGGGTTAGCATCAGCCCTTGGATAGTGTTAGGGTTACGGTTAGGGTTAGCATCAGCCGTAGGATAGTGTTAGGGTTAGGGTTAGCCTCAGCCCTAAGATAGTGTTAGAGTTAGGGTTAGGGTTAGCATCAGCCCTAGGATAATGTTAGGGTTAGGGTTAGGGTTAGCATCAGCCGTAGGATAGTGTTAGTGTTAGGGTTAGCATCAGCCCTAGGATAGTGTTAGGGTTAGGGTTAGGGTTAGCATCCGCCCTAGGATAGTGTTAGTGTAACGGTTAGCATCAGCCCTAGGATAGTGTTAGGGTTAGGGTTAGCATCAGCCCTAGGATAGTGTTAGGGTTAGGGTTAGGGTTAGCATCAGGCCTAGGATAGTGTTAGTGTTAGGGTTAGCATCAGCCCTAGGATAGTGTTAGGGTTAGGGTTAGGGTTAGCATCCGCCCTAGGATAATGTTTGGGTTAGGGTTAGGGTTAGCATCAGCCCTAGGATAGTGTTAGTGTTAGGGTTAGCATCAGCCCTAGGATAGTGTTAGGGTTAGGGTTAGGGTTAGCATCCGCCCTAGGATAGTGTTAGGGTTAGGGTTAGGGTTAGCATCAGCCCTAGGATAGTGTTAGGGTTAGGGTTAGCATCAGCCCTAGGATAGTGTTAGGGTTAGGGTTAGGGTTAGCATCAGGCCTAGGATAGTGTTAGGGTTAGGGTTAGCATCAGCCCTAGGATAGTGTTAGGGTTAGGGTTAGGGTTAGCATCAGCCCTAGGATAGTGTTAGGGTTAGGGTTAACATAAACCCTAGGATAGTGTTAGGGTTAGGGTTAGGGTTATCATCAGACCTAGGATAGTGTTAGGGTTAGGGTTAGGGTTAGCATCAGTTCAAGGATAGTGTTAGGGTTAGCGTTAGGGTTAGCATCTGCCCTAGGATAGTGTTAGGGTTAGGGTTAGCATCAGCCCTAGGATAGTGTTAGGGTTAGGGTTAGGGTTAGCATCAGCCGTAGGATAGTGTTAGGGTTAGGGTTAGCCTCAGCCCTAAGATAGTGTTAGAGTTAGGGTTAGGGTTAGCATCAGCCCTAGGATAATGTTAGGGTTAGGGTTAGGGTTAGCATCAGCCGTAGGATAGTGTTAGTGTTAGGGTTAGCATCAGCCCTAGGATAGTGTTAGGGTTAGGGTTAGGCTTAGCATCCGCCCTAGGATAGTGTTAAGGTTAGGGTTAGGGTTAGCATCAGCCCTAGGATAGTGTTAGGGTTAGGGTTATCATAAACCCTAGGATAGTGTTAGGTTTAGGGTTAGGGTTATCATCAGGCCTAGGATAGTGTTAGGGTTAGGGTTAGGGTTAGCATCAGGCCTAGGATAGTGTTAGTGTTAGGGTTAGCATCAGCCCTAGGATAGTGTTAGGGTTATTGTTAGGGTTAGCATCCGCCCTAGGATAATGTTTGGGTTAGCGTTAGGGTTAGCATCTGCCCTAGGATAGTGTTAGGGTTAGGGTTAGGGTTAGCATCAGCCCAAGGATAGTGTTAGGGTTAGGGTTAGCATCAGCCCTATGATAGTGTTAGGGTTAGGGTTAGGGTTAGCATCAGCCCTTGGAGAGTGTTAGGGTTAGGGTTAGGGGTAGCATCAGCCCTAGGATAGTGTTAGGGTTAGGGTTAGGGTTAGCATCAGCCCTTGGAGAGTGTTAGGGTTAGGGTTAGGGGTAGCATCAGCCCTAGGATAGTGTTAGTGTTAGGGTTAGCATCAGCCCTAGGATAGTGTTAGGGTTAGGGTTAGGGTTAGCATCCCCCCTTGGATAGTGTTAGGTTTAGGGTTAGGGTGAGCATCAGCCCTAGGATAGTGTTAGGGTTAGGGTTAGCATCAGCCCTAGGATAGTGTTAGGGTTAGGGTTAGGGTTAGCATCAGCCCTAGGATAGTGTTAGGGTTAGGGTTAGCATCAGCCCTAGGATAGTGTTAGGGTTAGGGTTAGGGTTAGCATCCGCCCTAGGATAGTGTTAGTGTTAGGGTTAGCATCAGCCCTAGGATAGTGTTAGGGTTAGGGTTAGGGTTAGCATCCGCCCTAGGATAGTGTTAGTGTTAGGGTTAGCATCAGCCCTTGGATAGTGTTAGGGTTACGGTTAGGGTTAGCATCAGCCGTAGGATAGTGTTAGGGTTAGGGTTAGCCTCAGCCCTAAGATAGTGTTAGAGTTAGGGTTAGGGTTAGCATCAGCCCTAGGATAATGTTAGGGTTAGGGTTAGGGTTAGCATCAGCCGTAGGATAGTGTTAGTGTTAGGGTTAGCATCAGCCCTAGGATAGTGTTAGGGTTAGGGTTAGGGTTAGCATCCGCCCTAGGATAGTGTTAGTGTAACGGTTAGCATCAGCCCTAGGATAGTGTTAGGGTTAGGGTTAGCATCAGCCCTAGGATAGTGTTAGGGTTAGGGTTAGGGTTAGCATCAGGCCTAGGATAGTGTTAGTGTTAGGGTTAGCATCAGCCCTAGGATAGTGTTAGGGTTAGGGTTAGGGTTAGCATCCGCCCTAGGATAATGTTTGGGTTAGGGTTAGGGTTAGCATCAGCCCTAGGATAGTGTTAGTGTTAGGGTTAGCATCAGCCCTAGGATAGTGTTAGGGTTAGGGTTAGGGTTAGCATCCGCCCTAGGATAGTGTTAGGGTTAGGGTTAGGGTTAGCATCAGCCCTAGGATAGTGTTAGGGTTAGGGTTAGCATCAGCCCTAGGATAGTGTTAGGGTTAGGGTTAGGGTTAGCATCAGGCCTAGGATAGTGTTAGGGTTAGGGTTAGCATCAGCCCTAGGATAGTGTTAGGGTTAGGGTTAGGGTTAGCATCAGCCCTAGGATAGTGTTAGGGTTAGGGTTAACATAAACCCTAGGATAGTGTTAGGGTTAGGGTTAGGGTTATCATCAGACCTAGGATAGTGTTAGGGTTAGGGTTAGGGTTAGCATCAGTTCAAGGATAGTGTTAGGGTTAGCGTTAGGGTTAGCATCTGCCCTAGGATAGTGTTAGGGTTAGGGTTAGCATCAGCCCTAGGATAGTGTTAGGGTTAGGGTTAGGGTTAGCATCAGCCGTAGGATAGTGTTAGGGTTAGGGTTAGCCTCAGCCCTAAGATAGTGTTAGAGTTAGGGTTAGGGTTAGCATCAGCCCTAGGATAATGTTAGGGTTAGGGTTAGGGTTAGCATCAGCCGTAGGATAGTGTTAGTGTTAGGGTTAGCATCAGCCCTAGGATAGTGTTAGGGTTAGGGTTAGGGTTAGCATCCGCCCTAGGATAGTGTTAAGGTTAGGGTTAGGGTTAGCATCAGCCCTAGGATAGTGTTAGGGTTAGGGTTATCATAAACCCTAGGATAGTGTTAGGTTTAGGGTTAGGGTTATCATCAGGCCTAGGATAGTGTTAGGGTTAGGGTTAGGGTTAGCATCAGGCCTAGGATAGTGTTAGTGTTAGGGTTAGCATCAGCCCTAGGATAGTGTTAGGGTTATTGTTAGGGTTAGCATCCGCCCTAGGATAATGTTTGGGTTAGCGTTAGGGTTAGCATCTGCCCTAGGATAGTGTTAGGGTTAGGGTTAGGGTTAGCATCAGCCCAAGGATAGTGTTAGGGTTAGGGTTAGCATCAGCCCTATGATAGTGTTAGGGTTAGGGTTAGGGTTAGCATCAGGCCCAGGATAGTGTTAGGGTTAGGGTTAGCATCAGCCCAAGGATAGTGTTAGGGTTAGGGTTAGGGTTAGCATCAGCCCTAGGATAGTGTTAGGGTTAGGGTTAGCATCAACACTAGGATAGTGTTTGGGTTAGGGTTAGGGTTAGCATCAGCCCTAGGATAGTGTTAGGGTTAGGGTTAGCCTCAGCCCTATGAGAGTGTTAGGGTCAGTGATAGGGTTAGCATCAGGCCTAGGATAGTCTTAGGGTTAGGGTTAGGGTTAGCATCAGCCCTAGGATAGTGTTAGGGTTAGGGTTAGGGTTATCATCAGGCCTAGGATAGTGTTAGGGTTAGGGTTAGCATCAGCCCTAGGATAGTGTTAGGGTTAGGGTTAGCATCAGCTCTAGGATAGTGTTAGGGTTAGGGTTAGGGTTAGCATCAGGCCTAGGATAGTGTTAGTGTTAGGGTTAGCATCAGCCCTAGGATAGTGTTAGGGTTATGGTTAGGGTTAGCATCCGCCCTAGGATAATGTTTGGGTTAGGGTTAGGGTTAGCATCAGCCGTAGGATAGTGTTAGTGTTAGGGTTAGCATCAGCCCTAGGATAGTGTTAGGGTTAGGGTTAGGGTTAGCATCCGCCCTAGGATAGTGTTAGGGTTAGGGTTAGGGTTAGCATCAGCCCTAGGATAGTGTTAGGGTTAGGGTTAACATAAACCCTAGGATAGTGTTAGGGTTAGGATTAGGGTTATCATCAGGCCTAGGATAGTGTTAGGGTTAGGGTTAGGGTTAGCATCAGTTCAAGGATAGTGTTAGGGTTAGCGTTAGGGTTAGCATCTGTCCTAGGATAGTGTTAGGGTTAGGGTTAGGGTTAGCATCAGCCCTAGGATAGTGTTAGGGTTAAGGTTAGCATCAGCCCTATGATAGTGTTAGGGTTAGGGTTAGGGTTAGCATCAGGCCCAGGATAGTGTTAGGGTTAGGGTTAGCATCAGCCCAAGGATAGTGTTAGGGTTAGGGTTAGGGTTAGCATCAGCCCTAGGATAGTGTTAGGGTTAGGGTTAGCATCAACCCTAGGATAGTGTTTGGGTTAGGGTTAGGGTTAGCATCAGCCCTAGGATAGTGTTAGGGTTAGGGTTAGCCTCAGCCCTAGGAGAGTGTTAGGGTTAGGGATAGGGTTAGCATCAGGCCTAGGATAGTCTTAGGGTTAGGGCTAGGGTTAGCATCAGCCCTAGGATAGTGCTAGGGTTAGGGTTAGCATCAGCCCTAGGATAGTGTCAGGGTTAGGGTTAGGGTTATCATCAGGCCTAGGATAGTGTTAGGGTTAGGGTTAGCATCAGCTCTAGGATAGTGTTAGGGTTAGGGTTAGGGTTAGCATCAGCCCTAGGATAGTGTTAAGGTTAGGGTTAGGGTTATCATCAGGCCTAGGATAGTGTGAGGGCTAGGGTTAGCATCAGACTTAGGATAGTGTTAGGGTTAGGGTTAGGGTTAGCATCAGCCCTAGGATAGTGTTAGGGTTAGGGTTAGCATCAGCCCTAGGATAGTGTTACGGTTAGCGTTAGGGTTATCATCAGGCCTAGGATAGTGTTAGGGTTAGGGTTAGCATCAGCCCTAGGATAGTGTTAGGGTTTGGGTTAGGGTTAGCATCAGCCCTAGGATAGTGTTAGGGTTAGGGTTAGCATCAACCCTAGGATAGAGTTAGGGTTAGGGTTAGGGTTAGGATCAGGCCTAGGATAGTGTTATGGTTAGGGTTAGCATCAGCCCTAGGATAGTGTTAGGGTTAGGGTTCGGGTTAGCATCAGCCGTAGGATAGTGTTAGGGTTAGGGTTAGCCTCAGCCCTAAGATAGTGTTAGAGTTAGGGTTAGGGTTAGCATCAGCCCTAGGATAGTGTTAGGGTTAGGGTTAGGGTTAGCATCAGCCCTAGGATAGTGTTAGGGTTAGGGTTAGCATTAGCCCTAGGATAGTGTTAGTGTTAGGGTTAGGGTTAGCATCAGGCCTAGGATAGTGTTAGGGTTAGGGTTAGCATCAGCCCTAGGATAGTGTTAGGGTTAGGGTTAGGGTTAGCATCAGCCGTAGGATAGTGTTAGGGTTAGGGTTAGCCTCAGCCCTAAGATAGTGTTAGAGTTAGGATTAGGGTTAGCATCAGCCCTAGGATAGTGTTAGGGTTAGGGTTAGGGTTAGCATCAGCCCTTGGAGAGTGTTAGGGTTAGGATTAGGGTTAGCATCTGCCCTAGGATAGTGTTAGTGTTAGGGTGAGCATCAGCCCTAGGATAGTGTTAGGGTTAGGGTTAGGGTTAGCATCAGGCCCAGGATAGTGTTAGGGTTAGGGTTAGCATCAGCCCAAGGATAGTGTTAGGGTTAGGGTTAGGGTTAGCATCAGCCCTAGGATAGTGTTAGGGTTAGGGTTAGCATCAACCCTAGGATAGTGTTAGGGTTAGGGTTAGCATCAGCCCTAGGATAGTGTTAGGGTTAGGGTTAGGGTTAGCATCAGGCCTAGGATAGTGTTAGTGTTAGGGTTAGCATCAGCCCTAGGATAGTGTTAGGGTTAGGGTTAGGGTTAGCATCCGCCCTAGGATAGTGTTAGGGTTAGGGTTAGGGTTAGCTTCAGCCCTAGGATAGTGTTAGGGTTAGGGTTAGCATCAGCCCTAGGATAGTGTTAGGGTTAGGTTTAGGGTTATCATCAGGCCTAGGATAGTGTTAGGGTTAGGGTTAGCATCAGCCCTAGGATAGTGTTAGGGTTAGGGTTAGCATCAGCTCTAGGATAGTGTTAGGGTTAGGGTTAGGGTTAGCATCAGCCCTAGGATAGTGTTAGGGTTAGGGTTAGCATTAGCCCTAGGATAGTGTTAGGGTTAGGGTTAGGGTTAGCATCAGGCCTAGGATAGTTTTAGTGTTAGGGTTAGCATCAGCCCTAGGATAATGTTTGGGTTAGGGTTAGGGTTAGCATCAGCCCTAGGATAGTGTTAGTGTTAGGGTTAGCATCAGCCCTAGGATAGTGTTAGGGTTAGGGTTAGCATCAGCCCTAGGATAGTGTTAGGGTTAGGGTTAGGGTTAGCATCAGCCGTAGGATAGTGTTAGGGTTAGGGTTAGCCTCAGCCCTAAGATAGTGTTAGAGTTAGGGTTAGGGTTAGCATCAGCCCTAGGATAATGTTAGGGTTAGGGTTAGGGTTAGCATCAGCCGTAGGATAGTGTTAGTGTTAGGGTTAGCATCAGCCCTAGGATAGTGTTAGGGTTAGGGTTAGGGTTAGCATCCGCCCTAGGATAGTGTTAGTGTAACGGTTAGCATCAGCCCTAGGATAGTGTTAGGGTTAGGGTTAGCATCAGCCCTAGGATAGTGTTAGGGTTAGGGTTAGGGTTAGCATCAGGCCTAGGATAGTGTTAGTGTTAGGGTTAGCATCAGCCCTAGGATAGTGTTAGGGTTAGGGTTAGGGTTAGAATCCGCCCTAGGATAATGTTTGGGTTAGGGTTAGGGTTAGCATCAGCCCTAGGATAGTGTTAGTGTTAGGGTTAGCATCAGCCCTAGGATAGTGTTAGGGTTAGGGTTAGGGTTAGCATCCGCCCTAGGATAGTGTTAGGGTTAGGGTTAGGGTTAGCATCAGCCCTAGGATAGTGTTAGGGTTAGGGTTAGCATCAGCCCTAGGATAGTGTTAGGGTTAGGGTTAGGGTTAGCATCAGGCCTAGGATAGTGTTAGGGTTAGGGTTAGCATCAGCCCTAGGATAGTGTTAGGGTTAGGGTTAGGGTTAGCATCAGCCCTAGGATAGTGTTATGGTTAGGGTTAACATAAACCCTAGGATAGTGTTAGGGTTAGGGTTAGGGTTATCATCAGACCTAGGATAGTGTTAGGGTTAGGGTTAGGGTTAGCATCAGTTCAAGGATAGTGTTAGGGTTAGCGTTAGGGTTAGCATCTGCCCTAGGATAGTGTTAGGGTTAGGGTTAGCATCAGCCCTAGGATAGTGTTAGGGTTAGGGTTAGGGTTAGCATCAGCCGTAGGATAGTGTTAGGGTTAGGGTTAGCCTCAGCCCTAAGATAGTGTTAGAGTTAGGGTTAGGGTTAGCATCAGCCCTAGGATAATGTTAGGGTTAGGGTTAGGGTTAGCATCAGCCGTAGGATAGTGTTAGTGTTAGGGTTAGCATCAGCCCTAGGATAGTGTTAGGGTTAGGGTTAGGGTTAGCATCCGCCCTAGGATAGTGTTAAGGTTAGGGTTAGGGTTAGCATCAGCCCTAGGATAGTGTTAGGGTTAGGGTTATCATAAACCCTAGGATAGTGTTAGGTTTAGGGTTAGGGTTATCATCAGGCCTAGGATAGTGTTAGGGTTAGGGTTAGGGTTAGCATCAGGCCTAGGATAGTGTTAGTGTTAGGGTTAGCATCAGCCCTAGGATAGTGTTAGGGTTATTGTTAGGGTTAGCATCCGCCCTAGGATAATGTTTGGGTTAGCGTTAGGGTTAGCATCTGCCCTAGGATAGTGTTAGGGTTAGGGTTAGGGTTAGCATCAGCCCAAGGATAGTGTTAGGGTTAGGGTTAGCATCAGCCCTATGATAGTGTTAGGGTTAGGGTTAGGGTTAGCATCAGGCCCAGGATAGTGTTAGGGTTAGGGTTAGCATCAGCCCAAGGATAGTGTTAGGGTTAGGGTTAGGGTTAGCATCAGCCCTAGGATAGTGTTAGGGTTAGGGTTAGCATCAACCCTAGGATAGTGTTTGGGTTAGGGTTAGGGTTAGCATCAGCCCTAGGATAGTGTTAGGGTTAGGGTTAGCCTCAGCCCTATGAGAGTGTTAGGGTCAGTGATAGGGTTAGCATCAGGCCTAGGATAGTCTTAGGGTTAGGGTTAGGGTTAGCATCAGCCCTAGGATAGTGTTAGGGTTAGGGTTAGGGTTATCATCAGGCCTAGGATAGTGTTAGGGTTAGGGTTAGCATCAGCCCTAGGATAGTGTTAGGGTTAGGGTTAGCATCAGCTCTAGGATAGTGTTAGGGTTAGGGTTAGGGTTAGCATCAGGCCTAGGATAGTGTTAGTGTTAGGGTTAGCATCAGCCCTAGGATAGTGTTAGGGTTATGGTTAGGGTTAGCATCCGCCCTAGGATAATGTTTGGGTTAGGGTTAGGGTTAGCATCAGCCGTAGGATAGTGTTAGTGTTAGGGTTAGCATCTGCCCTAGGATAGTGTTAGGGTTAGGGTTAGGGTTAGCATCCGCCCTAGGATAGTGTTAGGGTTAGGGTTAGGGTTAGCATCAGCCCTAGGATAGTGTTAGGGTTAGGGTTAACATAAACCCTAGGATAGTGTTAGGGTTAGGGTTAGGGTTATCATCAGGCCTAGGATAGTGTTAGGGTTAGGGTTAGGGTTAGCATCAGTTCAAGGATAGTGTTAGGGTTAGCGTTAGGGTTAGCATCTGTCCTAGGATAGTGTTAGGGTTAGGGTTAGGGTTAGCATCAGCCCAAGGATAGTGTTAGGGTTAAGGTTAGCATCAGCCCTATGATAGTGTTAGGGTTAGGGTTAGGGTTAGCATCAGGCCCAGGATAGTGTTAGGGTTAGGGTTAGCATCAGCCCAAGGATAGTGTTAGGGTTAGGGTTAGGGTTAGCATCAGCCCTAGGATAGTGTTAGGGTTAGGGTTAGCATCAACCCTAGGATAGTGTTTGGGTTAGGGTTAGGGTTAGCATCAGCCCTAGGATAGTGTTAGGGTTAGGGTTAGCCTCAGCCCTAGGAGAGTGTTAGGGTTAGGGATAGGGTTAGCATCAGGCCTAGGATAGTCTTAGGGTTAGGGCTAGGGTTAGCATCAGCCCTAGGATAGTGCTAGGGTTAGGGTTAGCATCAGCCCTAGGATAGTGTCAGGGTTAGGGTTAGGGTTATCATCAGGCCTAGGATAGTGTTAGGGTTAGGGTTAGCATCAGCTCTAGGATAGTGTTAGGGTTAGGGTTAGGGTTAGCATCAGCCCTAGGATAGTGTTAAGGTTAGGGTTAGGGTTATCATCAGGCCTAGGATAGTGTGAGGGCTAGGGTTAGCATCAGACTTAGGATAGTGTTAGGGTTAGGGTTAGGGCTAGCATCAGCCCTAGGATAGTGTTAGGGTTAGGGTTAGCATCAGCCCTAGGATAGTGTTACGGTTAGGGTTAGGGTTATCATCAGGCCTAGGATAGTGTTAGGGTTAGGGTTAGCATCAGCCCTAGGATAGTGTTAGGGTTTGGGTTAGGGTTAGCATCAGCCCTAGGATAGTGTTAGGGTTAGGGTTAGCATCAACCCTAGGATAGAGTTAGGGTTAGGGTTAGGGTTAGGATCAGGCCTAGGATAGTGTTATGGTTAGGGTTAGCATCAGCCCTAGGATAGTGTTAGGGTTAGGGTTCGGGTTAGCATCAGCCGTAGGATAGTGTTAGGGTTAGGGTTAGCCTCAGCCCTAAGATAGTGTTAGAGTTAGGGTTAGGGTTAGCATCAGCCCTAGGATAGTGTTAGGGTTAGGGTTAGGGTTAGCATCAGCCCTAGGATAGTGTTAGGGTTATTGTTAGGGTTAGCATCCGCCCTAGGATAATGTTTGGGTTAGCGTTAGGGTTAGCATCTGCCCTAGGATAGTGTTAGGGTTAGGGTTAGGGTTAGCATCAGCCCAAGGATAGTGTTAGGGTTAGGGTTAGCATCAGCCCTATGATAGTGTTAGGGTTAGGGTTAGGGTTAGCATCAGGCCCAGGATAGTGTTAGGGTTAGGGTTAGCATCAGCCCAAGGATAGTGTTAGGGTTAGGGTTAGGGTTAGCATCAGCCCTAGGATAGTGTTAGGGTTAGGGTTAGCATCAACCCTAGGATAGTGTTTGGGTTAGGGTTAGGGTTAGCATCAGCCCTAGGATAGTGTTAGGGTTAGGGTTAGCCTCAGCCCTATGAGAGTGTTAGGGTCAGTGATAGGGTTAGCATCAGGCCTAGGATAGTCTTAGGGTTAGGGTTAGGGTTAGCATCAGCCCTAGGATAGTGTTAGGGTTAGGGTTAGGGTTATCATCAGGCCTAGGATAGTGTTAGGGTTAGGGTTAGCATCAGCCCTAGGATAGTGTTAGGGTTAGGGTTAGCATCAGCTCTAGGATAGTGTTAGGGTTAGGGTTAGGGTTAGCATCAGGCCTAGGATAGTGTTAGTGTTAGGGTTAGCATCAGCCCTAGGATAGTGTTAGGGTTATGGTTAGGGTTAGCATCCGCCCTAGGATAATGTTTGGGTTAGGGTTAGGGTTAGCATCAGCCGTAGGATAGTGTTAGTGTTAGGGTTAGCATCAGCCCTAGGATAGTGTTAGGGTTAGGGTTAGGGTTAGCATCCGCCCTAGGATAGTGTTAGGGTTAGGGTTAGGGTTAGCATCAGCCCGAGGATAGTGTTAGGGTTAGGGTTAACATAAACCCTAGGATAGTGTTAGGGTTAGGGTTAGGGTTATCATCAGGCCTAGGATAGTGTTAGGGTTAGGGTTAGGGTTAGCATCAGTTCAAGGATAGTGTTAGGGTTAGCGTTAGGGTTAGCATCTGTCCTAGGATAGTGTTAGGGTTAGGGTTAGGGTTAGCATCAGCCCAAGGATAGTGTTAGGGTTAAGGTTAGCATCAGCCCTATGATAGTGTTAGGGTTAGGGTTAGGGTTAGCATCAGGCCCAGGATAGTGTTAGGGTTAGGGTTAGCATCAGCCCAAGGATAGTGTTAGGGTTAGGGTTAGGGTTAGCATCAGCCCTAGGATAGTGTTAGGGTTAGGGTTAGCATCAACCCTAGGATAGTGTTTGGGTTAGGGTTAGGGTTAGCATCAGCCCTAGGATAGTGTTAGGGTTAGGGTTAGCCTCAGCCCTAGGAGAGTGTTAGGGTTAGGGATAGGGTTAGCATCAGGCCTAGGATAGTCTTAGGGTTAGGGCTAGGGTTAGCATCAGCCCTAGGATAGTGCTAGGGTTAGGGTTAGCATCAGCCCTAGGATAGTGTCAGGGTTAGGGTTAGGGTTATCATCAGGCCTAGGATAGTGTTAGGGTTAGGGTTAGCATCAGCTCTAGGATAGTGTTAGGGTTAGGGTTAGGGTTAGCATCAGCCCTAGGATAGTGTTAAGGTTAGGGTTAGGGTTATCATCAGGCCTAGGATAGTGTGAGGGCTAGGGTTAGCATCAGACTTAGGATAGTGTTAGGGTTAGGGTTAGGGCTAGCATCAGCCCTAGGATAGTGTTAGGGTTAGGGTTAGCATCAGCCCTAGGATAGTGTTACGGTTAGGGTTAGGGTTATCATCAGGCCTAGGATAGTGTTAGGGTTAGGGTTAGCCTCAGCCCTAGGATAGTGTTAGGGTTTGGGTTAGGGTTAGCATCAGCCCTAGGATAGTGTTAGGGTTAGGGTTAGCATCAACCCTAGGATAGAGTTAGGGTTAGGGTTAGGGTTAGGATCAGGCCTAGGATAGTGTTATGGTTAGGGTTAGCATCAGCCCTAGGATAGTGTTAGGGTTAGGGTTCGGGTTAGCATCAGCCGTAGGATAGTGTTAGGGTTAGGGTTAGCCTCAGCCCTAAGATAGTGTTAGAGTTAGGGTTAGGGTTAGCATCAGCCCTAGGATAGTGTTAGGGTTAGGGTTAGGGTTAGCATCAGCCCTAGGATAGTGTTAGGGTTAGGGTTAGCATTAGCCCTAGGATAGTGTTAGTGTTAGGGTTAGGGTTAGCATCAGGCCTAGGATAGTGTTAGGGTTAGGGTTAGCATCAGCCCTAGGATAGTGTTAGGGTTAGGGTTAGGGTTAGCATCAGCCGTAGGATAGTGTTAGGGTTAGGGTTAGCCTCAGCCCTAAGATAGTGTTAGAGTTAGGATTAGGGTTAGCATCAGCCCTAGGATAGTGTTAGTTTTAGGGTTAGGGTTAGCATCAGCCCTTGGAGAGTGTTAGGGTTAGGATTAGGGTTAGCATCTGCCCTAGGATAGTGTTAGTGTTAGGGTGAGCATCAGCCCTAGGATAGTGTTAGGGTTAGGGTTAGGGTTAGCATCAGGCCCAGGATAGTGTTAGGGTTAGGGTTAGCATCAGCCCAAGGATAGTGTTAGGGTTAGGGTTAGGGTTAGCATCAGCCCTAGGATAGTGTTAGGGTTAGGGTTAGCATCAACCCTAGGATAGTGTTAGGGTTAGGGTTAGCATCAGCCCTAGGATAGTGTTAGGGTTAGGGTTAGGGTTAGCATCAGGCCTAGGATAGTGTTAGTGTTAGGGTTAGCATCAGCCCTAGGATAGTGTTAGGGTTAGGGTTAGGGTTAGCATCCGCCCTAGGATAGTGTTAGGGTTAGGGTTAGGGTTAGCTTCAGCCCTAGGATAGTGTTAGGGTTAGGGTTAGCATCAGCCCTAGGATAGTGTTAGGGTTAGGTTTAGGGTTATCATCAGGCCTAGGATAGTGTTAGGGTTAGGGTTAGCATCAGCCCTAGGATAGTGTTAGGGTTAGGGTTAGCATCAGCTCTAGGATAGTGTTAGGGTTAGGGTTAGGGTTAGCATCAGCCCTAGGATAGTGTTAGGGTTAGGGTTAGCATTAGCCCTAGGATAGTGTTAGGGTTAGGGTTAGGGTTAGCATCAGGCCTAGGATAGTTTTAGTGTTAGGGTTAGCATCAGCCCTAGGATAATGTTTGGGTTAGGGTTAGGGTTAGCATCAGCCCTAGGATAGTGTTAGTGTTAGGGTTAGCATCAGCCCTAGGATAGTGTTAGGGTTAGGGTTAGGGTTAGCATCCGCCCTAGGATAGTGTTAAGGTTAGGGTTAGGGTTAGCATCAGCCCTAGGATAGTGGTAGGGTTAGGGTTAACATAAACCCTAGGATAGTGTTAGGTTTAGGGTTAGGGTTATCATCAGGCCTAGGATAGTGTTAGGGTTAGGGTTAGGGTTAGCATCAGCCCTAGGATAGTGTTAGGGTTATGGTTAGGGTTAGCATCCGCCCTAGGATAATGTTTGGGTTAGCGTTAGGGTTAGCATCTGCCCTAGGATAGTGTTAGGGTTAGGGTTAGGGTTAGCATCAGCCCAAGGATAGTGTTAGGGTTAGGGTTAGCATCAGCCCTATGATAGTGTTAGGGTTAGGGTTAGGGTTAGCATCAGGCCCAGGATAGTGTTAGGGTTAGGGTTAGCATCAGCCCAAGGATACTGTTAGGGTTAGGGTTAGGGTTAGCATCAGCCCTAGGATAGTGTTAGGGTTAGGGTTAGCATCAACCCTAGGATAGTGTTTGGGTTAGGGTTAGGGTTAGCATCAGCCCTAGGATAGTGTTAGGGTTAGCGTTAGCCTCAGCCCTATGAGAGTGTTAGGGTCAGTGATAGGGTTAGCATCAGGCCTAGGATAGTCTTAGGGTTAGGGTTAGGGTTAGCATCAGCCCTAGGATAGTGTTAGGGTTAGGGTTAGGGTTATCATCAGGCCTAGGATAGTGTTAGGGTTAGGGTTAGCATCAGCCCTAGGATAGTGTTAGGGTTAGGGTTAGCATCAGCTCTAGGATAGTGTTAGGGTTAGGGTTAGGGTTAGCATCAGGCCTAGGATAGTGTTAGTGTTAGGGTTAGCATCAGCATTAGGATAGTGTTAGGGTTATGGTTAGGGTTAGCATCCGCCCTAGGATAATGTTTGGGTTAGGGTTAGGGTTAGCATCAGCCCTAGGATAGTGTTAGGGTTAGGGTTAGGGTTAGCATCCGCCCTAGGATAGTGTTAGGGTTAGGGTTAGGGTTAGCATCAGCCCTAGGATAGTGTTAGGGTTAGGGTTAACATAAACCCTAGGATAGTGTTAGGGTTAGGGTTAGGGTTATCATCAAGCCTAGGATAGTGTTAGGGTTAGGGTTAGGTTTAGCATCAATTCAAGGATAGTGTTAGGGTTAGCGTTAGGGTTAGCATCTGTCCTAGGATAGTGTTAGGGTTAGGGTTAGGGTTAGCATCAGCCCAAGGATAGTGTTAGGGTTAAGGTTAGCATCAGCCCTATGATAGTGTTAGGGTTAGGGTTAGGGTTAGCATCAGGCCCAGGATAGTGTTAGGGTTAGGGTTAGCATCAGCCCAAGGATAGTGTTAGGGTTAGGGTTAGGGTTAGCATCAGCCCTAGGATAGTGTTAGGGTTAGGGTTAGCATCAACCCTAGGATAGTGTTTGGGTTAGGGTTAGGGTTAGCATCAGCCCTAGGATAGTGTTAGGGTTAGGGTTAGCCTCAGACCTAGGAGAGTGTTAGGGTTAGGGATAGGGTTAGCATCAGGCCTAGGATAGTCTTAGGGTTAGGGCTAGGGTTAGCATCAGCCCTAGGATAGTGTTAGGGTTAGGGTTAGCATCAGCCCTAGGATAGTGTCAGGGTTAGGGTTAGGGTTATCATCAGGCCTAGGATAGTGTTAGGGTTAGGGTTAGCATCAGCTCTAGGATAGTGTTAGGGTTAGGGTTAGGGTTAGCATCAGCCCTAGGATAGTGTTAAGGTTAGGGTTAGGGTTATCATCAGGCCTAGGATAGTGTGAGGGCTAGGGTTAGCATCAGACTTAGGATAGTGTTAGGGTTAGGGTTAGGGTTAGCATCAGCCCTAGGATAGTGTTAGGGTTAGGGTTAGCATCAGCCCTAGGATAGTGTTACGGTTAGGGTTAGGGTTATCATCAGGCCTAGGATAGTGTTAGGGTTTGGGTTAGGGTTAGCATCAGCCCTAGGATAGTGTTAGGGTTAGGGTTAGCATCAACCCTAGGATAGAGTTAGGGTTAGGGTTAGGGTTAGGATCAGGCCTAGGATAGTGCTATGGTTAGGGTTAGCATCAGCCCTAGGATAGTGTTAGGGTTAGGGTTCGGGTTAGCATCAGCCGTAGGATAGTGTTAGGGTTAGGGTTAGCCTCAGCCCTAAGATATTGTTAGAGTTAGGGTTAGGGTTAGCATCAGCCCTAGGATAGTGTTAGGGTTAGGGTTAGGGTTAGCATCAGCCCTAGGATAGTGTTAGGGTTAGGGTTAGCATCAGCCCTAGGATAGTGTTAGTGTTAGGGTTAGGGTTAGCATCAGGCCTAGGATAGTGTTAGGGTTAGGGTTAGCATCAGCCCTAGGATAGTGTTAGGGTTAGGGTTAGGGTTAGCATCAGCCGTAGGATAGTGTTAGGGTTAGGGTTAGCCTCAGCCCTAAGATAGTGTTAGAGTTAGGATTAGGGTTAGCATCAGCCCTAGGATAGTGTTAGGGTTAGGGTTAGGGTTAGCATCAGCCCTTGGAGAGTGTTCGGGTTAGGATTAGGGTTAGCATCTGCCCTAGGATAGTGTTAGTGTTAGGGTGAGCATCAGCCCTAGGATAGTGTTAGGGTTAGGGTTAGCATTAGCCCTAGGATAGTGTTAGGGTTAGGGTTAGGGTTAGCATCAGGCCTAGGATAGTTTTAGTGTTAGGGTTAGCATCAGCACTAGGATAGTGTTAGGTTAGGGTTACGGTTAGCATCCGCCCTAGGATAATGTTAGTGTTAGGGTTAGGGTTAGCATCAGCCATAGGATAGTGTTAGTGTTAGGGTTAGCATCAGCCCTAGGATAGTGTTAGGGTTAGGGTTAGGGTTAGCATCCGCCCTAGGATAGTGTTAGGGTTAGGGTTAGGGTTAGCATCAGCCCTAGGATAGTGTTAGGGTTAGGGTTAACATAAACCCTAGGATAATGTTAGGGTTAGGGTTAGGGTTATCATCAGGCCTAGGATAGTGTTAGGGTTAGGGTTAGGGTTAGCATCAGTTCAAGGATAGTGTTAGGGTTAGCGTTAGGGTTAGCATCTGCCCTAGGATAGTGTTAGGGTTAGGGTTTGGGTTAGCATCAGCCCAAGGATAGTGTTAGGGTTAGGGTTAGCATCAGCCCTAGGATAGTGTTAGGGTTAGGGTTAGGGTTAGCATCAGGCCCAGGATAATGTTAGGGTTAGGGTTAGCATCAGCCCAAGGATAGTGTTAGGGTTAGGGTTAGGGTTAGCATCAGCCCTAGGATAGTGTTAGGGTTAGGGTTAGCATCAACCCTAGGATAGTGTTTGGGTTAGGGTTAGGGTTAGCATCAGCCCTAGGATAGTGTTAGGGTTAGGGTTAGCCTCAGCCCTAGGAGAGTGTTAGGGTTAGGGATAGGGTTAGCATCAGGCCTAGGATAGTCTTAGGGTTAGGGTTAGGGTTAGCATCAGCCCTAGGATAGTGTTAGGGTTAGGGTTAGCATCAGCCCTAGGATAGTGTCAGGGTTAGGGTTAGGGTTATCATCAGGCCTAGGATAGTGTTAGGGTTAGGGTTAGCCTCAGCCCTAGGAGAGTGTTAGGGTTAGGGATATGGTTAGCATCAGGCCTAGGATAGTCTTAGGGTTAGGGTTAGGGTTAGCATCAGCCCTAAGATAGTGTTAGGGTTAGGGTTAGGGTTATCATCAGGCCTAGGATAGTGTTAGGGTTAGGGTTAGCATCAGCCCTAGGATAGTGTTAGGGTTAGGGTTAGGGTTAGCATCCGCCCTAGGATAGTGTTAGGGTTAGGGTTAGGGTTATCATCAGGCCTAGGATAGTGTTAGGGTTAGGGTTAGCATCAGCCCTAGGATAGTGTTAGGGTTAGGGTTAGCATCAGCTCTAGGATAGTGTTAGGGTTAGGGTTAGGGTTAGCATCCGCCCTAGGATAGTGTTAGGGTTAGGGTTAGGGTTATCATCAGGCCTAGGATAGTGTTAGGGTTAGCGTTAGGGTTAGCATCTGCCCTAGGATAGTGTTAGGGTTAGGGTTAGGGTTAGCATCAGCCCAAGGATAGTGTTAGGGTTAACGTTAGCATCAGCCCTATGATAGCGTTAGGGTTAGGGTTAGGGTTAGCATCAGCCCAAGGATAGTGTTAGGGTTAGGGTTAGGGTTAGCATCAGCCCTAGGATAGTGTTAGGGTTAGGGTTAGCATCAACCCTAGGATAGTGTTTGAGTTAGGGTTAGGGTTAGCATCAGCCCTAGGATAGTGTTACGGTTAGGGTTAGCCTCAGCCCTAGGAGAGTGTTAGGGTTAGGGATAGGGTTAGCATCAGGCCTAGGATAGTCTTAGGGTTAGGGTTAGGGTTAGCATCAGCCCTAGGATAGTGTTAGGGTTAGGGTTAGCATCAGCCCTAGGATAGTGTCAGGGTTAGGGTTAGGGTTATCATCAGGCCTAGGATAGTGTTAGGGTTAGGGTTAGCATCAGCTCTAGGATAGAGTTAGGGTTAGGGTTAGGGTTAGCATCAGCCCTAGGATAGTGTTAAGGTTAGGGTTAGGGTTATCATCAGGCCTAGGATAGTGTGAGGGCTAGGGTTAGCATCAGACTTAGGATAGTGTTATTGTTAGGGTTAGGGTTAGCATCAGCCCTAGGATAGTGTTAGGGTTAGGGTTAGCAGCAGCCCTAGGATAGTGTTAGGGTTAGGGTTAGGGTTATCATCAGGCCTAGGATAGTGTTAGGGTTAGGGTTAGCATCAGCCCTAGGATAGTGTTAGGGTTTGGGTTAGGGTTAGCATCAGCCCTAGGATAGTGTTAGGGTTAGGGTTAGCATCAACCCTAGGATAGAGTTAGGGTTAGGGTTAGGGTTAGCATCAGGCCTAGGATAGTGTTATGGTTAGGGTTAGCATCAGCCCTAGGATAGTGTTAGGGTTAGGGTTCGGGTTAGCATCAGCCCTAGGATAGTGTTAGGGTTAGGATTAGCCTCAGCCCTAGGAGAGTGTTAGGGTTAGGGATAGGGTTAGCATCAGGCCTAGGATAGTCTTAGGGTTAGGGTTAGGGTTAGCATCAGCCCTTGGAGAGTGTTAGGGTTAGGGTTAGGGTTAGCATCAGGCCCAGGATAGTGTTAGGGTTAGGGTTAGCATCAGCCCAAGGATAGTGTTAGGGTTAGGGTTAGGGTTAGCATCAGCCGTAGGGTAGTGTTAGGGTTAGGGTTAGCATCAACCCTAGGATAGTGTTTGGGTTAGGGTTAGGGTTAGCATTAGCCCTAGAATAGTGTTAGGGTTAGGGTTAGCCTCAGCCCTAGGAGAGTGTTAGGGTTAGGGATAGGGTTAGCATCAGGCCTAGGATAGTCTTAGGGTTAGGGTTAGGGTTATCATCAGGCCTAGGATAGTGTTAAGGTTAGGGTTAGCATCAGCTCCAGGATAGTGTTAGGGTTAGGGTTAGGGTTAGCATCAGCCCTAGGATAGTGTTAAGGTTAGGGTTAGGGTTATCATCAGGCCTAGGATAGTGTGAGGTCTAGGGTTAGCATCAGACTTAGGATAGTGTTAGGGTTAGGGTTAGGGTTAGCATCAGCCCTAGGATAGTGTTAGGGTTAGGGTTAGCATCAGCCCTAGGATAGTGTTAGGGTTAGGGTTAGCATCAGCCCTAGGTTAGTGTTAGGGTTAGGGTTAGGGTTAGCATCAGCCCTAGGATAGTGTTAGTGTTAGGGTTAACATCAGCCCTAAGATAGTGTTAGGGTTAGGGTTAGGGTTAGCATCAGCCCTAGGATAGTGTTAGGATTAGGGTTAGCATCAACCCTAGGATAGTGTTAGGGTTAGGGTTAGGGTTAGCATCAGCCCTAGGATAGTGTTAGCGTTAGGTTTAGCATCAGCCCTAGGATAGTGTTAGGGTTAGGGTTAGGGTTAGCATCAGCCCTTGGAGAGTGTTAGGGTTAGGGTTAGGGTTAGCATCAGCCCTAGGATAGTGTTAGTGTTAGGGTTAGCATCAGCCCTAGGATAGTGTTAGGGTTAGGGTTAGGGTTAGCATGCCCCCTAGGATAGTGTTAGGTTTACGGTTAGGGTTAGCATCAGCCCTAGGATAGTGTTAGGGTTAGGGTTAGCATCAGCCCTAGGATAGTGTTAGGGTTAGGGTTAGGGTTAGCATCAGCCCTAGGATAGTGTTAGGGTTAGGGTTAGCATCAGCCCTAGGATAGTGTTAGGGTTAGGGTTAGGGTTAGCATCAGCCGTAGGATAGTGTTAGGGTTAGGGTTAGCCTCAGCCCTAAGATAGTGTTAGACTTAGGGTTAGGGTTAGCATCAGCCCTAGGATAATGTTAGGGTTAGGGTTAGGGTTAGCATCAGCCGTAGGATAGTGTTAGTGTTAGGGTTAGCATCAGCCCTAGGATAGTGTTAGGGTTAGGGTTAGGGTTAGCATCCGCCCTAGGATAGTGTTAGTGTAACGGTTAGCATCAGCCCTAGGATAGTGTTAGGGTTAGGGTTAGCATCAGCCCTAGGATAGTGTTAGGGTTAGGGTTAGGGTTAGCATCAGGCCTAGGATAGTGTTAGTGTTAGGGTTAGCATCAGCCCTAGGATAGTGTTAGGGTTAGGGTTAGGGTTAGCATCCGCCCTAGGATAATGTTTGGGTTAGGGTTAGGGTTAGCATCAGCCCTAGGATAGTGTTAGTGTTAGGGTTAGCATCAGCCCTAGGATAGTGTTAGGGTTAGGGTTAGGGTTAGCATCCGCCCTAGGATAGTGTTAGGGTTAGGGTTAGGGTTAGCATCAGCCCTAGGATAGTGTTAGGGTTAGGGTTAGCATCAGCCCTAGGATAGTGTTAGGGTTAGGGTTAGGGTTAGCATCAGGCCTAGGATAGTGTTAGGGTTAGGGTTAGCATCAGCCCTAGGATAGTGTTAGGGTTAGGGTTAGGGTTAGCATCAGCCGTAGGATAGTGTTAGGGTTAGGGTTAGCCTCAGCCCTAAGATAGTGTTAGAGTTAGGGTTAGGGTTAGCATCAGCCCTAGGATAGTGTTAGGGTTAGAGTTAGGGTTAGCATCAGCCGTAGGATAGTGTTAGTGTTAGGGTTAGCATCAGCCCTAGGATAGTGTTAGGGTTAGGGTTAGGGTTAGCATCCGCCCTAGGATAGTGTTAGTGTAAGGGTTAGCATCAGCCCTAGGATAGTGTTAGGGTTAGGGTTAGCATCAGCCCTAGGATAGTGTTAGGGTTAGGGTTAGGGTTAGCATCAGCCCTAGGATAGTGTTAGGGTTAGGGTTAACATAAACCCTAGGATAGTGTTAGGGTTAGGGTTAGGGTTATCATCAGGCCTAGGATAGTGTTAGGGTTAGGGTTAGGGTTAGCATCAGTTCAAGGATAGTGTTAGGGTTAGCGTTAGGGTTAGCATCTGCCCTAGGATAGTGTTAGGGTTAGGGTTAGGGTTAGAATCAGCCCAAGGATAGTGTTAGGGTTAGGGTTAGCATCAGCCCTAGGATAGTGTTAGGGTTAGGGTTAGGGTTAGCATCAGCCCTAGGATAGTGTTAGGGTTAGGGTTAGCATCAGCCCTAGGATAGTGTTAGGGTTAGGGTTAGGGTTATCATCAGGCCTAGGATAGTGTTAGGGTTAGGGTTAGCCTCAGCCCTAAGATAGTGTTAGAGTTAGGGTTAGGGTTAGCATCAGCCCTAGGATAGTGTTAGGGTTAGGGTTAGGGTTAGCATCAGCCCTAGGATAGTGTTAGGGTTAGGGTTAGCATCAGCCCTAGGATAGTGTTAGGGTTAGAGTTAGGGTTAGCATCAGGCCTAGGATAGTGTTAGGGTTAGGGTTAGCATCAGCCCTAGGATAGTGTTAGGGTTAGAGTTAGGGTTAGCATCAGGCCTAGGATAGTGTTAGGGTTAGGGTTAGCATCAGACCTAGTATAGTGTTAGGGTTAGGGTTAGGGTTAGCATCAGCCCTAGGATAGTGTTAGGGTTAGGGTTAGGGTTAGCATCAGCCCTTGGAGAGTGTTAGGGTTAGGGTTAGGGTTAGCATCAGCCTTAGGATAGTGTTAGTGTTAGGGTGAGCATCAGCCCTAGGATAGTGTTAGGGTTAGGGTTAGCTTTAGCCCTAGGATAGTGTTAGGGTTAGAGTTAGGGTTAGCATCAGGCCTAGGATAGTTTTTGTGTTAGGGTTAGCATCAGCCCTAGGATAGTGTTAGGTTAGGGTTAGGGTTACCATCCGCCCTAGGATAATGTTAGGGTTAGGGTTAGGGTTAGCATCAGCCCTAGGATAGTGTTAGTGTTAGGGTTAGCATCAGCCCTAGGACAGTGTTAGGGTTAGGGTTAGGGTTAGCATCCGCCCTAGGATAGTGTTAAGGTTAGGGTTAGGGTTAGCATCAGCCCTAGGATAGTGTTAGCGTTACGGTTAACATAAACCCTAGGATAGTGTTAGGGTTAGGGTTAGGGTTATCATCAGGCCTAGGATAGTGTTAGGGTTAGGGTTAGGGTTAGCATCAGTTCAAGGATAGTGTTAGGGTTAGCGTTAGGGTTAGCATCTGCCCTAGGATAGTGTTAGGGTTAGGGTTAGGGTTAGCATCAGCCCAAGGATAGTATTAGGGTTATGGTTAGCATCAACCCTAGGATAGTGTTTGGGTTAGGGTTAGGGTTAGCATCAGCCCTAGGATAGTGTTTGGGTTAGGGTTAGGGTTAGCATCAGCCCTAGGATAGTGTTAGTGTTAGGGTTAGCATCAGCCCTAGGATAGTGTTAGGGTTAGGGTTAGGGTTAGCATCAGCCCTAGGATAGTGTTAGTGTTAGGGTTAGCATCAGCCCTAGGATAGTGTTAGGGTTAGGGTTAGGGTTAGCATCAGCCCTAGGATAGTGTTAGGGTTAGGGTTAGCATCAGCCCTAGGTTAGTGTTAGGGTTAGGGTTAGGGTTAGCATCAGCCCTAGGATAGTGTTAGGGTTAGGGTTAGCATCAGCCCTAGGATAGTGTTAGGGTTAGGGTTAGCATCAACACTAGGATAGTGTTAGGGTTAGGGTTAGGGTTAGCATCAGCCCTAGGATAGTGTTAGGGTTAGGGTTAGCATCAGCCCTAGGATAGTGTTAGGGTTAGGGTTAGGGTTAGCATCAGCCCTTGGAGAGTGTTAGGGTTAGGGTTAGGGTTAGCATCAGCCCTAGGATAGTGTTAGTGTTAGGGTTAGCATCAGCCCTAGGATAGTGTTAGGGTTAGGGTTAGGGTTAGCATCCCCCCTAGGATAGTGTTAGGTTTAGGGTTAGGGTTAGCAGCAGCCCTAGGATAGTGTTAGGTTTAGGGTTAGCATCAGCCCTAGGATAGTGTTAGGGTTAGGGTTAAGGTTAGCATCAGCCCTAGGATAGTGTTAGGGTTAGGGTTAGCATCAGCCCTAGGATAGTGTTAGGGTTAGGGTTAGGGTTAGCATCAGCCGTAGGATAGTGTTAGGGTTAGGGTTAGCCTCAGCCCTAAGATAGTGTTAGAGTTAGGGTTAGGGTTAGCATCAGCCCTAGGATAATGTTAGGGTTAGGGTTAGGGTTAGCATCAGCCCTAGGATAGTGTTAGTGTTAGGGTTAGCATCAGCCCTAGGATAGTGTTAGTGTTAGGGTTAGGGTTAGCATCCGCCCTAGGATAGTGTTAGTGTTAGGGTTAGCATCAGCCCTAGGATAGTGTTAGGGTTAGGGTTAGGGTTATCATCAGGCCTAGGATAGTGTTAGGGTTAGGGTTAGGGTTAGCATCAGTTCAAGGATAGTGTTAGGGTTAGCGTTAGGGTTAGCATCTGCCCTAGGATAGTGTTAGTGTTAGGGTTAGCATCAGCCCTAGGATAGTGTTAGGGTTAGGGTTAGGGTTAGCATGCCCCCTAGGATAGTGTTAGGTTTAC
This sequence comes from Lemur catta, assembly GCF_020740605.2. Classification (NCBI taxonomy): domain Eukaryota; kingdom Metazoa; phylum Chordata; class Mammalia; order Primates; family Lemuridae; genus Lemur; species Lemur catta. The sequence continues at coordinate 1,156,190 of NW_025423857.1, read as the reverse complement.
GGTTAGGGTTAGCATCAGCCCTAGGATAGTGTTAGGGTTAGGGTTAGCATCAGCCCTAGGATAGTGTTAGGGTTAGGGTTAGGGTTAGCATCAGCCCTAGGATAGTGTTAGGGTTAGGGTTAGCATCAGCCCTAGGATAGTGTTAGGGTTAGGGTTAGGGTTAGCATCAGCCCTAGGATAGTGTTAGGGTTAGGGTTAGCATCAGCCCTAGGATAGTGTTAGGGTTAGGGTTAGGGTTAGCATCAGCCGTAGGATAGTGTTAGGGTTAGGGTTAGCCTCAGCCCTAAGATAGTGTTAGACTTAGGGTTAGGGTTAGCATCAGCCCTAGGATAATGTTAGGGTTAGGGTTAGGGTTAGCATCAGCCGTAGGATAGTGTTAGTGTTAGGGTTAGCATCAGCCCTAGGATAGTGTTAGGGTTAGGGTTAGGGTTAGCATCCGCCCTAGGATAGTGTTAGTGTAACGGTTAGCATCAGCCCTAGGATAGTGTTAGGGTTAGGGTTAGCATCAGCCCTAGGATAGTGTTAGGGTTAGGGTTAGGGTTAGCATCAGGCCTAGGATAGTGTTAGTGTTAGGGTTAGCATCAGCCCTAGGATAGTGTTAGGGTTAGGGTTAGGGTTAGCATCCGCCCTAGGATAATGTTTGGGTTAGGGTTAGGGTTAGCATCAGCCCTAGGATAGTGTTAGTGTTAGGGTTAGCATCAGCCCTAGGATAGTGTTAGGGTTAGGGTTAGGGTTAGCATCCGCCCTAGGATAGTGTTAGGGTTAGGGTTAGGGTTAGCATCAGCCCTAGGATAGTGTTAGGGTTAGGGTTAGCATCAGCCCTAGGATAGTGTTAGGGTTAGGGTTAGGGTTAGCATCAGGCCTAGGATAGTGTTAGGGTTAGGGTTAGCATCAGCCCTAGGATAGTGTTAGGGTTAGGGTTAGGGTTAGCATCAGCCGTAGGATAGTGTTAGGGTTAGGGTTAGCCTCAGCCCTAAGATAGTGTTAGAGTTAGGGTTAGGGTTAGCATCAGCCCTAGGATAGTGTTAGGGTTAGAGTTAGGGTTAGCATCAGCCGTAGGATAGTGTTAGTGTTAGGGTTAGCATCAGCCCTAGGATAGTGTTAGGGTTAGGGTTAGGGTTAGCATCCGCCCTAGGATAGTGTTAGTGTAAGGGTTAGCATCAGCCCTAGGATAGTGTTAGGGTTAGGGTTAGCATCAGCCCTAGGATAGTGTTAGGGTTAGGGTTAGGGTTAGCATCAGCCCTAGGATAGTGTTAGGGTTAGGGTTAACATAAACCCTAGGATAGTGTTAGGGTTAGGGTTAGGGTTATCATCAGGCCTAGGATAGTGTTAGGGTTAGGGTTAGGGTTAGCATCAGTTCAAGGATAGTGTTAGGGTTAGCGTTAGGGTTAGCATCTGCCCTAGGATAGTGTTAGGGTTAGGGTTAGGGTTAGAATCAGCCCAAGGATAGTGTTAGGGTTAGGGTTAGCATCAGCCCTAGGATAGTGTTAGGGTTAGGGTTAGGGTTAGCATCAGCCCTAGGATAGTGTTAGGGTTAGGGTTAGCATCAGCCCTAGGATAGTGTTAGGGTTAGGGTTAGGGTTATCATCAGGCCTAGGATAGTGTTAGGGTTAGGGTTAGCCTCAGCCCTAAGATAGTGTTAGAGTTAGGGTTAGGGTTAGCATCAGCCCTAGGATAGTGTTAGGGTTAGGGTTAGGGTTAGCATCAGCCCTAGGATAGTGTTAGGGTTAGGGTTAGCATCAGCCCTAGGATAGTGTTAGGGTTAGAGTTAGGGTTAGCATCAGGCCTAGGATAGTGTTAGGGTTAGGGTTAGCATCAGCCCTAGGATAGTGTTAGGGTTAGAGTTAGGGTTAGCATCAGGCCTAGGATAGTGTTAGGGTTAGGGTTAGCATCAGACCTAGTATAGTGTTAGGGTTAGGGTTAGGGTTAGCATCAGCCCTAGGATAGTGTTAGGGTTAGGGTTAGGGTTAGCATCAGCCCTTGGAGAGTGTTAGGGTTAGGGTTAGGGTTAGCATCAGCCTTAGGATAGTGTTAGTGTTAGGGTGAGCATCAGCCCTAGGATAGTGTTAGGGTTAGGGTTAGCTTTAGCCCTAGGATAGTGTTAGGGTTAGAGTTAGGGTTAGCATCAGGCCTAGGATAGTTTTTGTGTTAGGGTTAGCATCAGCCCTAGGATAGTGTTAGGTTAGGGTTAGGGTTACCATCCGCCCTAGGATAATGTTAGGGTTAGGGTTAGGGTTAGCATCAGCCCTAGGATAGTGTTAGTGTTAGGGTTAGCATCAGCCCTAGGACAGTGTTAGGGTTAGGGTTAGGGTTAGCATCCGCCCTAGGATAGTGTTAAGGTTAGGGTTAGGGTTAGCATCAGCCCTAGGATAGTGTTAGCGTTACGGTTAACATAAACCCTAGGATAGTGTTAGGGTTAGGGTTAGGGTTATCATCAGGCCTAGGATAGTGTTAGGGTTAGGGTTAGGGTTAGCATCAGTTCAAGGATAGTGTTAGGGTTAGCGTTAGGGTTAGCATCTGCCCTAGGATAGTGTTAGGGTTAGGGTTAGGGTTAGCATCAGCCCAAGGATAGTATTAGGGTTATGGTTAGCATCAACCCTAGGATAGTGTTTGGGTTAGGGTTAGGGTTAGCATCAGCCCTAGGATAGTGTTTGGGTTAGGGTTAGGGTTAGCATCAGCCCTAGGATAGTGTTAGTGTTAGGGTTAGCATCAGCCCTAGGATAGTGTTAGGGTTAGGGTTAGGGTTAGCATCAGCCCTAGGATAGTGTTAGTGTTAGGGTTAGCATCAGCCCTAGGATAGTGTTAGGGTTAGGGTTAGGGTTAGCATCAGCCCTAGGATAGTGTTAGGGTTAGGGTTAGCATCAGCCCTAGGTTAGTGTTAGGGTTAGGGTTAGGGTTAGCATCAGCCCTAGGATAGTGTTAGGGTTAGGGTTAGCATCAGCCCTAGGATAGTGTTAGGGTTAGGGTTAGCATCAACACTAGGATAGTGTTAGGGTTAGGGTTAGGGTTAGCATCAGCCCTAGGATAGTGTTAGGGTTAGGGTTAGCATCAGCCCTAGGATAGTGTTAGGGTTAGGGTTAGGGTTAGCATCAGCCCTTGGAGAGTGTTAGGGTTAGGGTTAGGGTTAGCATCAGCCCTAGGATAGTGTTAGTGTTAGGGTTAGCATCAGCCCTAGGATAGTGTTAGGGTTAGGGTTAGGGTTAGCATCCCCCCTAGGATAGTGTTAGGTTTAGGGTTAGGGTTAGCAGCAGCCCTAGGATAGTGTTAGGTTTAGGGTTAGCATCAGCCCTAGGATAGTGTTAGGGTTAGGGTTAAGGTTAGCATCAGCCCTAGGATAGTGTTAGGGTTAGGGTTAGCATCAGCCCTAGGATAGTGTTAGGGTTAGGGTTAGGGTTAGCATCAGCCGTAGGATAGTGTTAGGGTTAGGGTTAGCCTCAGCCCTAAGATAGTGTTAGAGTTAGGGTTAGGGTTAGCATCAGCCCTAGGATAATGTTAGGGTTAGGGTTAGGGTTAGCATCAGCCCTAGGATAGTGTTAGTGTTAGGGTTAGCATCAGCCCTAGGATAGTGTTAGTGTTAGGGTTAGGGTTAGCATCCGCCCTAGGATAGTGTTAGTGTTAGGGTTAGCATCAGCCCTAGGATAGTGTTAGGGTTAGGGTTAGGGTTATCATCAGGCCTAGGATAGTGTTAGGGTTAGGGTTAGGGTTAGCATCAGTTCAAGGATAGTGTTAGGGTTAGCGTTAGGGTTAGCATCTGCCCTAGGATAGTGTTAGGGTTAGGGTTTGGGTTAGCATCAGCCCAAGGATAGTGTTAGGGTTAGGGTTAGCATCAGCCCTAGGATAGTGTTAGGGTTAGGGTTAGGGTTAGCATCAGGCCCAGGATAATGTTAGGGTTAGGGTTAGCATCAGCCCAAGGATAGTGTTAGGGTTAGGGTTAGGGTTAGCATCAGCCCTAGGATAGTGTTAGGGTTAGGGTTAGCATCAACCCTAGGATAGTGTTTGGGTTAGGGTTAGGGTTAGCATCAGCCCTAGGATAGTGTTAGGGTTAGGGTTAGCCTCAGCCCTAGGAGAGTGTTAGGGTTAGGGATAGGGTTAGCATCAGGCCTAGGATAGTCTTAGGGTTAGGGTTAGGGTTAGCATCAGCCCTAGGATAGTGTTAGGGTTAGGGTTAGCATCAGCCCTAGGATAGTGTCAGGGTTAGGGTTAGGGTTATCATCAGGCCTAGGATAGTGTTAGGGTTAGGGTTAGCCTCAGCCCTAGGAGAGTGTTAGGGTTAGGGATATGGTTAGCATCAGGCCTAGGATAGTCTTAGGGTTAGGGTTAGGGTTAGCATCAGCCCTAAGATAGTGTTAGGGTTAGGGTTAGGGTTATCATCAGGCCTAGGATAGTGTTAGGGTTAGGGTTAGCATCAGCCCTAGGATAGTGTTAGGGTTAGGGTTAGGGTTAGCATCCGCCCTAGGATAGTGTTAGGGTTAGGGTTAGGGTTATCATCAGGCCTAGGATAGTGTTAGGGTTAGGGTTAGCATCAGCCCTAGGATAGTGTTAGGGTTAGGGTTAGCATCAGCTCTAGGATAGTGTTAGGGTTAGGGTTAGGGTTAGCATCCGCCCTAGGATAGTGTTAGGGTTAGGGTTAGGGTTATCATCAGGCCTAGGATAGTGTTAGGGTTAGCGTTAGGGTTAGCATCTGCCCTAGGATAGTGTTAGGGTTAGGGTTAGGGTTAGCATCAGCCCAAGGATAGTGTTAGGGTTAACGTTAGCATCAGCCCTATGATAGCGTTAGGGTTAGGGTTAGGGTTAGCATCAGCCCAAGGATAGTGTTAGGGTTAGGGTTAGGGTTAGCATCAGCCCTAGGATAGTGTTAGGGTTAGGGTTAGCATCAACCCTAGGATAGTGTTTGAGTTAGGGTTAGGGTTAGCATCAGCCCTAGGATAGTGTTACGGTTAGGGTTAGCCTCAGCCCTAGGAGAGTGTTAGGGTTAGGGATAGGGTTAGCATCAGGCCTAGGATAGTCTTAGGGTTAGGGTTAGGGTTAGCATCAGCCCTAGGATAGTGTTAGGGTTAGGGTTAGCATCAGCCCTAGGATAGTGTCAGGGTTAGGGTTAGGGTTATCATCAGGCCTAGGATAGTGTTAGGGTTAGGGTTAGCATCAGCTCTAGGATAGAGTTAGGGTTAGGGTTAGGGTTAGCATCAGCCCTAGGATAGTGTTAAGGTTAGGGTTAGGGTTATCATCAGGCCTAGGATAGTGTGAGGGCTAGGGTTAGCATCAGACTTAGGATAGTGTTATTGTTAGGGTTAGGGTTAGCATCAGCCCTAGGATAGTGTTAGGGTTAGGGTTAGCAGCAGCCCTAGGATAGTGTTAGGGTTAGGGTTAGGGTTATCATCAGGCCTAGGATAGTGTTAGGGTTAGGGTTAGCATCAGCCCTAGGATAGTGTTAGGGTTTGGGTTAGGGTTAGCATCAGCCCTAGGATAGTGTTAGGGTTAGGGTTAGCATCAACCCTAGGATAGAGTTAGGGTTAGGGTTAGGGTTAGCATCAGGCCTAGGATAGTGTTATGGTTAGGGTTAGCATCAGCCCTAGGATAGTGTTAGGGTTAGGGTTCGGGTTAGCATCAGCCCTAGGATAGTGTTAGGGTTAGGATTAGCCTCAGCCCTAGGAGAGTGTTAGGGTTAGGGATAGGGTTAGCATCAGGCCTAGGATAGTCTTAGGGTTAGGGTTAGGGTTAGCATCAGCCCTTGGAGAGTGTTAGGGTTAGGGTTAGGGTTAGCATCAGGCCCAGGATAGTGTTAGGGTTAGGGTTAGCATCAGCCCAAGGATAGTGTTAGGGTTAGGGTTAGGGTTAGCATCAGCCGTAGGGTAGTGTTAGGGTTAGGGTTAGCATCAACCCTAGGATAGTGTTTGGGTTAGGGTTAGGGTTAGCATTAGCCCTAGAATAGTGTTAGGGTTAGGGTTAGCCTCAGCCCTAGGAGAGTGTTAGGGTTAGGGATAGGGTTAGCATCAGGCCTAGGATAGTCTTAGGGTTAGGGTTAGGGTTATCATCAGGCCTAGGATAGTGTTAAGGTTAGGGTTAGCATCAGCTCCAGGATAGTGTTAGGGTTAGGGTTAGGGTTAGCATCAGCCCTAGGATAGTGTTAAGGTTAGGGTTAGGGTTATCATCAGGCCTAGGATAGTGTGAGGTCTAGGGTTAGCATCAGACTTAGGATAGTGTTAGGGTTAGGGTTAGGGTTAGCATCAGCCCTAGGATAGTGTTAGGGTTAGGGTTAGCATCAGCCCTAGGATAGTGTTAGGGTTAGGGTTAGCATCAGCCCTAGGTTAGTGTTAGGGTTAGGGTTAGGGTTAGCATCAGCCCTAGGATAGTGTTAGGGTTAGGGTTAACATCAGCCCTAAGATAGTGTTAGGGTTAGGGTTAGGGTTAGCATCAGCCCTAGGATAGTGTTAGGATTAGGGTTAGCATCAACCCTAGGATAGTGTTAGGGTTAGGGTTAGGGTTAGCATCAGCCCTAGGATAGTGTTAGCGTTAGGTTTAGCATCAGCCCTAGGATAGTGTTAGGGTTAGGGTTAGGGTTAGCATCAGCCCTTGGAGAGTGTTAGGGTTAGGGTTAGGGTTAGCATCAGCCCTAGGATAGTGTTAGTGTTAGGGTTAGCATCAGCCCTAGGATAGTGTTAGGGTTAGGGTTAGGGTTAGCATGCCCCCTAGGATAGTGTTAGGTTTACGGTTAGGGTTAGCATCAGCCCTAGGATAGTGTTAGGGTTAGGGTTAGCATCAGCCCTAGGATAGTGTTAGGGTTAGGGTTAGGGTTAGCATCAGCCCTAGGATAGTGTTAGGGTTAGGGTTAGCATCAGCCCTAGGATAGTGTTAGGGTTAGGGTTAGGGTTAGCATCAGCCGTAGGATAGTGTTAGGGTTAGGGTTAGCCTCAGCCCTAAGATAGTGTTAGACTTAGGGTTAGGGTTAGCATCAGCCCTAGGATAATGTTAGGGTTAGGGTTAGGGTTAGCATCAGCCGTAGGATAGTGTTAGTGTTAGGGTTAGCATCAGCCCTAGGATAGTGTTAGGGTTAGGGTTAGGGTTAGCATCCGCCCTAGGATAGTGTTAGTGTAACGGTTAGCATCAGCCCTAGGATAGTGTTAGGGTTAGGGTTAGCATCAGCCCTAGGATAGTGTTAGGGTTAGGGTTAGGGTTAGCATCAGGCCTAGGATAGTGTTAGTGTTAGGGTTAGCATCAGCCCTAGGATAGTGTTAGGGTTAGGGTTAGGGTTAGCATCCGCCCTAGGATAATGTTTGGGTTAGGGTTAGGGTTAGCATCAGCCCTAGGATAGTGTTAGTGTTAGGGTTAGCATCAGCCCTAGGATAGTGTTAGGGTTAGGGTTAGGGTTAGCATCCGCCCTAGGATAGTGTTAGGGTTAGGGTTAGGGTTAGCATCAGCCCTAGGATAGTGTTAGGGTTAGGGTTAGCATCAGCCCTAGGATAGTGTTAGGGTTAGGGTTAGGGTTAGCATCAGGCCTAGGATAGTGTTAGGGTTAGGGTTAGCATCAGCCCTAGGATAGTGTTAGGGTTAGGGTTAGGGTTAGCATCAGCCGTAGGATAGTGTTAGGGTTAGGGTTAGCCTCAGCCCTAAGATAGTGTTAGAGTTAGGGTTAGGGTTAGCATCAGCCCTAGGATAGTGTTAGGGTTAGAGTTAGGGTTAGCATCAGCCGTAGGATAGTGTTAGTGTTAGGGTTAGCATCAGCCCTAGGATAGTGTTAGGGTTAGGGTTAGGGTTAGCATCCGCCCTAGGATAGTGTTAGTGTAAGGGTTAGCATCAGCCCTAGGATAGTGTTAGGGTTAGGGTTAGCATCAGCCCTAGGATAGTGTTAGGGTTAGGGTTAGGGTTAGCATCAGCCCTAGGATAGTGTTAGGGTTAGGGTTAACATAAACCCTAGGATAGTGTTAGGGTTAGGGTTAGGGTTATCATCAGGCCTAGGATAGTGTTAGGGTTAGGGTTAGGGTTAGCATCAGTTCAAGGATAGTGTTAGGGTTAGCGTTAGGGTTAGCATCTGCCCTAGGATAGTGTTAGGGTTAGGGTTAGGGTTAGAATCAGCCCAAGGATAGTGTTAGGGTTAGGGTTAGCATCAGCCCTAGGATAGTGTTAGGGTTAGGGTTAGGGTTAGCATCAGCCCTAGGATAGTGTTAGGGTTAGGGTTAGCATCAGCCCTAGGATAGTGTTAGGGTTAGGGTTAGGGTTATCATCAGGCCTAGGATAGTGTTAGGGTTAGGGTTAGCCTCAGCCCTAAGATAGTGTTAGAGTTAGGGTTAGGGTTAGCATCAGCCCTAGGATAGTGTTAGGGTTAGGGTTAGGGTTAGCATCAGCCCTAGGATAGTGTTAGGGTTAGGGTTAGCATCAGCCCTAGGATAGTGTTAGGGTTAGAGTTAGGGTTAGCATCAGGCCTAGGATAGTGTTAGGGTTAGGGTTAGCATCAGCCCTAGGATAGTGTTAGGGTTAGAGTTAGGGTTAGCATCAGGCCTAGGATAGTGTTAGGGTTAGGGTTAGCATCAGACCTAGTATAGTGTTAGGGTTAGGGTTAGGGTTAGCATCAGCCCTAGGATAGTGTTAGGGTTAGGGTTAGGGTTAGCATCAGCCCTTGGAGAGTGTTAGGGTTAGGGTTAGGGTTAGCATCAGCCTTAGGATAGTGTTAGTGTTAGGGTGAGCATCAGCCCTAGGATAGTGTTAGGGTTAGGGTTAGCTTTAGCCCTAGGATAGTGTTAGGGTTAGAGTTAGGGTTAGCATCAGGCCTAGGATAGTTTTTGTGTTAGGGTTAGCATCAGCCCTAGGATAGTGTTAGGTTAGGGTTAGGGTTACCATCCGCCCTAGGATAATGTTAGGGTTAGGGTTAGGGTTAGCATCAGCCCTAGGATAGTGTTAGTGTTAGGGTTAGCATCAGCCCTAGGACAGTGTTAGGGTTAGGGTTAGGGTTAGCATCCGCCCTAGGATAGTGTTAAGGTTAGGGTTAGGGTTAGCATCAGCCCTAGGATAGTGTTAGCGTTACGGTTAACATAAACCCTAGGATAGTGTTAGGGTTAGGGTTAGGGTTATCATCAGGCCTAGGATAGTGTTAGGGTTAGGGTTAGGGTTAGCATCAGTTCAAGGATAGTGTTAGGGTTAGCGTTAGGGTTAGCATCTGCCCTAGGATAGTGTTAGGGTTAGGGTTAGGGTTAGCATCAGCCCAAGGATAGTATTAGGGTTATGGTTAGCATCAACCCTAGGATAGTGTTTGGGTTAGGGTTAGGGTTAGCATCAGCCCTAGGATAGTGTTTGGGTTAGGGTTAGGGTTAGCATCAGCCCTAGGATAGTGTTAGTGTTAGGGTTAGCATCAGCCCTAGGATAGTGTTAGGGTTAGGGTTAGGGTTAGCATCAGCCCTAGGATAGTGTTAGTGTTAGGGTTAGCATCAGCCCTAGGATAGTGTTAGGGTTAGGGTTAGGGTTAGCATCAGCCCTAGGATAGTGTTAGGGTTAGGGTTAGCATCAGCCCTAGGTTAGTGTTAGGGTTAGGGTTAGGGTTAGCATCAGCCCTAGGATAGTGTTAGGGTTAGGGTTAGCATCAGCCCTAGGATAGTGTTAGGGTTAGGGTTAGCATCAACACTAGGATAGTGTTAGGGTTAGGGTTAGGGTTAGCATCAGCCCTAGGATAGTGTTAGGGTTAGGGTTAGCATCAGCCCTAGGATAGTGTTAGGGTTAGGGTTAGGGTTAGCATCAGCCCTTGGAGAGTGTTAGGGTTAGGGTTAGGGTTAGCATCAGCCCTAGGATAGTGTTAGTGTTAGGGTTAGCATCAGCCCTAGGATAGTGTTAGGGTTAGGGTTAGGGTTAGCATCCCCCCTAGGATAGTGTTAGGTTTAGGGTTAGGGTTAGCAGCAGCCCTAGGATAGTGTTAGGTTTAGGGTTAGCATCAGCCCTAGGATAGTGTTAGGGTTAGGGTTAAGGTTAGCATCAGCCCTAGGATAGTGTTAGGGTTAGGGTTAGCATCAGCCCTAGGATAGTGTTAGGGTTAGGGTTAGGGTTAGCATCAGCCGTAGGATAGTGTTAGGGTTAGGGTTAGCCTCAGCCCTAAGATAGTGTTAGAGTTAGGGTTAGGGTTAGCATCAGCCCTAGGATAATGTTAGGGTTAGGGTTAGGGTTAGCATCAGCCCTAGGATAGTGTTAGTGTTAGGGTTAGCATCAGCCCTAGGATAGTGTTAGTGTTAGGGTTAGGGTTAGCATCCGCCCTAGGATAGTGTTAGTGTTAGGGTTAGCATCAGCCCTAGGATAGTGTTAGGGTTAGGGTTAGCATCAGCCCTAGGATAGTGTTAGGGTTAGGGTTAGGGTTATAATCAGGCCTAGGATAGTGTTAGTGTTAGGGTTAGCATAAGCCCTAGGACAGTGTTAGGGTTAGGGTTAGGGTTAGCATCCGCCCTAGGATAATGTTTGGGTTAGGGTTAGGGTTAGCATCAGCCCTAGGATAGTGTTAGTGTTAGGGTTAGCATCAGCCCTAGGATAGTGTTAGGGTTAGGGTTAGGGTGAGCATCCGCCCTAGGATAGTGTTAGGGTTAGGGTTAGGGTTAGCATCAGCCCTAGGATAGTGTTAGGGTTAGGGTTAACATAAACCCTAGGATAGTGTTAGGGTTAGGGTTAGGGTTATCATCAGGCCTAGGATAGTGTTAGGGTTAGGGTTAGGGTTAGCATCAGTTCAAGGATAGTGTTAGGGTTAGCGTTAGGGTTAGCATCTGCCCTAGGATAGTGTTAGGGTTAGGGTTAGGGTTAGCATCAGCCCAAGGATAGTGTTAGGGTTAGGGTTAGCATCAGCCCTATGATAGTGTTAGGGTTAGGGTTAGGGTTAGCATCAGGCCCAGGATAGTGTTAGGGTTAGGGTTAGCATCAGCCCAAGGACAGTGTTAGGGTTAGGGTTAACATAAATCCTAGGATAGTGTTAGGGTTAGGGTTAGGGTTATCATCAGGCCTAGGATAGTGTTAGGGTTAGGGTTAGGGTTAGCATCAGTTCAAGGATAGTGTTAGGGTTAGCATTAGGGTTAGCATCTGCCCTAGGATAGTGTTAGGGTTAGGGTTAGGGTTAGCATCAGCCCAAGGATAGTGTTAGGGTTAGGGTTAGCATCAGCCCTAGGATAGTGTTAGGGTTAGGGTTAGGGTTAGCATCAGGCCCAGGATAGTATTAGGGTTAGGGTTAGCATCAGCCCAAGGATAGTGTTAGGGTTAGGGTTAGGGTTAGCATCAGCCCTAGGATAGTGTTAGGGTTAGGGTTAGCATCAACCCTAGGATAGTGTTTGTGTTAGGGTTAGGGTTAGCATCAGCCCTAGGATAGTGTTAGGGTTAGGGTTAGCCTCAGCCCTAGGAGAGTGTTAGGGTTAGGGATAGGGTTAGCATCAGGCCTAGGATAGTGTTAGGGTTAGGGTTAGGGTTAGCATCAGTTCAAGGATAGTGTTAGGGTTAGCGTTAGGGTTAGCATCTGCCATAGGATATTGTTAGGGTTAGAGTTAGGGTTAGCATCCGCCCAAGGATAGTGTTAGGGTTAGGGTTAGCATCAGCCCTAGGATAGTGTTAGGGTTAGGGTTAGGGTTAGCATCAGGCCCAGGATAGTGTTAGGGTTAGGGTTAGCATCAGCCCAAGTATAGTGTTAGGGTTAGGGTTAGGGTTAGCATCTGCCCTAGGATATTGTTAGGGTTAGGGTTAGGGTTAGCATCAGCCCAAGGATAGTGTTAGGGTTAGGGTTAGCATCAGCCCTAGGATAGTGTTAGGGTTAGGGTTAGGGTTAGCATCAGGCCCAGGATAGTGTTAGGGTTAGGGTTAGCATCAGTCCAAGGATAGTGTTAGGGTTAGGGTTAGGGTTAGCATCAGCCCTAGGATAGTGTTAGTGTTAGGGTTAGCATCAGCCCTAGGATAGTGTTAGGGTTAGGGTTAGGGTTAGCATCCGCCCTAGGATAGTGTTAGGTTTAGGGTTAGGGTTAGCATCAGCCCTAAGATAGTGTTAGGGTTAGGGTTAGGGTTAGCATCAGGCCCAGGATAGTGTTAGGGTTAGGGTTAGCATCAGTCCAAGGATAGTGTTAGGGTTAGGGTTAGGGTTAGCATCAGCCCTAGGATAGTGTTAGTGTTAGGGTTAGCATCAGCCCTAGGATAGTGTTAGGGTTAGGGTTAGGGTTAGCATCCGCCCTAGGATAGTGTTAGGTTTAGGGTTAGGGTTAGCATCAGCCCTAAGATAGTGTTAGGGTTAGGGTTAGGGTTATCATCAGGCCTAGGATAGTGTTAGGGTTAGGGTTAGGATTAGCATCAGCCCTAGGATAGTGTTATTGTTAGGGTTAGCATCAGCCCTAGGATAGTGTTAGGGTTAGGGTTAGGGTTAGCATCAGCCGTAGGATAGTGTTAGGGTTAGGGTTAGCCTCTGCCCTAAGATATTGTTAGAGTTAGGGTTAGGGTTAGCATCAGCCCTAGGATAGTGTTAGGGTTAGGGTTAGGGTTAGCATCAGCCCTTAGAGAGTGTTAGGGTTACGGTTAGGGTTAGCATCAGCCCTAGGATAGTGTTAGGGTTAGGGTTAGCATCAGGCCTAGGATAGTGTTAGGGTTAGGGTTAGGGTTAGCATCAGCCCTTAGAGAGTGTTAGGGTTACGGTTAGGGTTAGCATCAGCCCTAGGATAGTGTTAGGGTTAGGGTTAGCATCAGGCCTAGGATAGTGTTAGGGTTAGGGTTAGGGTTAGCATCAGGCCTAGGATAGTGTTAGTGTTAGGGTTAGCATCAGCCCTAGGATAATGTTAGGGTTAGGGTTAGTGTTAGCATCCGCCCTAGGATAATGTTAGTGTTAGGGTTAGGGTTAGCATCAGCCCTAGGATAGTGTTAGTGTTAGGGTTAGCATCAGCCCTAGGATAGTGTTAGGGTTAGGGTTAGGGTTAGCATCAGCCCTAGGATAGTGTTAGGGTTAGGGTTAACATAAATCCTAGGATAGTGTTAGGGTTAGGGTTAGGGTTATCATCAGGCCTAGGATAGTGTTAGGGTTAGGGTTAGGGTTAGCATCAGTTCAAGGATAGTGTTAGGGTTAGCGTTAGGGTTAGCATCTGCCCTAGGATAGTGTTAGGGTTAGGGTTAGGGTTAGCATCAGCCCAAGGATAGTGTTAGGGTTAGGGTTAGCATCAGCCCTAGGATAGTGTTAGGGTTAGGGTTAGGGTTAGCATCAGGCCCAGGATAGTATTAGGGTTAGGGTTAGCATCAGCCCAAGGATGGTGTTAGGGTAAGGGTTAGGGTTAGCATCAGCCCTAGGATAGTGTTAGGGTTAGGGTTAGCATCAACCCTAGGATAGTGTTTGGGTTAGGGTTAGGGTTAGCATCAGCCCTAGGATAGTGTTAGGGTTAGGGTTAGCCTCAGCCCTAGGAGAGTGTTAGGGTTAGGGATAGGGTTAGCATCAGGCCTAGGATAGTGTTAGGGTTAGGGTTAGGGTTAGCATCAGTTCAAGGATAGTGTTAGGGTTAGCGTTAGGGTTAGCATCTGCCATAGGATATTGTTAGGGTTAGAGTTAGGGTTAGCATCAGCCCAAGGATAGTGTTAGGGTTAGGGTTAGCATCAGCCCTAGGATAGTGTTAGGGTTAGGGTTAGGGTTAGCATCAGGCGCAGGATAGTCTTAGGGTTAGGGTTAGCATCAGCCCAAGTATAGTGTTAGGGTTAGGGTTAGGGTTAGCATCTGCCCTAGGATATTGTTAGGGTTAGGGTTAGGGTTAGCATCAGCCCAAGGATAGTGTTAGGGTTAGGGTTAGCATCAGCCCTAGGATAGTGTTAGGGTTAGGGTTAGGGTTAGCATCTGCCCTAGGATAGTGTTAGGGTTAGGGTTAGGGTTAGCATCAGCCCAAGGATAGTGTTAGGGTTATGGTTAGCATCAACCCTAGGATAGTGTTTGGGTTAGGGTTAGGGTTAGCATCAGCCCTAGGATAGTGTTAGGGTTAGGGTTAGGGTTAGCATCAGCCCTAGGATAGTGTTAGTGTTAGGGTTAGCATCAGCCCTAGGATAGTGTTAGGGTTAGGGTTAGGGTTAGCATCAGCCCTAGGATAGTGTTAGTGTTAGGGTTAGCATCAGCCCTAGGATAGTGTTAGGGTTAGGGTTAGGGTTAGCATCAGCCCTAGGATAGTGTTAGGGTTAGGGTTAGCATCAGCCCTAGGTTAGTGTTAGGGTTAGGGTTAGGGTTAGCATCAGCCCTAGGATAGTGTTAGGGTTAGGGTTAGCATCAGCCCTAGGATAGTGTTAGGGTTAGGGTTAGCATCAACACTAGGATAGTGTTAGGGTTAGGGTTAGGGTTAGCATCAGCCCTAGGATAGTGTTAGGGTTAGGGTTAGCATCAGCCCTAGGATAGTGTTAGGGTTAGGGTTAGGGTTAGCATCAGCCCTTGGAGAGTGTTAGGGTTAGGGTTAGGGTTAGCATCAGCCCTAGGATAGTGTTAGTGTTAGGGTTAGCATCAGCCCTAGGATAGTGTTAGGGTTAGGGTTAGCATCAGCCCTAGGTTAGTGTTAGGGTTAGGGTTAGGGTTAGCATCAGCCCTAGGATAGTGTTAGGGTTAGGGTTAGCATCAGCCCTAGGATAGTGTTAGGGTTAGGGTTAGCATCAACACTAGGATAGTGTTAGGGTTAGGGTTAGGGTTAGCATCAGCCCTAGGATAGTGTTAGGGTTAGGGTTAGCATCAGCCCTAGGATAGTGTTAGGGTTAGGGTTAGGGTTAGCATCAGCCCTTGGAGAGTGTTAGGGTTAGGGTTAGGGTTAGCATCACCCCTAGGATAGCGTTAGGGTTAGGGTTAGCATCAGCCCTAGGATAGTGTCAGCGTTAGTGTTAGGGTTATCATCAGGCCTAGGATAGTGTTAGGGTTAGGGTTAGCATCAGCTCTAGGATAGTATTAGGGATAGGGTTAGGGTTAGCATCAGCCCTAGGATAGTGTTAAGGTTAGGGTTATGGTTATCATCAGGCCTAGTATAGTGTGAGGTCTAGGGTTAGCATCAGCCCTAGGATAGTGTTAGGGTTAGGGTTAGCATCAGCCCTAGGATAGTGTTAGGGTTAGGGTTAGGGTTATCATCAGGCCTAGGATAGTGTTAGGGTTAGGGTTAGCATCAGCCCTAGGATAGTGTTAGGGTTAGGGTTATGGTTAGCATCAGCCCTAGGATAGTGTTATGGTTATGGTTAGCATCAGCCCTAGGATAGTGTTAGGGTTAGGGTTAGGGTTAGCATCAGGCCTAGGATAGTGTTAGGGTTAGGGTTAGAATCAGCCCTAGGATAGTGTTAGGGTTAGGGTTAGGGTTAGCATCAGCCGTAGGATAGTGTTAGGGTTAGGGTTAGCCTCAGCCCTACGATAGTGTAGAGTTAGGGTGAGGGTTAGCATCAGCCCTAGGGTAGTGTTAGGGTTAGGGTTAGGGTTAGCATCAGCCCTTGGAGAGTGTTAGGGTTAGGGTTAGGGTTAGCATCAGCCCTAGGATAGTGTTAGTGTTAGGGTTAGCATCAGCCCTAGGATAGTGTTAGGGTTAGGGTTAGCATCAGCACTAGGATAGTGTTAGGGTTAGGGTTAGGGTTAGCATCAGCCCTTGGAGAGTGTTAGGGTTAGGGTTAGGGTTAGCATCAGCACTAGGATAGTGTTAGGGTTACGGTTAGGGTTAGCATCAGCCCTTGGAGAGTGTTAGGGTTAGGGTTAGGGTTAGCATCACCCCTAGGATAGCGTTAGGGTTAGGGTTAGCATCAGCCCTAGGATAGTGTCAGGGTTAGTGTTAGGGTTATCATCAGGCCTAGGATAGTGTTAGGGTTAGGGTTAGGGTTAGCATCCGCCCGAGGATAGTGTTAGGGTTAGGGTTAGGGTTAGCATCAGCCCTAGGATAGTGTTAGGGTTAGGGTTAACATAAATCCTAGGATAGTGTTAGGGTTAGGGTTAGGGTTATCATCAGGCCTAGGATAGAGTTAGGGTTAGGGTTAGGGTTAGCATCAGTTCAAGGATAGTGTTAGGGTTAGCGTTAGGTTTAGCATCTGCCCTAGGATAGTGTTAGGGTTAGGGTTAGGGTTAGCATCAGCCCAAGGATAGTGTTAGGGTTAGGGTTAGCATCAGCCCTAGGATAGTGTTAGGGTTAGGGTTAGGGTTAGCATCAGGCCCAGGATAGTGTTAGGGTTAGGGTTAGCATCAGCCCAAGGATAGTGTTAGGGTTAGGGTTAGGGTTAGCATCAGCCCTAGGATAGTGTTAGGGTTAGGGTTAGCATCAACCCTAGGATAGTGTTTGTGTTAGGGTTAGGGTTAGCATCAGCCCTAGGATAGTGTTAGGGTTAGGGTTACCCTCAGCCCTAGGAGAGTGTTAGGGTTAGGGACAGGGTTAGCATCAGGCCTAGGATAGTGTTAGGGTTAGGGTTAGGGTTAGCATCAGCCCTAGGTTGTGTTAGGGTTAGGGTTAGCATCAGCCCTAGGATAGTGTCAGGGTTAGGGTTAGGGTTATCATCAGGCCTAGGATAGTGTTAGGGTTAGGGTTAGCATCAGCTCTAGGATAGTGTTAGGGTTATGGTTAGGGTTAGCATCAATCCTAGGATAGTGTTAATGTTAGGGTTAGGGTTATCATCAGGCCTAGGATAGTGTGAGGGTTAGGGTTAGCATCAGACTTAGGATAGTGTTAGTGTTAGGGTTAGCGTTAGTCTCAGCCCTAGGATGGTGTTAGGGTTAGGTTTAGCATCAGCCCAAGGATAGTGTTAGGGTTAGGGTTAGGGTTATCATCAGGCCTAGGATATTGTTAGGGTTAGGGATATCATCAGCCCTAGGATAGTGTTAGGGATAGGGTTAGGGTTAGCATCAGCCCTAGGATAGTGTTAGGGTTAGGGTTAGGGTTAGCATCAGCCCTAGGATAGTGTTAGGGTTAGGGTTAGGGATAGCATCAGCCCTAGGATAGTGTTAGGGTTAGGGTTAGGGTTAGCATCAGCCCTAGGATATTATTAGGGTTAGGGTTAGCATCAGCCCTAGAATAGTGTTAGGGTTAGGGTTAGGGTTAGCACCAGGCCTAGGATAGTGTTAGTGTTAGGGTTAGCATCAGCCTTAGGATAGTGTTAGGGTTAGGGTTAGAGTTAGCATCAGCCGTAGGATAGTGTTAGGGTTAGGGTTAGCCTCAGCCCTAGGATAGTGTTAGAGTTAGGGTTAGGGTTAGCATCAGCCCTAGGATAGTGTTAGGGTTAGGGTTAGGGTTAGCATCAGCCCTAGGATAGTATTAGGGTTAGGGTTAGGGTTAGGGTTATGGTTAGCATCAGCTCTAGGATAGTGTTAGGGTTAGGGTTAGGGTTAGCATCAGGCCTAGGATAGTGTTAGGGTTAGGGTTAGCATCAGCCCTAGGATAGTGTTAGGGTTAGGTTTAGGGTTAGCATCAGCCCTAGGATAGTGTTAGGCTTAGGGTTAACATCAGCCCTAGGATGGTGTTAGGGTTAGGGTTAGGGTTATCATCAGGCCTAGGATAGTGTTAGGGTTAGGGTTAGCATCAGCTCTAGGATAGTGTTAGGGTTAGGGTTAGGGTTAGCATCAGCCCTAGTATAGTGTTAGGGTTAGGGTTCGCATCAGCCCTACGATAGTGTTAGGGTTAGGCTTAGGGTTAACATCAGGCCTAGGATAGTATTAGGGTTAGGGTTAGGGTTAGCATCAGCCGTAGGATAGTGTTAGGGTTAGGGTTAGCCTCAGCCCTAAGATAGTGTTAGAGTTAGGGTTAGGGTTAGCATCCGCCCTAGGATATTGTTAGGGTTAGGGTTAGGGTTAGCATCAGCCCTAGGATAGTGTTAGTGTTAGGGTTAGCATCAGCCCTAGGATAATGTTAGGGTTAGGGTTAGGGTTAGCATCCGCCCTAGGATAGTGTTAGGGTTAGGGTTAGGGTTAGCATCAGCCCTAGGATAGTGTTAGGGTTAGGGATAGGGTTAGCATCAGCCCTAGGATAGTGTTAGGGTTAGGGTTAGCATCAGCCCTAGGATAGTGTTAGGGTTAGGGTTAGGGTTAGCATCAGCCCTAGGATAGTGTTAGGGTTAGGGTTAGCATCAGCCCTAGGATAGTGTTAGGGTTAGGGTTAGGGTTAGCATCACCCGTAGGATTGTGTTAGGATTAGGGTTAGTCTCAGCCCTAAGATAGTGTTAGAGTTAGGGTTAGCGTTAGCATCAGCCCTAGGATAGTGTTAGTGTTAGGGTTAGCATCAGCCCTAGGATAGTGTTAGGGTTAGGGTTAGGGTTAGCATCCGCCCTAGGATAGTGTTAGGGTTAGGGTTAGGGTTAGCATCAGCCCTAGGATAGTGTTAGGGTTAGGGTTAGAATCAGCCCTAGGATAGTGTTAGGGTTAGGGTTAGGGTTAGCATCAGGCCCAGGATAGTGTTAGGGTTAGGGTTAGCATCAGTCCAAGGATAGTGTTAGGGTTAGGGTTAGGGTTAGCATCAGCCCGAGGATAGTGTTAGGGTTAGGGTTAGCATCAACCCTAGGATACTGTTTGGGTTAGGGTTAGGGTTAGCATCAGCCCTAGGATAGTGTTAGGGTTAGGGTTATTGTTAGCATCTGCCCTAGGATAGTATTAGGGTTAGGGTTAGGGTTAGGGTTAGGGTTAGCATCAGCTCTAGGATAGTGTTAGGGTTAGGGATAGGGTTAGCATCAGCCCTAGGATAGTGTTAGGGTTAGGGTTAGGGTTAGCATCAGGCCTAGGATAGTGTTAGGGTTAGGGTTAGCATCAGCCCTAGGATAGTGTTAGGGTTAGGGTTAGGGTTAGCATCAGCCCTAGGATAGTGTTAGGCTTAGGGTTAACATCAGCCCTAGGATGGTGTTAGGGTTAGGGTTAGGGTTATCATCAGGCCTAGGATAGTGTTAGGGTTAGGGTTAGCATCAGCCCTAGGATAGTGTTAGGGTTAGGGTTAGGTTAGCATCAGCCCTAGTATAGTGTTAGGGTTAGGGTTCGCATCAGCCCTACGATAGTGTTAGGGTTAGGCTTAGGGTTAGCATCAGGCCTAGGATAGTGTTAGGGTTAGGGTTAGCATCAGCCCTAGGATAGTCTTAGGGTTAGGGTTAGGGTTAGCATCAGCCGTAGGATAGTGTTAGGGTTAGGGTTAGCCTCAGCCCTAAGATAGTGTTAGAGTTAGGGTTAGGGTTAGCATCAGCCCTAGGATAGTGTTAGGGTAAGGGTTAGGGTTCGCATCAGCCCTAGGATAGTGTTAGTGTTAGGGTTAGCATCAGCCCTAGGATAATGTTAGGGTTAGGGTTAGGGTTAGCATCCGCCCTAGCATAGTGTTAGGGTTAGGGTTAGGGTTAGCATCAGCCCTAGGATAGTGTTAGGGTTAGGGTTAGGGTTAGCATCAGCCCTAGGATAGCGTTAGGGTTAGGGTTAGCATCAGCCCTAGGATAGTGTTAGGGTTAGGGTTAGGGTTAGCATCAGCCCTAGGATAGTGTTAGGGTTAGGGTTAGCATCAGCCCTAGGATAGTGTTAGGGTTAGGGTTAGGGTTAGCATCACCCGTAGGATTGTGTTAGGGTTAGGGTTAGCCTCAGCCCTAAGATAGTGTTAGAGTTAGGGTTAGGGTTAGCATCAGCCCTAGGATAATGTTAGGGTTAGGATTAGGGTTAGCATCAGCCCTAGGATAGTGTTAGTGTTAGGGTTAGCATCAGCCCTAGGATAGTGTTAGGGTTAGGGTTAGGGTTAGCATCCGCCCTAGGATAGTGTTAGTGTTAGGGTTAGGGTTAGCATCAGCCCTAGGATAGTGTTAGGGTTAGGGTTAACATGAACCATAGGATAGTGTTAGGGTTAGGGTTAGGGTTATCATCAGGCCTAGGATAGTGTTAGGGTTAGGGTTAGGGTTAGCATCAGTTCAAGGATAGTGTTAGGGTTAGCGTTAGGGTTAGCATCTGCCCTAGGATATTGTTAGGGTTAGGGTTAGGGTTAGCATCAGCCCAAGGATAGTGTTAGGGTTAGGGTTAGCATCAGCCCTAGGATAGTGTTAGGGTTAGGGTTAGGGTTAGCATCAGGCCCAGGATAGTGTTAGGGTTAGGGTTAGCATCAGCCCAAGGATAGTGTTAGGGTTAGGGTTAGGGTTAGCATCTGCCCTAGAATATTGTTAGGGTTAGGGTTAGGGTTAGCATCAGCCCAAGGATAGTGTTAGGGTTAGGGTTAGCATCAGCCCTAGGATAGTGTTAGGGTTAGGGTTAGGGTTAGCATCAGGCCCAGGATAGTGCTAGGGTTAGGGTTAGCATCAGTCCAAGGATAGTGTTAGGGTTAGGGTTAGGGTTAGCATCAGCCCGAGGATAGTGTCAGGGTTAGTGTTAGGGTTATCATCAGGCCTAGGATAGTGTTAGGGTTAGGGTTAGCATCAGCTCTAGGATAGTGTTAGGGTTAGGGTTAGGGTTAGCATCAGCCCTAGGATAGTGTTAAGGTTAGGGTTATGGTTATCATCAGGCCTAGTATAGTGTGAGGTCTAGGTTAGCATCAGACTTAGGATAGTGTTAGGGTTAGGGTTAGGGTTAGCATCAGCCCTAGGATAGTGTTAGGGTTAGGGTTAGCATCAGCCCTAGGATAGTGTTAGGGTTAGGGTTAGGGTTATCATCAGGCCTAGGATATTGTTAGGGTTAGGGTTAGCATCAGCCCTAGGATAGTGTTAGGGTTAGGGTTAGGGTTAGCATCAGCCCTAGGATACTGTTAGGGTTAGGGTTAGGGTTAGCATCAGGCCTAGGATAGTGTTAGGGTTAGGGTTAGCATCAGCCCTAGGACAGTGTTAGGGTTAGGGTTAGGGTTAGCATCAGCCGTAGGATAGTGTTAGGGTTAGGGTTAGCCTGAGCCCTAAGATAGTGTTAGAGTTAGGGTTAGGGTTAGCATCAGCCCTAGGATAGTGTTAGGGTTAGGGTTAGGGTTAGCATCAGCCCCTGGAGAGTGTTAGGGTTAGGGTTAGGGTTAGCATCAGCCCTAGGATAGTGTTAGTGTTAGGGTTAGCATCAGCCCTAGGATAGTGTTAGTGTTAGGGTTAGCATCAGCCCTAGGATAGTGTTAGGGTTAGGGTTAGCATCAGCCCTAGGATAGTCTTAGGGTTAGGGTTAGGGTTAGCATCAGCCGTAGGATAGTGTTAGGGTTAGGGTTAGCCTCAGCCCTAAGATAGTGTTAGAGTTAGGGTTAGGGTTAGCATCAGCCCTAGGATACTGTTAGGGTTAGGGTTAGGGTTAGCATCAGCCCTAGGATAGTGTTAGTGTTAGGGTTAGCATCAGCCCTAGGATAATGTTAAGGTTAGGGTTAGGGTTAGCATCCGCCCTAGGATAGTGTTAGGGTTAGGGTTAGGGTTAGCATCAGCCCTAGGATAGTGTTAGAGTTAGGGTTAGGGTTAGCATCAGCCCTAGGATAGTGTTAGGGTTAGGGTTAGCATAAGCCCTAGGATAGTGTTACGGTTAGGGTTAGGGTTAGCATCAGCCCTAGGATAGTGTTAGGGTTAGGGTTAGCATCAGCCCTAG
Organism: Lemur catta; assembly: GCF_020740605.2. Taxonomy (NCBI): domain Eukaryota; kingdom Metazoa; phylum Chordata; class Mammalia; order Primates; family Lemuridae; genus Lemur; species Lemur catta. The sequence continues at coordinate 1,134,754 of NW_025423857.1, read as the reverse complement.
GATAGTGTTAGGGTTAGGGTTAGGGTTAGCATCCGCCCTAGGATAGTGTTAGGGTTAGGGTTAGGGTTAGCATCAGCCCTAGGATAGTGTTATGGTTAGGGTTAACATGAACCCTAGGATAGTGTTAGGGTTAGGGTTAGGGTTATCATCAGGCCTAGGATAGTGTTAGGGTTAGGGTTAGGGTTAGCATCAGTTCAAGGATAGTGTTAGGGTTAGCGTTAGGGTAGCATCTGCCCTAGGATATTGTTAGGGTTAGGGTTAGCATCACCCCTAGGATTGTGTTAGGGTTAGGGTTAGGGTTAGCATCAGGCCCAGGATAGTGTTAGGGTTAGCGTTAGCATCAGCCCAAGGATAGTGTTAGGGTTAGGGTTAGGGTTAGCATCTGCCCTAGGATATTGTTAGGGTTAGGGTTAGGGTTAGCATCAGCCCAAGGATAGTGTTAGGGTTAGGGTTAGCATCAGCCCTAGGATAGTGTTAGGTTTAGGGTTAGGGTTAGCATCAGGCCCAGGATAGTGTTAGGGTTAGGGTTAGCATCAGTCCAAGGATAGTGTTAGGGTTAGGGTTAGGGTTAGCATCAGCCCGAGGATAGTGTTAGGGTTAGGGTTAGCATCAACCCTAGGATAGTGTTTGGGTTAGGGTTAGGGTTAGCATCAGCCCTAGGTTAGTGTTAGGGTTAGGGTTAGCCTCAGCCCTAGGAGAGTGTTAGGGTTAGGGATAGGGTTAGCATCAGCCCTAGGATAGTGTTAAGGTTAGGGTTATGGTTATCATCAGGCCTAGTATAGTGTGAGGTCTAGGGTTAGCATCAGACTTAGGATAGTGTTAGGGTTAGGGTTAGGGTTAGCATCAGCCCGAGGATAGTGTTAGGGTTAGGGTTAGCATCAGCCGTAGGATAGTGTTAGTGTTAGGGTTAGGGTTATCATCAGGCCTAGGATATTGTTAGGGTTAGGGTTAGCATCAGCACAAGCATAGTGTTAGGGTTAGGGTTAGGGTTAGCATCAGCCCTAGGATAGTGTTAGGGTTAGGGTTAGGGTTAGCATCAGGCCTAGGATAGTGTTAGGGTTAGGGTTAGCATCAGCCCTAGGATAGTGTTAGGGTTAGGGTTAGGGTTAGCATCAGCCGTAGGATAGTGTTAGGGTTAGGGTTAGCCTCAGCCCTAAGATAGTGTTAGAGTTAGGGTTAGGGTTAGCATCAACCATAGGATAGTGTTAGGGTTAGGGTTAGGGTTAGCATCAGCCCTAGGATAGTGTTAGTGTTAGGGTTAGCATCAGCCCTAGGATAGTGTTAGGGTTAGGGTTAGGGTTAGCATCAGCCCTTGGAGAGTGTTAGGGTTAGGGTTAGGGTTAGCATCAGCCCTAGGATAGTGTTAGTGTTAGGGTTAGCATCAGCCCTAGGATAGTGTTAGGGTTAGGGTTAGCATCAGCCCTAGGATAGTGTTAGGGTTAGGGTTAGGGTTAGCATCAGGCCTAGGATAGTGTTAGTGTTAGGGTTAGCATCAGCCCTAGGATAGTGTTAGGGTTAGGGTTAGGGTTAGCATCCGCCCTAGGATAATGTTAGGGTTAGGGTTAGGGTTAGCATCAGCCCTAGGATAGTGTTAGTGTTAGGGTTAGCAATAGCCCTAGGATAGTGTTAGGGTTAGGGTTACGGTTAGCATCCGCCCTAGGATAGTGTTGGGGTTAGGGTTAACATAAATCCTAGGATAGTGTTAGGGTTAGGGTTAGGGTTATCATAAGGCCTAGGATAGTGTTAGGGTTAGGGTTAGGGTTAGCATCAGTTCAAGGATAGTGTTAGGGTTAGCGTTAGGGTTAGCATCTGCCCTAGGATAGTGTTAGGGTTAGGGTTAGGGTTAGCATCAGCCCAAGGATAGTGTTAGGGTTAGGGTTAGCATCAGCCCTAGGATAGTGTTAGGGTTAGGGTTAGGGTTAGCATCAGGCCTAGGAGAGTGTTAGGGTTAGGGTTAGGGTTAGCATCAGCCCTAGGATAGTGTTAGGGTTAGGGTTAACATGAACCCTAGGATAGTGTTAGGGTTAGGGTTAGGGTTATCAACAGGCCTAGGATAGTGTTAGGGTTAGGGTTAGGGTTAGCATCAGTTCAAGGATAGTGTTAGGGTTAGCGTTAGGGTTAGCATCTGCCCTAGGATATTGTTAGGGTTAGGGTTAGGGTTAGCATCAGCCCAAGGATAGCTTTAGGGTTAGGGTTAGCATCAGCCCTAGGATAGTGTTAGGGTTAGGGTTAGGGTTAGCATCAGGCCCAGGATAGTGTTAGGGTTAGGGTTAGCATCAGCCCAAGGATAGTGTTAGGGTTAGGGTTAGGGTTAGCATCTGCCCTAGGATATTGTTAGGGTTAGGGTTAGGGTTAGCATCAGCCCAAGGATAGTGTTAGGGTTAGCGTTAGCATCAGCCCTAGGATTGTGTTAGGGTTAGGGTTAGGGTTAGCTTCAGGCCCAGGATAGTGTTAGGGTTAGGGTTAGCATCAGTCCAAGGATAGTGTTAGGGTTAGGGTTAGGGTTAGCATCAGCCCGAGGATAGTGTTAGGGTTAGGGTTAGCATCAACACTAGCATAGTGTTTGGGTTAGGGTTAGGGTTAGCATCAGCCCTAGGATAGTGTTAGGTTTTGGGTTAGCCTCAGCCCTAGGAGAGTGTTAGGCTTAGGGATAGGGTTAGCATCAGGCCTAGCATAGTGTTAGTGTTAGGGTTAGGGTTAGCATCAGCCCTAGGATAGTGTTAGGGTTAGGGTTAGCATCAGCCCTAGGATAGTGTCAGGGTTAGTGTTAGGGTTATCATCAGGCCTAGGATAGTGTTAGGGTTAGGGTTAGCATCAGCTCTAGGATAGTGTTAGGGTTAGGGTTAGGGTTAGCGTCAGCCGTAGGATAGTGTTAAGGTTAGGGTTATGGTTATCATCAGGCCTAGTATAGTGTGAGGTCTAGGGTTAGCATCAGACTTAGGATAGTGTTAGGGTTAGGGTTAGGGTTAGCATCAGCCCGAGGATAGTGTTAGGGTTAGGGTTAGCATCAGCCCTAGGATAGTGTTAGGGTTAGGGTTAGGGTTATCATCAGGCCTAGGATATTGTTAGGGTTAGGGTTAGCATCAGCCCTAGCATAGTGTTAGGGTTAGGGTTAGGGTTAGCATCAGCCCTAGGATAGTGTTAGGGTTAGGGTTAGCATCAGCCCTAGGATAGTGTTAGGGTTAGGGTTAGCATCAGCCCTAGGATAGTGTTAGGGTTAGGGTTAGGGTTACCATCAGCCGTAGGATAGTGTTAGGGTTAGGGTTAGCCTCAGCCCTAAGATAGTGTTAGAGTTAGGGTTAGGGTTAGCATCAGCCCTAGGATAGTGTTAGGGTTAGGGTTAGGGTTAGCATCAGCCCTAGGATAGTGTTAGGGTTACGGTTAGCATCAGCCCTAGGATAGTGTTAGGGTTAGGGTTAGGGTTAGCATCAGGCCTAGGATAGTGTTAGGGTTAGGGTTAGCATCAGCCCTAGGATAGTGTTAGGGTTAGGGTTAGGGTTACCATCAGCCGTAGGATAGTGTTAGGGTTAGGGTTAGCCTCAGCCCTAAGATAGTGTTAGAGTTAGGGTTAGGGTTAGCATCAGCCCTAGGATAGTGTTAGGGTTAGGGTTAGGGTTAGCATCAGCCCTTGGAGAGTGTTAGGGTTAGGGTTAGGGTTAGCATCAGCCCTAGGATAGTGTTAGTGTTAGGGTTAGCATCAGCCCTAGGATAGTGTTAGGGTTAGGGTTAGCATCAGCCCTAGGATAGTGTTAGGGTTAGGGTTAGGGTTAGCATCAGCCCGAGGATAGTGTCAGGGTTAGTGTTAGGGTTATCATCAGGCCTAGGATAGTGTTAGGGTTAGGGTTAGCATCAGCTCTAGGATAGTGTTAGGGTTAGGGTTAGGGTTAGCATCAGCCCTAGGATAGTGTTAAGGTTAGGGTTATGGTTATCATCAGGCCTAGTATAGTGTGAGGTCTAGGTTAGCATCAGACTTAGGATAGTGTTAGGGTTAGGGTTAGGGTTAGCATCAGCCCTAGGTTAGTATTAGGGTTAGGGTTAGCATCAGCCCTAGGATAGTGTTAGGGTTAGGGTTAGGGTTATCATCAGGCCTAGGATATTGTTAGGGTTAGGGTTAGCATCAGCCCTAGGATAGTGTTAGGGTTAGGGTTAGGGTTAGCATCAGCCCTAGGATACTGTTAGGGTTAGGGTTAGGGTTAGCATCAGGCCTAGGATAGTGTTAGGGTTAGCATCAGCCCTAGGATAGTGTTAGGGTTAGGGTTAGGGTTAGCATCAGCCGTAGGATAGTGTTAGGGTTAGGGTTAGCCTCAGCCCTAAGATAGTGTTAGTGTTAGGGTTAGGGTTAGCATCAGCCCTAGGATAGTGTTAGGGTTAGGGTTAGGGTTAGCATCAGTCCCTGGAGAGTGTTAGGGTTAGGGTTAGGGTTAGCATCAGCCCTAGGATAGTGTTAGTGTTAGGGTTAGCATCAGCCCTAGGATAATGTTAGGGTTAGGGTTAGGGTTAGCATCCGCCCTAGGATAGTGTTAGGGTTATTGTTAGGGTTAGCATCAGCCCTAGGATAGTGTTAGGGTTAGGGTTAGGGTTAGCATCAGCCCTAGGATAGTGTTAGGGTTAGGGTTAGCATAAGCCCTAGGATAGTGTTAGGGTTAGGGTTAGGGTTAGCATCAGCCCTAGGATAGTGTTAGGGTTAGGGTTAGCATCAGCCCTAGGATAGTGTTAGGGTTAGGGTTAGGGTTAGCATCACCCGTAGGATTGTGTTAGGGTTAGGGTTAGCCTCAGCCCTAAGATAGTGTTAGAGTTAGGGTTAGGGTTAGCATCAGCCCTAGGATAATGTTACGGTTAGGTTTAGGGTTAGCATCAGCCCTAGGATAGTGTTAGTGTTAGGGTTATCATCAGGCCTAGGATAGTGTTAGGGTTAGGGTTAGGGTTAGCATCAGTTCAAGGATAGTGTTAGGGTTAGCGTTAGGGTTAGCATCAGCCCAAGGATAGTGTTAGGGTTAGGGTTAGCATCAGCCCTAGGATAGTGTTAGGGTTAGGGTTAGGGTTAGCATCAGGCCCAGGATAGTGTTAGGGTTAGGGTTAGCATCAGTCCAAGGATAGTGTTAGGGTTAGGGTTAGGGTTAGCATCAGCCCGAGGATGGTGTTAGGGTTAGGGTTAGCATCAACCCTAGGATAGTGTTTGGGTTAGGGTTAGGGTTAGCATCAGCCCTAGGATAGTGTTAGGGTTAGGGTTAGCCTCAGCCCTAGGAGAGTGTTAGGGTTAGGGATAGGGTTAGCATGAGGCCTAGGATAGTGTTAGGTTAGGGTTAGGGTTAGCATCAGCCCTAGGATAGTGTTAGGGTTAGGGTTAGCATCAGCCCTAGGATAGTGTCAGGGTTAGTGTTAGGGTTATCATCAGGCCTAGGATAGTGTTAGGGTTAGGGTTAGCATCAGCTCTAGGATAGTGTTAGGGTTAGGGTTAGGGTTAGCTTCAGCCCTAGGATAGTGTTAAGGTTAGGGTTATGGTTATCATCAGGCCTAGTATAGTGTGAGGTCTAGGGTTAGCATCAGACTTAGGATAGTGTTAGGGTTAGGGTTAGGGTTAGCATCAGCCCGAGGATAGTGTTAGGGTTAGGGTTAGCATCAGCCGTAGGATAGTGTTATTGTTAGGGTTAGGGTTATCATCAGGCCTAGGATATTGTTAGGGTTAGGGTTAGCATCAGCCCTAGGATAGTGTTAGGGTTAGGGTTAGGGTTAGCATCCGCCCTAGGATAGTGTTAGTGTTAGGGTTAGCATCAGCCCTAGGATAGTGTTAGGGTTAGGGTTAGCATCAGCCCTAGGATAGTGTTAGGGTTAGGGTTAGGGTTAGCATCAGGCCTAGGATAGTGTTAGTGTTAGGGTTAGCATAAGCCCTAGGACAGTGTTAGGGTTAGGGTTAGGGTTAGCATCCGCCCTAGGATAATGTTTGGGTTAGGGTTAGGGTTAGCATCAGCCCTAGGATAGTGTTAGTGTTAGGGTTAGCATCAGCCCTAGGATAGTGTTAGGGTTAGGGTTAGGGTGAGCATCCGCCCTAGGATAGTGTTAGGGTTAGGGTTAGGGTTCGCATCAGCCCTAGGATAGTGTTAGGGTTAGGGTTAACATAAACCCTAGGATAGTGTTAGGGTTAGGGTTAGGGTTATCATCAGGCCTAGGATAGTGTTAGGGTTAGGGTTAGGGTTAGCATCAGTTCAAGGATAGTGTTAGGGTTAGCGTTAGGGTTAGCATCTGCCCTAGGATAGTGTTAGGGTTAGGGTTAGGGTTAGCATCAGCCCAAGGATAGTGTTAGGGTTAGGGTTAGCATCAGCCCTATGATAGTGTTAGGGTTAGGGTTAGGGTTAGCATCAGGCCCAGGATAGTGTTAGGGTTAGGGTTAGCATCAGCCCAAGGACAGTGTTAGGGTTAGGGTTAACATAAATCCTAGGATAGTGTTAGGGTTAGGGTTAGGGTTATCATCAGGCCTAGGATAGTGTTAGGGTTAGGGTTAGGGTTAGCATCAGTTCAAGGATAGTGTTAGGGTTAGCGTTAGGGTTAGCATCTGCCCTAGGATAGTGTTAGGGTTAGGGTTAGGGTTAGCATCAGCCCAAGGATAGTGTTAGGGTTAGGGTTAGCATCAGCCCTAGGATAGTGTTAGGGTTAGGGTTAGGGTTAGCATCAGGCCCAGGATAGTATTAGGGTTAGGGTTAGCATCAGCCCAAGGATAGTGTTAGGGTTAGGGTTAGGGTTAGCATCAGCCCTAGGATAGTGTTAGGGTTAGGGTTAGCATCAACCCTAGGATAGTGTTTGGGTTAGGGTTAGGGTTAGCATCAGCCCTAGGATAGTGTTAGGGTTAGGGTTAGCCTCAGCCCTAGGAGAGTGTTAGGGTTAGGGATAGGGTTAGCATCAGGCCTAGGATAGTGTTAGGGTTAGGGTTAGGGTTAGCATCAGTTCAAGGATAGTGTTAGGGTTAGCGTTAGGGTTAGCATCTGCCATAGGATATTGTTAGGGTTAGAGTTAGGGTTAGCATCAGCCCAAGGATAGTGTTAGGGTTAGGGTTAGCATCAGCCCTAGGATAGTGTTAGGGTTAGGGTTAGGGTTAGCATCAGGCCCAGGATAGTGTTAGGGTTAGAGTTAGCATCAGCCGAAGGATAGTGTTAGGGTTAGGGTTAGGGTTAGCATCTGCCCTAGGATATTGTTAGGGTTAGGGTTAGGGTTAGCATCAGCCCAAGGATAGTGTTAGGGTTAGCGTTAGCATCAGCCCTAGGATAGTGTTAGGGTTAGGGTTAGGGTTAGCTTCAGGCCCAGGATAGTGTTAGGGTTAGGGTTAGCATCAGTCCAAGGATAGTGTTAGGGTTAGGGTTAGAGTTAGCATCAGCCCGAGGACAGTGTTAGGGTTAGGGTTAGCATCAACCCTAGCATAGTGTTTGGGTTAGGGTTAGGGTTAGCATCAGCCCTAGGATAGTGTTAGGGTTTGGGTTAGCCTCAGCACTAGGAGAGTGTTAGGCTTAGGGATAGGGTTAGCATCAGGCCTAGCATAGTGTTAGTGTTAGGGTTAGGGTTAGCATCAGCCCTAGGATAGTGTTAGGGTTAGGGTTAGCATCAGCCCTAGGATAGTGTCAGGGTTAGTGTTAGGGTTATCATCAGGCCTAGGATAGTGTTAGGGTTAGGGTTAGCATCAGCTCTAGGATAGTGTTAGGGTTAGGGTTAGGGTTAGCATCAGCCCTAGGATAGTGTTAAGGTTAGGGTTATGGTTATCATCAGGCCTAGTATAGTGTGAGGTCTAGGGTTAGCATCAGACTTAGGATAGTGTTAGGGTTAGGGTTAGGGTTAGCATCAGCCCGAGGATAGTGTTAGGGTTAGGGTTAGCGTCAGCCCTAGGATAGTGTTAGGGTTAGGGTTAGGGTTATCATCAGGCCTAGGATATTGTTAGGGTTAGGGTTAGCATCAGCCCTAGCATAGTGTTAGGGTTAGGGTTAGGGTTAGCATCAGCCCTAGGATAGTGTTAGGGTTAGGGTTAGCATAAGCCCTAGGATAGTGTTAGGGTTAGGGTTAGCATCAGCCCTAGGATAGTGTTAGGGTTAGGGTTAGGGTTACCATCAGCCGTAGGATAGTGTTAGGGTTAGGGTTAGCCTCAGCCCTAAGATAGTGTTAGAGTTAGGGTTAGGGTTAGCATCAGCCCTAGGATAGTGTTAGGGTTAGGGTTAGGGTTAGCATCAGCCCTAGGATAGTGTTAGGGTTACGGTTAGCATCAGCCCTAGGATAGTGTTAGGGTTAGGGTTAGGGTTAGCATCAGGCCTAGGATAGTGTTAGGGTTAGGGTTAGCATCAGCCCTAGGATAGTGTTAGGGTTAGGGTTAGGGTTAGCATCAGCCGTAGGATAGTGTTAGGGTTAGGGTTAGCCTCAGCCCTAAGATAGTGTTAGAGTTAGGGTTAGGGTTAGCATCAGCCCTAGGATAGTGTTAGGGTTAGGGTTAGGGTTAGCATCAGCCCTTGGAGAGTGTTAGGGTTAGGGTTAGGGTTAGCATCAGCCCTAGGATAGTGTTAGTGTTAGGGTTAGCATCAGCCCTAGGATAGTGTTAGGGTTAGGGTTAGCATCAGCCCTAGGATAGTGTTAGGGTTAGGGTTAGGGTTAGCATCAGCCCGAGGATAGTGTCAGGGTTAGTGTTAGGGTTATCATCAGGCCTAGGATAGTGTTAGGGTTAGGGTTAGCATCAGCTCTAGGATAGTGTTAGGGTTAGGGTTAGGGTTAGCATCAGCCCTAGGATAGTGTTAAGGTTAGGGTTATGGTTATCATCAGGCCTAGTATAGTGTGAGGTCTAGGTTAGCATCAGACTTAGGATAGTGTTAGGGTTAGGGTTAGGGTTAGCATCAGCCCTAGGTTAGTGTTAGGGTTAGGGTTAGCATCAGCCCTAGGATAGTGTTAGGGTTAGGGTTAGGGTTATCATCAGGCCTAGGATATTGTTAGGGTTAGGGTTAGCATCAGCCCTAGGATAGTGTTAGGGTTAGGGTTAGGGTTAGCATCAGCCCTAGGATACTGTTAGGGTTAGGGTTAGGGTTAGCATCATGCCTAGGATAGTGTTATGGTTAGCATCAGCCCTAGGATAGTGTTAGGGTTAGGGTTAGGGTTAGCATCAGCCGTAGGATAGTGTTAGGGTTAGGGTTAGCCTCAGCCCTAAGATAGTGTTAGAGTTAGGGTTAGGGTTAGAATCAGCCCTAGGATAGTGTTAGGGTTAGGGTTAGCATCAGCCCCTGGAGAGTGTTAGGGTTAGGGTTAGGGTTAGCATCAGCCCTAGGATAGTGTTAGTGTTAGGGTTAGCATCAGCCCTAGGATAGTGTTAGGGTTAGGGTTAGCATCAGCCCTAGGATAGTGTTAGGGTTAGGGTTAGCACCAGCCCTAGGATAGTCTTAGGGTTAGGGTTAGGGTTAGCATCAGCCGTAGGATAGTGTTAGGGTTAGGGTTAGCCTCAGCAATAAGATAGTGTTAGAGTTAGGGTTAGGGTTAGCATCAGCCCTAGGGTACTGTTAGGGTTAGGGTTAGGGTTAGCATCAGCCCTAGGATAGTGTTAGTGTTAGGGTTAGCATCAGCCCTAGGATAATGTTAGGGTTAGGGTTAGGGTTAGCATCAGCCCTAGGATAGTGTTAGGGTTAGGGTTAGGGTTAGCATCAGCCCTAGGATAGTGTTAGGGTTAGGGTTAGGGTTAGCATCAGCCCTAGGATAGTGTTAGGGTTAGGGTTAGCATAAGCCCTAGGATAGTGTTAGGGTTAGGGTTAGGGTTAGCATCAGCCCTAGGATAGTGTTAGGGTTAGGGTTAGCATCAGCCCTAGGATAGTGTTAGGGTTAGGGTTAGGGTTAGCATCACCCGTAGGATTGTGTTAGGGTTAGGGTTAGCCTCAGCCCTAAGATAGTGTTAGAGTTAGGGTTAGGGTTAGCATCAGCCCTAGGATAATGTTACGGTTAGGTTTAGGGTTAGCATCAGCCCTAGGATAGTGTTAGTGTTAGGGTTAGCATCAGCCCTAGGATAGTGTTAGGGTTAGGATTAGGGTTAGCATCCGCCCTAGGATAGTGTTAGGGTTAGGGTTAGGGTTAGCATCACCCCTAGGATAGTGTTAGGGTTAGGGTTAACATGAACCCTAGGATAGTGTTAGGGTTAGGGTTAGGGTTATCATCAGGCCTAGGATAGTGTTAGGGTTAGGGTTAGGGTTAGCATCAGTTCAAGGATAGTGTTAGGGTTAGCGTTAGGGTTAGCATCTGCCCTAGGATATTGTTAGGGTTAGGGTTAGGGTTAGCATCAGCCCAAGGATAGTGTTAGGGTTAGGGTTAGCATCAGCCCTAGGATAGTGTTAGGGTTAGGGTTAGGGTTAGCATCAGGCCCAGGATAGTGTTAGGGTTAGGGTTAGCATCAGTCCAAGGATTGTGTTAGGGTTAGGGTTAGGGTTAGCATCAGCCCTAGGATAGTGTTAGGGTTAGGGTTAGCATCAGCCCTAGGATAGTGTCAGGGTTAGGGATAGGGTTAGCATGAGGCCTAGGATAGTGTTAGGGTTAGGGTTAGGGTTAGCATCAGCCCTAGGATAGTGTTAGGGTTAGGGTTAGGGTTAGCATCAGGCCCAGGATAGTGTTAGGGTTAGGGTTAGCATCAGTCCAAGGATTGTGTTAGGGTTAGGGTTAGGGTTAGCATCAGCCCTAGGATAGTGTTAGGGTTAGGGATAGCCTCAGCCCTAGGAGAGTGTTAGGGTTAGGGATAGGGTTAGCATGAGGCCTAGGATAGTGTTAGGGTTAGGGTTAGGGTTAGCATCAGCCCTAGGATAGTGTTAGGGTTAGGGTTAGCATCAGCCCTAGGATAGTGTCAGGGTTAGTGTTAGGGTTATCATCAGGCCTATGATAGTGTGAGGTCTAGGGTTAGCATCAGACTTAGGATAGTGTTAGGGTTAGGGTTAGGGTTAGCATCAGCCCGAGGATAGTGTTAGGGTTAGGGTTAGCATCAGCCGTAGGATAGTGTTAGGGTTAGGGTTAGGGTTATCATCAGGCCTAGGATATTGTTAGGGTTAGGGTTAGCATCAGCCCTAGGATAGTGTTAGGGTTAGGGTTAGGGTAAGCATCCGCCCTAGGATAGTGTTAGTGTTAGGGTTAGCATCAGCCCTAGGATAGTGTTAGGGTTAGGGTTAGCATCAGCCCTAGGATAGTGTTAGGGTTAGGGTTAGGGTTAGCATCAGGCCTAGGATAGTGTTAGTGTTAGGGTTAGCATAAGCCCTAGGACAGTGTTAGGGTTAGGGTTAGGGTTAGCATCCGCCCTAGGATAATGTTTGGGTTAGGGTTAGGGTTAGCATCAGCCCTAGGATAGTGTTAGTGTTAGGGTTAGCATCAGCCCTAGGATAGTGTTAGGGTTAGGGTTAGGGTGAGCATCAGCCCTAGGATAGTGTTAGGGTTAGGGTTAACATAAACCCTAGGATAGTGTTAGGGTTAGGGTTAGGGTTATCATCAGGCCTAGGATAGTGTTAGGGTTAGGGTTAGGGTTAGCATCAGTTCAAGGATAGTGTTAGGGTTAGCGTTAGGGTTAGCATCTGCCCTAGGATAGTGTTAGGGTTAGGGTTAGGGTTAGCATCAGCCCAAGGATAGTGTTAGGGTTAGGGTTAGCATCAGCCCTATGATAGTGTTAGGGTTAGGGTTAGGGTTAGCATCAGGCCCAGGATAGTGTTAGGGTTAGGGTTAGCATCAGCCCAAGGACAGTGTTAGGGTTAGGGTTAACATAAATCCTAGGATAGTGTTAGGGTTAGGGTTAGGGTTATCATCAGGCCTAGGATAGTGTTAGGGTTAGGGTTAGGGTTAGCATCAGTTCAAGGATAGTGTTAGGGTTAGCGTTAGGGTTAGCATCTGCCCTAGGATAGTGTTAGGGTTAGGGTTAGGGTTAGCATCAGCCCAAGGATAGTGTTAGGGTTAGGGTTAGCATCAGCCCTAGGATAGTGTTAGGGTTAGGGTTAGGGTTAGCATCAGGCCCAGGATAGTATTAGGGTTAGGGTTAGCATCAGCCCAAGGATAGTGTTAGGGTTAGGGTTAGGGTTAGCATCAGCCCTAGGATAGTGTTAGGGTTAGGGTTAGCATCAACCCTAGGATAGTGTTTGGGTTAGGGTTAGGGTTAGCATCAGCCCTAGGATAGTGTTAGGGTTAGGGTTAGCCTCAGCCCTAGGAGAGTGTTAGGGTTAGGGATAGGGTTAGCATCAGGCCTAGGATAGTGTTAGGGTTAGGGTTAGGGTTAGCATCAGTTCAAGGATAGTGTTAGGGTTAGCGTTAGGGTTAGCATCTGCCATAGGATATTGTTAGGGTTAGAGTTAGGGTTAGCATCAGCCCAAGGATAGTGTTAGGGTTAGGGTTAGCATCAGCCCTAGGATAGTGTTAGGGTTAGGGTTAGGGTTAGCATCAGGCCCAGGATAGTGTTAGGGTTAGGGTTAGCATCAGCCCAAGTATAGTGTTAGGGTTAGGGTTAGGGTTAGCATCTCCCCTAGGATATTGTTAGGGTTAGGGTTAGGGTTAGCATCAGCCCAAGGATAGTGTTAGGGTTAGGGTTAGCATCAGCCCTAGGATAGTGTTAGGGTTAGGGTTAGGGTTAGCATCAGGCCCAGGATAGTGTTAGGGTTAGGGTTAGCATCAGTCCAAGGATAGTGTTAGGGTTAGGGTTAGGGTTAGCATCAGCCCTAGGATAGTGTTAGTGTTAGGGTTAGCATCAGCCCTAGGATAGTGTTAGGGTTAGGGTTAGGGTTAGCATCCGCCCTAGGATAGTGTTAGGTTTAGGGTTAGGGTTAGCATCAGCCCTAAGATAGTGTTAGGGTTAGGGTTAGGGTTAGCATCAGGCCCAGGATAGTGTTAGGGTTAGGGTTAGCATCAGTCCAAGGATAGTGTTAGGGTTAGGGTTAGGGTTAGCATCAGCCCTAGGATAGTGTTAGTGTTAGGGTTAGCATCAGCCCTAGGATAGTGTTAGGGTTAGGGTTAGGGTTAGCATCCGCCCTAGGATAGTGTTAGGTTTAGGGTTAGGGTTAGCATCAGCCCTAAGATAGTGTTAGGGTTAGGGTTAGGGTTATCATCAGGCCTAGGATAGTGTTAGGGTTAGGGTTAGGATTAGCATCAGCCCTAGGATAGTGTTATTGTTAGGGTTAGCATCAGCCCTAGGATAGTGTTAGGGTTAGGGTTAGGGTTAGCATCAGCCGTAGGATAGTGTTAGGGTTAGGGTTAGCCTCTGCCCTAAGATATTGTTAGAGTTAGGGTTAGGGTTAGCATCAGCCCTAGGATAGTGTTAGGGTTAGGGTTAGGGTTAGCATCAGCCCTTAGAGAGTGTTAGGGTTACGGTTAGGGTTAGCATCAGCCCTAGGATAGTGTTAGGGTTAGGGTTAGCATCAGGCCTAGGATAGTGTTAGGGTTAGGGTTAGGGTTAGCATCAGGCCTAGGATAGTGTTAGTGTTAGGGTTAGCATCAGCCCTAGGATAATGTTAGGGTTAGGGTTAGTGTTAGCATCCGCCCTAGGATAATGTTAGTGTTAGGGTTAGGGTTAGCATCAGCCCTAGGATAGTGTTAGTGTTAGGGTTAGCATCAGCCCTAGGATAGTGTTAGGGTTAGGGTTAGGGTTAGCATCAGCCCTAGGATAGTGTTAGGGTTAGGGTTAACATAAATCCTAGGATAGTGTTAGGGTTAGGGTTAGGGTTATCATCAGGCCTAGGATAGTGTTAGGGTTAGGGTTAGGGTTAGCATCATTTCAAGGATAGTGTTAGGGTTAGCGTTAGGGTTAGCATCTGCCCTAGGATAGTGTTAGTGTTAGGGTTAGGGTTAGCATCAGCCCAAGGATAGTGTTAGGGTTAGGGTTAGCATCAGCCCTAGTATAGTGTTAGGGTTAGGGTTAGGGTTAGCATCAGGCCCAGGATAGTGTTAGGGTTAGGGTTAGGGTTAGCATCAGGCCCAGGATAGTGTTAGGGTTAGGGTTAGCATCAGCCCAAGTATAGTGTTAGGGTTAGGGTTAGGGTTAGCATCAGGCCCAGGATAGTGTTAGGGTTAGGGTTAGCATCAGCCCAAGTATAGTGTTAGGGTTAGGGTTAGGGTTAGCATCTCCCCTAGGATATTGTTAGGGTTAGGGTTAGGGTTAGCATCAGCCCAAGGATAGTGTTAGGGTTAGGGTTAGCATCAGCCCTAGGATAGTGTTAGGGTTAGGGTTAGGGTTAGCATCAGGCCCAGGATAGTGTTAGGGTTAGGGTTAGCATCAGTCCAAGGATAGTGTTAGGGTTAGGGTTAGCATCAGTCCAAGGATAGTGTTAGGGTTAGGGTTAGGGTTAGCATCAGCCCTAGGATAGTGTTAGTGTTAGGGTTAGCATCAGCCCTAGGATAGTGTTAGGGTTAGGGTTAGGGTTAGCATCTGCCCTAGGATATTGTTAGGGTTAGGGTTAGGGTTAGCATCAGCCCAAGGATAGTGTTAGGGTTAGGGTTAGCATCAGCCCTAGGATAGTGTTAGGGTTAGGGTTAGGGTTAGCATCTGCCCTAGGATAGTGTTAGGGTTAGGGTTAGGGTTAGCATCAGCCCAAGGATAGTGTTAGGGTTATGGTTAGCATCAACCCTAGGATAGTGGTTGGGTTATGGTTACGGTTAGCATCCGCACTAGGATAGTGTTAGGGTTAGGGTTAGGGTTAGCATCAGCCCTAGGATAGTGTTAGTGTTAGGGTTAGCATCAGCCCTAGGATAGTGTTAGGGTTAGGGTTAGGGTTAGCATCAGCCCGAGGATAGTGTTAGGGTTAGGGTTAGCATCAGCCGTAGGATAGTGTTAGGGTTAGGGTTAGGGTTATCATCAGGCCTAGGATATTGTTAGGGTTAGGGTTAGCATCAGCCCTAGGATAGTGTTAGGGTTAGGGTTAGGGTTAGCATCCGCCCTAGGATAGTGTTAGTGTTAGGGTTAGCATCAGCCCTAGGATAGTGTTAGGGTTAGGGTTAGCATCAGCCCTAGGATAGTGTTAGGGTTAGGGTTACGGTTAGCATCAGGCCTAGGATAGTGTTAGTGTTAGGGTTAGCATAAGCCCTAGGACAGTGTTAGGGTTAGGGTTAGGGTTAGCATCCGCCCTAGGATAATGTTTGGGTTAGGGTTAGGGTTAGCATCAGCCCTAGGATAGTGTTAGTGTTAGGGTTAGCATCAGCCCTAGGATAGTGTTAGGGTTAGGGTTAGGGTGAGCATCAGCCCTAGGATAGTGTTAGGGTTAGGGTTAACATAAACCCTAGGATAGTGTTAGGGTTAGGGTTAGGGTTATCATCAGGCCTAGGATAGTGTTAGGGTTAGGGTTAGGGTTAGCATCAGTTCAAGGATAGTGTTAGGGTTAGCGTTAGGGTTAGCATCTGCCCTAGGATCGTGTTAGGGTTAGGGTTAGGGTTAGCATCAGCCCAAGGATAGTGTTAGGGTTAGGGTTAGCATCAGCCCTATGATAGTGTTAGGGTTAGGGTTAGGGTTAGCATCAGGCCCAGGATAGTGTTAGGGTTAGGGTTAGCATCAGCCCAAGGACAGTGTTAGGGTTAGGGTTAACATAAATCCTAGGATAGTGTTAGGGTTAGGGTTAGGGTTATCATCAGGCCTAGGATAGTGTTAGGGTTAGGGTTAGGGTTAGCATCAGTTCAAGGATAGTGTTAGGGTTAGCGTTAGGGTTAGCATCTGCCCTAGGATAGTGTTAGGGTTAGGGTTAGGGTTAGCATCAGCCCAAGGATAGTGTTAGGGTTAGGGTTAGCATCAGCCCTAGGATAGTGTTAGGGTTAGGGTTAGGGTTAGCATCAGGCCCAGGATAGTATTAGGGTTAGGGTTAGCATCAGCCCAAGGATAGTGTTAGGGTTAGGGTTAGGGTTAGCATCAGCCCTAGGATAGTGTTAGGGTTAGGGTTAGCATCAACCCTAGGATAGTGTTTGGGTTAGGGTTAGGGTTAGCATCAGCCCTAGGATAGTGTTAGGGTTAGGGTAGCCTCAGCCCTAGGAGAGTGTTAGGGTTAGGGATAGGGTTAGCATCAGGCCTAGGATAGTGTTAGGGTTAGGGTTAGGGTTAGCATCAGTTCAAGGATAGTGTTAGTGTTAGCGTTAGGGTTAGCATCTGCCTTAGGATATTGTTAGGGTTAGAGTTAGGGTTAGCATCAGCCCAAGGATAGTGTTAGGGTTAGGGTTAGCATCAGCCCTAGGATAGTGTTAGGGTTAGGGTTAGGGTTAGCATCAGGCCCAGGATAGTGTTAGGGTTAGGGTTAGCATCAGCCCAAGTATAGTGTTAGGGTTAGGGTTAGGGTTAGCATCTCCCCTAGGATATTGTTAGGGTTAGGGTTAGGGTTAGCATCAGCCCAAGGATAGTGTTAGGGTTAGGGTTAGCATCAGCCCTAGGATAGTGTTAGGGTTAGGGTTAGGGTTAGCATCAGGCCCAGGATAGTGTTAGGGTTAGGGTTAGCATCAGTCCAAGGATAGTGTTAGGGTTAGGGTTAGGGTTAGCATCAGCCCTAGGATAGTGTTAGTGTTAGGGTTAGCATCAGCCCTAGGATAGTGTTAGGGTTAGGGTTAGGGTTAGCATCCGCCCTAGGATAGTGTTAGGTTTAGGGTTAGGGTTAGCATCAGCCCTAAGATAGTGTTAGGGTTAGGGTTAGGGTTAGGATCAGGCCCAGGATAGTGTTAGGGTTAGGGTTAGCATCAGTCCAAGGATAGTGTTAGGGTTAGGGTTAGGGTTAGCATCAGCCCTAGGATAGTGTTAGTGTTAGGGTTAGCATCAGCCCTAGGATAGTGTTAGGGTTAGGGTTAGGGTTAGCATCCGCCCTAGGATAGTGTTAGGTTTAGGGTTAGGGTTAGCATCAGCCCTAAGATAGTGTTAGGGTTAGGGTTAGGGTTATCATCAGGCCTAGGATAGTGTTAGGGTTAGGGTTAGGATTAGCATCAGCCCTAGGATAGTGTTAATGTTAGGGTTAGCATCAGCCCTAGGATAGTGTTAGGGTTAGGGTTAGGGTTAGCATCAGCCGTAGGATAGTGTTAGGGTTAGGGTTAGCCTCTGCCCTAAGATATTGTTAGAGTTAGGGTTAGGGTTAGCATCAGCCCTAGGATAGTGTTAGGGTTAGGGTTAGGGTTAGCATCAGCCCTTAGAGAGTGTTAGGGTTACGGTTAGGGTTAGCATCAGCCCTAGGATAGTGTTAGGGTTAGGGTTAGCATCAGGCCTAGGATAGTGTTAGGGTTAGGGTTAGGGTTAGCATCAGGCCTAGGATAGTGTTAGTGTTAGGGTTAGCATCAGCCCTAGGATAATGTTAGGGTTAGGGTTAGTGTTAGCATCCGCCCTAGGATAATGTTAGTGTTAGGGTTAGGGTTAGCATCAGCCCTAGGATAGTGTTAGTGTTAGGGTTAGCATCAGCCCTAGGATAGTGTTAGGGTTAGGGTTAGGGTTAGCATCAGCCCTAGGATAGTGTTAGGGTTAGGGTTAACATAAATCCTAGGATAGTGTTAGGGTTAGGGTTAGGGTTATCATCAGGCCTAGGATAGTGTTAGGGTTAGGGTTAGGGTTAGCATCAGTTCAAGGATAGTGTTAGGGTTAGCGTTAGGGTTAGCATCTGCCCTAGGATAGTGTTAGGGTTAGGGTTAGGGTTAGCATCAGCCCAAGGATAGTGTTAGGGTTAGGGTTAGCATCAGCCCTAGGATAGTGTTAGGGTTAGGGTTAGGGTTAGCATCAGGCCCAGGATAGTATTAGGGTTAGGGTTAGCATCAGCCCAAGGATAGTGTTAGGGTAATGGTTAGGGTTAGCATCAGCCCTAGGATAGTGTTAGGGTTAGGGTTAGCATCAACCCTAGGATAGTGTTTGGGTTAGGGTTAGGGTTAGCATCAGCCCTAGGATAGTGTTAGGGTTAGGGTTAGCCTCAGCCCTAGGAGAGTGTTAGGGTTAGGGATAGGGTTAGCATCAGGCCTAGGATAGTGTTAGGGTTAGGGTTAGGGTTAGCATCAGTTCAAGGATAGTGTTAGGGTTAGCGTTAGGGTTAGCATCTGCCATAGGATATTGTTAGGGTTAGATTTAGGGTTAGCATCAGCCCAAGGATAGTGTTAGGGTTAGGGTTAGCATCAGCCCTAGTATAGTGTTAGGGTTAGGGTTAGGGTTAGCATCAGGCCCAGGATAGTCTTAGGGTTAGGGTTAGCATCAGCCCAAGTATAGTGTTAGGGTTAGGGTTAGGGTTAGCATCTGCCCTAGGATATTGTTAGGGTTAGGGTTAGGGTTAGCATCAGCCCAAGGATAGTGTTAGTGTTAGGGTTAGCATCAGCCCTAGGATAGTGTTAGGGTTAGGGTTAGGGTTAGCATCTGCCCTAGGATAGTGTTAGGGTTAGGGTTAGGGTTAGCATCAGCCCAAGGATAGTGTTAGGGTTATGGTTAGCATCAACCCTAGGATAGTGTTTGGGTTAGGGTTACGGTTAGCATCCGCACTAGGATAGTGTTAGGGTTAGGGTTAGGGTTAGCATCAGCCCTAGGATAGTGTTAGTGTTAGGGTTAGCATCAGCCCTAGGATAGTGTTAGGGTTAGGGTTAGGGTTAGCATCAGCCCTAGGATAGTGTTAGTGTTAGGGTTAGCATCAGCCCTAGGATAGTGTTAGGGTTAGGGTTAGGGTTAGCATCAGCCCTAGGATAGTGTTAGGGTTAGGGTTAGCATCAGCCCTAGGTTAGTGTTAGGGTTAGGGTTAGGGTTAGCATCAGCCCTAGGATAGTGTTAGGGTTAGGGTTAGCATCAGCCCTAGGATAGTGTTAGGGTTAGGGTTAGCATCAACACTAGGATAGTGTTAGGGTTAGGGTTAGGGTTAGCATCAGCCCTAGGATAGTGTTAGGGTTAGGGTTAGCATCAGCCCTAGGATAGTGTTAGGGTTAGGGTTAGGGTTAGCATCAGCCCTTGGAGAGTGTTAGGGTTAGGGTTAGGGTTAGCATCAGCCCTAGGATAGTGTTAGTGTTAGGGTTAGCATCAGCCCTAGGATAGTGTTAGGGTTAGGGTTAGCATCAGCCCTAGGTTAGTGTTAGGGTTAGGGTTAGGGTTAGCATCAGCCCTAGGATAGTGTTAGGGTTAGGGTTAGCATCAGCCCTAGGATAGTGTTAGGGTTAGGGTTAGCATCAACACTAGGATAGTGTTAGGGTTAGGGTTAGGGTTAGCATCAGCCCTAGGATAGTGTTAGGGTTAGGGTTAGCATCAGCCCTAGGATAGTGTTAGGGTTAGGGTTAGGGTTAGCATCAGCCCTTGGAGAGTGTTAGGGTTAGGGTTAGGGTTAGCCTCACCACTAGGATAGCGTTAGGGTTAGGGTTAGCATCAGCCCTAGGATAGTGTCAGGGTTAGTGTTAGGGTTATCATCAGGCCTAGGATAGTGTTAGGGTTAGGGTTAGCATCAGCTCTAGGATAGTATTAGGGTTAGGGTTAGGGTTAGCATCAGCCCTAGGATAGTGTTAAGGTTAGGGTTATGGTTATCATCAGGCCTAGTATAGTGTGAGGTATAGGGTTAGCATCAGCCCTAGGATAGTGTTAGGGTTAGGGTTAGCATCAGCCCTAGGATAGTGTTAGGGTTAGGGTTAGGGTTATCATCAGGCCTAGGATAGTGTTAGGGTTAGGGTTAGCATCAGCCCTAGGATAGTGTTAGGGTTAGGGTTATGGTTAGCATCAGCCCTAGGATAGTGTTATGGTTATGGTTAGCATCAGCCCTAGGATAGTGTTAGGGTTAGGGTTAGGGTTAGCATCAGGCCTAGGATAGTGTTAGGGTTAGGGTTAGAATCAGCCCTAGGATAGTGTTAGGGTTAGGGTTAGGGTTAGCATCAGCCGTAGGATAGTGTTAGGGTTAGGGTTAGCCTCAGCCCTACGATAGTGTAGAGTTAGGGTTAGGGTTAGCAGCAGCCCTAGGACAGTGTTAGGGTTAGGGTTAGGGTTAGCATCAGCCCTTGGAGAGTGTTAGGGTTAGGGTTAGGGTTAGCATCAGCCCTAGGATAGTGTTAGTGTTAGGGTTAGCATCAGCCCTAGGATAGTGTTAGGGTTAGGGTTAGCATCAGCCCTAGGATAGTGTTAGGGTTAGGGTTAGGGTTAGCATCCGCCCTAGGATAATGTTAGGGTTAGGGTTAGGGTTAGCATCAGCCCTAGGATAGTGTTAGTGTTAGGGTTAGCATCAGCCCTAGGATAGTGTTAGGGTTAGGGTTAGGGTTAGCATCCGCCCTAGGATAGTGTTAGGGTTAGGGTTAGGGTTAGCATCAGCCCTAGGATAGTGTTAGGGTTAGGGTTAACATAAATCCTAGGATAGTGTTAGGGTTAGGGTTAGGGTTATCATCAGGCCTAGGATAGTGTTAGGGTTAGGGTTAGGGTTAGCATCAGTTCAAGGATAGTGTTAGGGTTAGCGTTAGGTTTAGCATCTGCCCTAGGATAGTGTTAGGGTTAGGGTTAGGGTTAGCATCAGCCCAAGGATAGTGTTAGGGTTAGGGTTAGCATCAGCCCTAGGATAGTGTTAGGGTTAGGGTTAGGGTTAGCATCAGGCCCAGGATAGTGTTAGGGTTAGGGTTAGCATCAGCCCAAGGATAGTGTTAGGGTTAGGGTTAGGGTTAGCATCAGCCCTAGGATAGTGTTAGGGTTAGGGTTAGCATCAACCCTAGGATAGTGTTTGTGTTAGGGTTAGGGTTAGCATCAGCCCTAGGATAGTGTTAGGGTTAGGGTTACCCTCAGCCCTAGGAGAGTGTTAGGGTTAGGGACAGGGTTAGCATCAGGCCTAGGATAGTGTTAGGGTTAGGGTTAGGGTTAGCATCAGCCCTAGGATAGTGTTAGGGTTAGGGTTAGCATCAGCCCTAGGATAGTGTCAGGGTTAGGGTTAGGGTTATCATCAGGCCTAGGATAGTGTTAGGGTTAGGGTTAGCATCAGCTCTAGGATAGTGTTAGGGTTATGGTTAGGGTTAGCATCAGCCCTAGGATAGTGTTAAGGTTAGGGTTAGGGTTATCATCAGGCCTAGGATAGTGTGAGGGCTAGGGTTAGCATCAGACTTAGGATAGTGTTAGTGTTAGGGTTAGCGTTAGTCTCAGACCTAGGATAGTGTTAGGGTTAGGTTTAGCATCAGCCCAAGGATAGTGTTAGGGTTAGGGTTAGGGTTATCATCAGGCCTAGGATATTGTTAGGGTTAGGGTTATCATCAGCCCTAGGATAGTGTTAGGGATAGGGTTAGGGTTAGCATCAGCCCTAGGATAGTGTTAGGGTTAGGGTTAGGGTTAGCATCAGCCCTAGGATAGTGTTAGGGTTAGGGTTAGGGATAGCATCAGCCCTAGGATAGTGTTAGGGTTAGGGTTAGCGTTAGCATCAGCCCTAGGATATTATTAGGGTTAGGGTTAGCATCACCCCTAGAATAGTGTTAGGGTTAGGGTTAGGGTTAGCACCAGGCCTAGGATAGTGTTAGTGTTAGGGTTAGCATCAGCCTTAGGATAGTGTTAGGGTTAGGGTTAGAGTAAGCATCAGCCGTAGGATAGTGTTAGGGTTAGGGTTAGCCTCAGCCCTAGGATAGTGTTAGAGTTAGGGTTAGGGTTAGCATCAGCCCTAGGATAGTGTTAGGGTTAGGGTTAGGGTTAGCATCAGCCCTAGGATAGTATTAGGGTTAGGGTTAGGGTTAGGGTTATGGTTAGCATCAGCTCTAGGATAGTGTTAGGGTTAGGGTTAGGGTTAGCATCAGCCCTAGGATAGTGTTAGGGTTAGGGTTAGGGTTAGCATCAGCCCTAAGATAGTGTTAGGGTTAGGGTTAGGGTTAGGATCAGGCCCAGGATAGTGTTAGGGTTAGGGTTAGCATCAGTCCAAGGATAGTGTTAGGGTTAGGGTTAGGGTTAGCATCAGCCCTAGGATAGTGTTAGTGTTAGGGTTAGCATCAGCCCTAGGATAGTGTTAGGGTTAGGGTTAGGGTTAGCATCCGCCCTAGGATAGTGTTAGGTTTAGGGTTAGGGTTAGCATCAGCCCTAAGATAGTGTTAGGGTTAGGGTTAGGGTTATCATCAGGCCTAGGATAGTGTTAGGGTTAGGGTTAGGATTAGCATCAGCCCTAGGATAGTGTTATTGTTAGGGTTAGCATCAGCCCTAGGATAGTGTTAGGGTTAGGGTTAGGGTTAGCATCAGCCGTAGGATAGTGTTAGGGTTAGGGTTAGCCTCTGCCCTAAGATATTGTTAGAGTTAGGGTTAGGGTTAGCATCAGCCCTAGGATAGTGTTAGGGTTAGGGTTAGGGTTAGCATCAGCCCTTAGAGAGTGTTAGGGTTACGGTTAGGGTTAGCATCAGCCCTAGGATAGTGTTAGGGTTAGGGTTAGCATCAGGCCTAGGATAGTGTTAGGGTTAGGGTTAGGGTTAGCATCAGGCCTAGGATAGTGTTAGTGTTAGGGTTAGCATCAGCCCTAGGATAATGTTAGGGTTAGGGTTAGTGTTAGCATCCGCCCTAGGATAATGTTAGTGTTAGGGTTAGGGTTAGCATCAGCCCTAGGATAGTGTTAGTGTTAGGGTTAGCATCAGCCCTAGGATAGTGTTAGGGTTAGGGTTAGGGTTAGCATCAGCCCTAGGATAGTGTTAGGGTTAGGGTTAACATAAATCCTAGGATAGTGTTAGGGTTAGGGTTAGGGTTATCATCAGGCCTAGGATAGTGTTAGGGTTAGGGTTAGGGTTAGCATCAGTTCAAGGATAGTGTTAGGGTTAGCGTTAGGGTTAGCATCTGCCCTAGGATAGTGTTAGGGTTAGGGTTAGGGTTAGCATCAGCCCAAGGATAGTGTTAGGGTTAGGGTTAGCATCAGCCCTAGGATAGTGTTAGGGTTAGGGTTAGGGTTAGCATCAGGCCCAGGATAGTATTAGGGTTAGGGTTAGCATCAGCCCAAGGATAGTGTTAGGGTAATGGTTAGGGTTAGCATCAGCCCTAGGATAGTGTTAGGGTTAGGGTTAGCATCAACCCTAGGATAGTGTTTGGGTTAGGGTTAGGGTTAGCATCAGCCCTAGGATAGTGTTAGGGTTAGGGTTAGCCTCAGCCCTAGGAGAGTGTTAGGGTTAGGGATAGGGTTAGCATCAGGCCTAGGATAGTGTTAGGGTTAGGGTTAGGGTTAGCATCAGTTCAAGGACAGTGTTAGGGTTAGCGTTAGGGTTAGCATCTGCCATAGGATATTGTTAGGGTTAGATTTAGGGTTAGCATCAGCCCAAGGATAGTGTTAGGGTTAGGGTTAGCATCAGCCCTAGTATAGTGTTAGGGTTAGGGTTAGGGTTAGCATCAGGCCCAGGATAGTCTTAGGGTTAGGGTTAGCATCAGCCCAAGTATAGTGTTAGGGTTAGGGTTAGGGTTAGCATCTGCCCTAGGATATTGTTAGGGTTAGGGTTAGGGTTAGCATCAGCCCAAGGATAGTGTTAGGGTTAGGGTTAGCATCAGCCCTAGGATAGTGTTAGGGTTAGGGTTAGGGTTAGCATCTGCCCTAGGATAGTGTTAGGGTTAGGGTTAGGGTTAGCATCAGCCCAAGGATAGTGTTAGGGTTATGGTTAGCATCAACCCTAGGATAGTGTTTGGGTTAGGGTTACGGTTAGCATCCGCACTAGGATAGTGTTAGGGTTAGGGTTAGGGTTAGCATCAGCCCTAGGATAGTGTTAGTGTTAGGGTTAGCATCAGCCCTAGGATAGTGTTAGGGTTAGGGTTAGGGTTAGCATCAGCCCTAGGATAGTGTTAGTGTTAGGGTTAGCATCAGCCCTAGGATAGTGTTAGGGTTAGGGTTAGGGTTAGCATCAGCCCTAGGATAGTGTTAGGGTTAGGGTTAGCATCAGCCCTAGGTTAGTGTTAGGGTTAGGGTTAGGGTTAGCATCAGCCCTAGGATAGTGTTAGGGTTAGGGTTAGCATCAGCCCTAGGATAGTGTTAGGGTTAGGGTTAGCATCAACACTAGGATAGTGTTAGGGTTAGGGTTAGGGTTAGCATCAGCCCTAGGATAGTGTTAGGGTTAGGGTTAGCATCAGCCCTAGGATAGTGTTAGGGTTAGGGTTAGGGTTAGCATCAGCCCTTGGAGAGTGTTAGGGTTAGGGTTAGGGTTAGCATCAGCCCTAGGATAGTGTTAGTGTTAGGGTTAGCATCAGCCCTAGGATAGTGTTAGGGTTAGGGTTAGCATCAGCCCTAGGTTAGTGTTAGGGTTAGGGTTAGGGTTAGCATCAGCCCTAGGATAGTGTTAGGGTTAGGGTTAGCATCAGCCCTAGGATAGTGTTAGGGTTAGGGTTAGCATCAACACTAGGATAGTGTTAGGGTTAGGGTTAGGGTTAGCATCAGCCCTAGGATAGTGTTAGGGTTAGGGTTAGCATCAGCCCTAGGATAGTGTTAGGGTTAGGGTTAGGGTTAGCATCAGCCCTTGGAGAGTGTTAGGGTTAGGGTTAGGGTTAGCCTCACCACTAGGATAGCGTTAGGGTTAGGGTTAGCATCAGCCCTAGGATAGTGTCAGGGTTAGTGTTAGGGTTATCATCAGGCCTAGGATAGTGTTAGGGTTAGGGTTAGCATCAGCTCTAGGATAGTATTAGGGTTAGGGTTAGGGTTAGCATCAGCCCTAGGATAGTGTTAAGGTTAGGGTTATGGTTATCATCAGGCCTAGTATAGTGTGAGGTATAGGGTTAGCATCAGCCCTAGGATAGTGTTAGGGTTAGGGTTAGCATCAGCCCTAGGATAGTGTTAGGGTTAGGGTTAGGGTTATCATCAGGCCTAGGATAGTGTTAGGGTTAGGGTTAGCATCAGCCCTAGGATAGTGTTAGGGTTAGGGTTATGGTTAGCATCAGCCCTAGGATAGTGTTATGGTTATGGTTAGCATCAGCCCTAGGATAGTGTTAGGGTTAGGGTTAGGGTTAGCATCAGGCCTAGGATAGTGTTAGGGTTAGGGTTAGAATCAGCCCTAGGATAGTGTTAGGGTTAGGGTTAGGGTTAGCATCAGCCGTAGGATAGTGTTAGGGTTAGGGTTAGCCTCAGCCCTACGATAGTGTAGAGTTAGGGTTAGGGTTAGCAGCAGCCCTAGGACAGTGTTAGGGTTAGGGTTAGGGTTAGCATCAGCCCTTGGAGAGTGTTAGGGTTAGGGTTAGGGTTAGCATCAGCCCTAGGATAGTGTTAGTGTTAGGGTTAGCATCAGCCCTAGGATAGTGTTAGGGTTAGGGTTAGCATCAGCCCTAGGATAGTGTTAGGGTTAGGGTTAGGGTTAGCATCCGCCCTAGGATAATGTTAGGGTTAGGGTTAGGGTTAGCATCAGCCCTAGGATAGTGTTAGTGTTAGGGTTAGCATCAGCCCTAGGATAGTGTTAGGGTTAGGGTTAGGGTTAGCATCCGCCCTAGGATAGTGTTAGGGTTAGGGTTAGGGTTAGCATCAGCCCTAGGATAGTGTTAGGGTTAGGGTTAACATAAATCCTAGGATAGTGTTAGGGTTAGGGTTAGGGTTATCATCAGGCCTAGGATAGTGTTAGGGTTAGGGTTAGGGTTAGCATCAGTTCAAGGATAGTGTTAGGGTTAGCGTTAGGTTTAGCATCTGCCCTAGGATAGTGTTAGGGTTAGGGTTAGGGTTAGCATCAGCCCAAGGATAGTGTTAGGGTTAGGGTTAGCATCAGCCCTAGGATAGTGTTAGGGTTAGGGTTAGGGTTAGCATCAGGCCCAGGATAGTGTTAGGGTTAGGGTTAGCATCAGCCCAAGGATAGTGTTAGGGTTAGGGTTAGGGTTAGCATCAGCCCTAGGATAGTGTTAGGGTTAGGGTTAGCATCAACCCTAGGATAGTGTTTGTGTTAGGGTTAGGGTTAGCATCAGCCCTAGGATAGTGTTAGGGTTAGGGTTACCCTCAGCCCTAGGAGAGTGTTAGGGTTAGGGACAGGGTTAGCATCAGGCCTAGGATAGTGTTAGGGTTAGGGTTAGGGTTAGCATCAGCCCTAGGATAGTGTTAGGGTTAGGGTTAGCATCAGCCCTAGGATAGTGTCAGGGTTAGGGTTAGGGTTATCATCAGGCCTAGGATAGTGTTAGGGTTAGGGTTAGCATCAGCTCTAGGATAGTGTTAGGGTTATGGTTAGGGTTAGCATCAGCCCTAGGATAGTGTTAAGGTTAGGGTTAGGGTTATCATCAGGCCTAGGATAGTGTGAGGGCTAGGGTTAGCATCAGACTTAGGATAGTGTTAGTGTTAGGGTTAGCGTTAGTCTCAGACCTAGGATAGTGTTAGGGTTAGGTTTAGCATCAGCCCAAGGATAGTGTTAGGGTTAGGGTTAGGGTTATCATCAGGCCTAGGATATTGTTAGGGTTAGGGTTATCATCAGCCCTAGGATAGTGTTAGGGATAGGGTTAGGGTTAGCATCAGCCCTAGGATAGTGTTAGGGTTAGGGTTAGGGTTAGCATCAGCCCTAGGATAGTGTTAGGGTTAGGGTTAGGGATAGCATCAGCCCTAGGATAGTGTTAGGGTTAGGGTTAGCGTTAGCATCAGCCCTAGGATATTATTAGGGTTAGGGTTAGCATCAGCCCTAGAATAGTGTTAGGGTTAGGGTTAGGGTTAGCACCAGGCCTAGGATAGTGTTAGTGTTAGGGTTAGCATCAGCCTTAGGATAGTGTTAGGGTTAGGGTTAGAGTAAGCATCAGCCGTAGGATAGTGTTAGGGTTAGGGTTAGCCTCAGCCCTAGGATAGTGTTAGAGTTAGGGTTAGGGTTAGCATCAGCCCTAGGATAGTGTTAGGGTTAGGGTTAGGGTTAGCATCAGCCCTAGGATAGTATTAGGGTTAGGGTTAGGGTTAGGGTTATGGTTAGCATCAGCTCTAGGATAGTGTTAGGGTTAGGGTTAGGGTTAGCATCAGCCCTAGGATAGTGTTAGGGTTAGGGTTAGGGTTAGCATCAGGCCTAGGATAGTGTTAGGGTTAGGGTTAGCATCAGCCCTAGGATAGTGTTAGGGTTAGGGTTAGGGTTAGCATCAGCCCTAGGATAGTGTTAGGCTTAGGGTTAACATCAGCCCTAGGATGGTGTTAGGGTTAGGGTTAGGGTTATCATCAGGCCTAGGATAGTGTTAGGGTTAGGGTTAGCATCAGCCCTAGGATAGTGTTAGGGTTAGGGTTAGGTTAGCATCAGCCCTAGTATAGTGTTAGGGTTAGGGTTCGCATCAGCCCTACGATAGTGTTAGGGTTAGGCTTAGGGTTAGCATCAGGCCTAGGATAGTATTAGGGTTAGGGTTAGGGTTAGCATCAGCCGTAGGATAGTGTTAGGGTTAGGGTTAGCCTCAGCCCTAAGATAGTGTTAGAGTTAGGGTTAGGGTTAGCATCAGCCCTAGGATAGTGTTAGGGTTAGGGTTAGGGTTAGCATCAGCCCTAGGATAGTGTTAGTGTTAGGGTTAGCATCAGCCCTAGGATAATGTTAGGGTTAGGGTTAGGGTTAGCATCCGCCCTAGGATAGTGTTAGGGTTAGGGTTAGGGTTAGCATCAGCCCTAGGATAGTGTTAGGGTTAGGGTTAGGGTTAGCATCAGCCCTAGGATAGTGTTAGGGTTAGGGTTAGCATCAGCCCTAGGATAGTGTTAGGGTTAGGGTTAGGGTTAGCATCAGCCCTAGGATAGTGTTAGGGTTAGGGTTAGCATCAGCCCTAGGATAGTGTTAGGGTTAGGGTTAGAATCAGCCCTAGGATAGTGTTAGGGTTAGGGTTAGGGTTAGCATCAGGCCCAGGATAGTGTTAGGGTTAGGGTTAGCATCAGTCCAAGGATAGTGTTAGGGTTAGGGTTAGGGTTAGCATCAGCCCGAGGATAGTGTTAGGGTTAGGGTTAGCATCAACCCTAGGATACTGTTTGGGTTAGGGTTAGGGTTAGCATCAGCCCTAGGATAGTGTTAGGGTTAGGGTTATTGTTAGCATCTGCCCTAGGATAGTATTAGGGTTAGGGTTAGGGTTAGGGTTATGGTTAGCATCAGCTCTAGGATAGTGTTAGGGTTAGGGATAGGGTTAGCATCAGCCCTAGGATAGTGTTAGGGTTAGGGTTAGGGTTAGCATCAGGCCTAGGATAGTGTTAGGGTTAGGGTTAGCATCAGCCCTAGGATAGTGTTAGGGTTAGGGTTAGGGTTAGCATCAGCCCTAGGATAGTGTTAGGCTTAGGGTTAACATCAGCCCTAGGATGGTGTTAGGGTTAGGGTTAGGGTTATCATCAGGCCTAGGATAGTGTTAGGGTTAGGGTTAGCATCAGCCCTAGGATAGTGTTAGGGTTAGGGTTAGGTTAGCATCAGCCCTAGTATAGTGTTAGGGTTAGGGTTCGCATCAGCCCTACGATAGTGTTAGGGTTAGGCTTAGGGTTAGCATCAGGCCTAGGATAGTATTAGGGTTAGGGTTAGGGTTAGCATCAGCCGTAGGATAGTGTTAGGGTTAGGGTTAGCCTCAGCCCTAAGATAGTGTTAGAGTTAGGGTTAGGGTTAGCATCAGCCCTAGGATAGTGTTAGGGTTAGGGTTAGGGTTAGCATCAGCCCTAGGATAGTGTTAGTGTTAGGGTTAGCATCAGCCCTAGGATAATGTTAGGGTTAGGGTTAGGGTTAGCATTCGCCCTAGGATAGTGTTAGGGTTAGGGTTAGGGTTAGCATCAGCCCTAGGATAGTGTTAGGGTTAGGGTTAGGGTTAGCATCAGCCCTAGGATAGTGTTAGGGTTAGGGTTAGCATCAGCCCTAGGATAGTGTTAGGGTTAGGGTTAGGGTTAGCATCAGCCCTAGGATAGTGTTAGGGTTAGGGTTAGCATCAGCCCTAGGATAGTGTTAGGGTTAGGGTTAGAATCAGCCCTAGGATAGTGTTAGGGTTAGGGTTAGGGTTAGCATCAGGCCCAGGATAGTGTTAGGGTTAGGGTTAGCATCAGTCCAAGGATAGTGTTAGGGTTAGGGTTAGGGTTAGCATCAGCCCGAGGATAGTGTTAGGGTTAGGGTTAGCATCAACCCTAGGATACTGTTTGGGTTAGGGTTAGGGTTAGCATCAGCCCTAGGATAGTGTTAGGGTTAGGGTTATTGTTAGCATCTGCCCTAGGTTAGTATTAGGGTTAGGGTTAGGGTTAGGGTTAGGGTTAGCATCAGCTCTAGGATAGTGTTAGGGTTAGGGATAGGGTTAGCATCAGCCCTAGGATAGTGTTAGGGTTAGGGTTAGGGTTATCATCAGGCCTAGGATAGTGTTAGGGTTAGGGTTAGCATCAGCCCTAGGATAGTGTTAGGGTTAGGGTTAGGTTAGCATCAGCCGTAGTATAGTGTTAGGGTTAGGGTTCGCATCAGCCCTACGATAGTGTTAGGGTTAGGCTTAGGGTTAGCATCAGGCCTAGGATAGTGTTAGGGTTAGGGTTAGCATCAGCCCTAGGATAGTCTTAGGGTTAGGGTTAGGGTTAGCATCAGCCGTAGGATAGTGTTAGGGTTAGGGTTAGCCTCAGCCCTAAGATAGTGTTAGAGTTAGGGTTAGGGTTAGCATCAGCCCTAGGATAGTGTTAGGGTTAGGGTTAGGGTTAGCATCAGCCCTAGGATAGTGTTAGTGTTAGGGTTAGCATCAGCCCTAGGATAATGTTAGGGTTAGGGTTAGGGTTAGCATCCGCCCTAGCATAGTGTTAGGGTTAGGGTTAGGGTTAGCATCAGCCCTAGGATAGTGTTAGGGTTAGGGTTAGGGTTAGCATCAGCCCTAGGATAGTGTTAGGGTTAGGGTTAGCATCAGCCCTAGGATAGTGTTAGGGTTAGGGTTAGGGTTAGCATCAGCCCTAGGATAGTGTTAGGGTTAGGGTTAGCATCAGCCCTAGGATAGTGTTAGGGTTAGGGTTAGGGTTAGCATCACCCGTAGGATTGTGTTAGGGTTAGGGTTAGCCTCAGTCCTAAGATAGTTTTAGAGTTAGGGTTAGGGTTAGCATCAGCCCTAGGATAATGTTAGGGTTAGGGTTAGGGTTAGCATCAGCCCTAGGATAGTGTTAGTGTTAGGGTTAGCATCAGGCCTAGGATAGTGTTAGGGTTAGGGTTAGGGTTAGCATCCGCCCTAGGATAGTGTTAGGGTTAGGGTTAGCATCAGCCCTAGGATAGTGTTAGGGTTAGGGTTAGCATCAGCCCTAGGATAGTGTTAGGGTTAGGGTTAGGGTTAGCATCAGGCCTAGGATAGTGTTAGTGTTAGGGTTAGCATAAGCCCTAGGACAGTGTTAGGGTTAGGGTTAGGGTTAGCATCCGCCCTAGGATAATGTTTGGGTTAGGGTTAGGGTTAGCATCAGCCCTAGGATAGTGTTAGTGTTAGGGTTAGCATCAGCCCTAGGATAGTGTTAGGGTTAGGGTTAGGGTGAGCATCAGCCCTAGGATAGTGTTAGGGTTAGGGTTAACATAAACCCTAGGATAGTGTTAGGGTTAGGGTTAGGGTTATCATCAGGCCTAGGATAGTGTTAGGGTTAGGGTTAGGGTTAGCATCAGTTCAAGGATAGTGTTAGGGTTAGCGTTAGGGTTAGCATCTGCCCTAGGATAGTGTTAGGGTTAGGGTTAGGGTTAGCATCAGCCCAAGGATAGTGTTAGGGTTAGGGTTAGCATCAGCCCTATGATAGTGTTAGGGTTAGGGTTAGGGTTAGCATCAGGCCCAGGATAGTGTTAGGGTTAGGGTTAGCATCAGCCCAAGGACAGTGTTAGGGTTAGGGTTAACATAAATCCTAGGATAGTGTTAGGGTTAGGGTTAGGGTTATCATCAGGCCTAGGATAGTGTTAGGGTTAGGGTTAGGGTTAGCATCAGTTCAAGGATAGTGTTAGGGTTAGCGTTAGGGTTAGCATCTGCCCTAGGATAGTGTTAGGGTTAGGGTTAGGGTTAGCATCAGCCCAAGGATAGTGTTAGGGTTAGGGTTAGCATCAGCCCTAGGATAGTGTTAGGGTTAGGGTTAGGGTTAGCATCAGGCCCAGGATAGTATTAGGGTTAGGGTTAGCATCAGCCCAAGGATAGTGTTAGGGTTAGGGTTAGGGTTAGCATCAGCCCTAGGATAGTGTTAGGGTTAGGGTTAGCATCAACCCTAGGATAGTGTTTGGGTTAGGGTTAGGGTTAGCATCAGCCCTAGGATAGTGTTAGGGTTAGGGTTAGCCTCAGCCCTAGGAGAGTGTTAGGGTTAGGGATAGGGTTAGCATCAGGCCTAGGATAGTGTTAGGGTTAGGGTTAGGGTTAGCATCAGTTCAAGGATAGTGTTAGGGTTAGCGTTAGGGTTAGCATCTGCCATAGGATATTGTTAGGGTTAGAGTTAGGGTTAGCATCAGCCCAAGGATAGTGTTAGGGTTAGGGTTAGCATCAGCCCTAGGATAGTGTTAGGGTTAGGGTTAGGGTTAGCATCAGGCCCAGGATAGTGTTAGGGTTAGGGTTAGCATCAGCCCAAGTATAGTGTTAGGGTTAGGGTTAGGGTTAGCATCTCCCCTAGGATATTGTTAGGGTTAGGGTTAGGGTTAGCATCAGCCCAAGGATAGTGTTAGGGTTAGGGTTAGCATCAGCCCTAGGATAGTGTTAGGGTTAGGGTTAGGGTTAGCATCAGGCCCAGGATAGTGTTAGGGTTAGGGTTAGCATCAGTCCAAGGATAGTGTTAGGGTTAGGGTTAGGGTTAGCATCAGCCCTAGGATAGTGTTAGTGTTAGGGTTAGCATCAGCCCTAGGATAGTGTTAGGGTTAGGGTTAGGGTTAGCATCCGCCCTAGGATAGTGTTAGGTTTAGGGTTAGGGTTAGCATCAGCCCTAAGATAGTGTTAGGGTTAGGGTTAGGGTTAGCATCAGGCCCAGGATAGTGTTAGGGTTAGGGTTAGCATCAGTCCAAGGATAGTGTTAGGGTTAGGGTTAGGGTTAGCATCAGCCCTAGGATAGTGTTAGTGTTAGGGTTAGCATCAGCCCTAGGATAGTGTTAGGGTTAGGGTTAGGGTTAGCATCCGCCCTAGGATAGTGTTAGGTTTAGGGTTAGGGTTAGCATCAGCCCTAAGATAGTGTTAGGGTTAGGGTTAGGGTTATCATCAGGCCTAGGATAGTGTTAGGGTTAGGGTTAGGATTAGCATCAGCCCTAGGATAGTGTTATTGTTAGGGTTAGCATCAGCCCTAGGATAGTGTTAGGGTTAGGGTTAGGGTTAGCATCAGCCGTAGGATAGTGTTAGGGTTAGGGTTAGCCTCTGCCCTAAGATATTGTTAGAGTTAGGGTTAGGGTTAGCATCAGCCCTAGGATAGTGTTAGGGTTAGGGTTAGGGTTAGCATCAGCCCTTAGAGAGTGTTAGGGTTACGGTTAGGGTTAGCATCAGCCCTAGGATAGTGTTAGGGTTAGGGTTAGCATCAGGCCTAGGATAGTGTTAGGGTTAGGGTTAGGGTTAGCATCAGGCCTAGGATAGTGTTAGTGTTAGGGTTAGCATCAGCCCTAGGATAATGTTAGGGTTAGGGTTAGTGTTAGCATCCGCCCTAGGATAATGTTAGTGTAGGGTTAGGGTTAGCATCAGCCCTAGGATAGTGTTAGTGTTAGGGTTAGCATCAGCCCTAGGATAGTGTTAGGGTTAGGGTTAGGGTTAGCATCAGCCCTAGGATAGTGTTAGGGTTAGGGTTAACATAAATCCTAGGATAGTGTTAGGGTTAGGGTTAGGGTTATCATCAGGCCTAGGATAGTGTTAGGGTTAGGGTTAGGGTTAGCATCAGTTCAAGGATAGTGTTAGGGTTAGCGTTAGGGTTAGCATCTGCCCTAGGATAGTGTTAGTGTTAGGGTTAGGGTTAGCATCAGCCCAAGGATAGTGTTAGGGTTAGGGTTAGCATCAGCCCTAGTATAGTGTTAGGGTTAGGGTTAGGGTTAGCATCAGGCCCAGGATAGTGTTAGGGTTAGGG
The DNA here is from genome assembly GCF_020740605.2 of Lemur catta. Classification (NCBI taxonomy): domain Eukaryota; kingdom Metazoa; phylum Chordata; class Mammalia; order Primates; family Lemuridae; genus Lemur; species Lemur catta. The sequence continues at coordinate 1,101,998 of NW_025423857.1, read as the reverse complement.
TTAGGGTTAGCATCAGGCCCAGGATAGTGTTAGGGTTAGGGTTAGCATCAGCCCAAGTATAGTGTTAGGGTTAGGGTTAGGGTTAGCATCAGGCCCAGGATAGTGTTAGGGTTAGGGTTAGCATCAGCCCAAGTATAGTGTTAGGGTTAGGGTTAGGGTTAGCATCTCCCCTAGGATATTGTTAGGGTTAGGGTTAGGGTTAGCATCAGCCCAAGGATAGTGTTAGGGTTAGGGTTAGCATCAGCCCTAGGATAGTGTTAGGGTTAGGGTTAGGGTTAGCATCAGGCCCAGGATAGTGTTAGGGTTAGGGTTAGCATCAGTCCAAGGATAGTGTTAGGGTTAGGGTTAGCATCAGTCCAAGGATAGTGTTAGGGTTAGGGTTAGGGTTAGCATCAGCCCTAGGATAGTGTTAGTGTTAGGGTTAGCATCAGCCCTAGGATAGTGTTAGGGTTAGGGTTAGGGTTAGCATCTGCCCTAGGATATTGTTAGGGTTAGGGTTAGGGTTAGCATCAGCCCAAGGATAGTGTTAGGGTTAGGGTTAGCATCAGCCCTAGGATAGTGTTAGGGTTAGGGTTAGGGTTAGCATCTGCCCTAGGATAGTGTTAGGGTTAGGGTTAGGGTTAGCATCAGCCCAAGGATAGTGTTAGGGTTATGGTTAGCATCAACCCTAGGATAGTGGTTGGGTTAGGGTTACGGTTAGCATCCGCACTAGGATAGTGTTAGGGTTAGGGTTAGGGTTAGCATCAGCCCTAGGATAGTGTTAGTGTTAGGGTTAGCATCAGCCCTAGGATAGTGTTAGGGTTAGGGTTAGGGTTAGCATCAGCCCGAGGATAGTGTTAGGGTTAGGGTTAGCATCAGCCGTAGGATAGTGTTAGGGTTAGGGTTAGGGTTATCATCAGGCCTAGGATATTGTTAGGGTTAGGGTTAGCATCAGCCCTAGGATAGTGTTAGGGTTAGGGTTAGGGTTAGCATCCGCCCTAGGATAGTGTTAGTGTTAGGGTTAGCATCAGCCCTAGGATAGTGTTAGGGTTAGGGTTAGCATCAGCCCTAGGATAGTGTTAGGGTTAGGGTTACGGTTAGCATCAGGCCTAGGATAGTGTTAGTGTTAGGGTTAGCATAAGCCCTAGGACAGTGTTAGGGTTAGGGTTAGGGTTAGCATCCGCCCTAGGATAATGTTTGGGTTAGGGTTAGGGTTAGCATCAGCCCTAGGATAGTGTTAGTGTTAGGGTTAGCATCAGCCCTAGGATAGTGTTAGGGTTAGGGTTAGGGTGAGCATCAGCCCTAGGATAGTGTTAGGGTTAGGGTTAACATAAACCCTAGGATAGTGTTAGGGTTAGGGTTAGGGTTATCATCAGGCCTAGGATAGTGTTAGGGTTAGGGTTAGGGTTAGCATCAGTTCAAGGATAGTGTTAGGGTTAGCGTTAGGGTTAGCATCTGCCCTAGGATAGTGTTAGGGTTAGGGTTAGGGTTAGCATCAGCCCAAGGATAGTGTTAGGGTTAGGGTTAGCATCAGCCCTATGATAGTGTTAGGGTTAGGGTTAGGGTTAGCATGAGGCCCAGGATAGTGTTAGGGTTAGGGTTAGCATCAGCCCAAGGACAGTGTTAGGGTTAGGGTTAACATAAATCCTAGGATAGTGTTAGGGTTAGGGTTAGGGTTATCATCAGGCCTAGGATAGTGTTAGGGTTAGGGTTAGGGTTAGCATCAGTTCAAGGATAGTGTTAGGGTTAGCGTTAGGGTTAGCATCTGCCCTAGGATAGTGTTAGGGTTAGGGTTAGGGTTAGCATCAGCCCAAGGATAGTGTTAGGGTTAGGGTTAGCATCAGCCCTAGGATAGTGTTAGGGTTAGGGTTAGGGTTAGCATCAGGCCCAGGATAGTATTAGGGTTAGGGTTAGCATCAGCCCAAGGATAGTGTTAGGGTTAGGGTTAGGGTTAGCATCAGCCCTAGGATAGTGTTAGGGTTAGGGTTAGCATCAACCCTAGGATAGTGTTTGGGTTAGGGTTAGGGTTAGCATCAGCCCTAGGATAGTGTTAGGGTTAGGGTAGCCTCAGCCCTAGGAGAGTGTTAGGGTTAGGGATAGGGTTAGCATCAGGCCTAGGATAGTGTTAGGGTTAGGGTTAGGGTTAGCATCAGTTCAAGGATAGTGTTAGTGTTAGCGTTAGGGTTAGCATCTGCCATAGGATATTGTTAGGGTTAGAGTTAGGGTTAGCATCAGCCCAAGGATAGTGTTAGGGTTAGGGTTAGCATCAGCCCTAGGATAGTGTTAGGGTTAGGGTTAGGGTTAGCATCAGGCCCAGGATAGTGTTAGGGTTAGGGTTAGCATCAGCCCAAGTATAGTGTTAGGGTTAGGGTTAGGGTTAGCATCTCCCCTAGGATATTGTTAGGGTTAGGGTTAGGGTTAGCATCAGCCCAAGGATAGTGTTAGGGTTAGGGTTAGCATCAGCCCTAGGATAGTGTTAGGGTTAGGGTTAGGGTTAGCATCAGGCCCAGGATAGTGTTAGGGTTAGGGTTAGCATCAGTCCAAGGATAGTGTTAGGGTTAGGGTTAGGGTTAGCATCAGCCCTAGGATAGTGTTAGTGTTAGGGTTAGCATCAGCCCTAGGATAGTGTTAGGGTTAGGGTTAGGGTTAGCATCCGCCCTAGGATAGTGTTAGGTTTAGGGTTAGGGTTAGCATCAGCCCTAAGATAGTGTTAGGGTTAGGGTTAGGGTTAGGATCAGGCCCAGGATAGTGTTAGGGTTAGGGTTAGCATCAGTCCAAGGATAGTGTTAGGGTTAGGGTTAGGGTTAGCATCAGCCCTAGGATAGTGTTAGTGTTAGGGTTAGCATCAGCCCTAGGATAGTGTTAGGGTTAGGGTTAGGGTTAGCATCCGCCCTAGGATAGTGTTAGGTTTAGGGTTAGGGTTAGCATCAGCCCTAAGATAGTGTTAGGGTTAGGGTTAGGGTTATCATCAGGCCTAGGATAGTGTTAGGGTTAGGGTTAGGATTAGCATCAGCCCTAGGATAGTGTTATTGTTAGGGTTAGCATCAGCCCTAGGATAGTGTTAGGGTTAGGGTTAGGGTTAGCATCAGCCGTAGGATAGTGTTAGGGTTAGGGTTAGCCTCTGCCCTAAGATATTGTTAGAGTTAGGGTTAGGGTTAGCATCAGCCCTAGGATAGTGTTAGGGTTAGGGTTAGGGTTAGCATCAGCCCTTAGAGAGTGTTAGGGTTACGGTTAGGGTTAGCATCAGCCCTAGGATAGTGTTAGGGTTAGGGTTAGCATCAGGCCTAGGATAGTGTTAGGGTTAGGGTTAGGGTTAGCATCAGGCCTAGGATAGTGTTAGTGTTAGGGTTAGCATCAGCCCTAGGATAATGTTAGGGTTAGGGTTAGTGTTAGCATCCGCCCTAGGATAATGTTAGTGTTAGGGTTAGGGTTAGCATCAGCCCTAGGATAGTGTTAGTGTTAGGGTTAGCATCAGCCCTAGGATAGTGTTAGGGTTAGGGTTAGGGTTAGCATCAGCCCTAGGATAGTGTTAGGGTTAGGGTTAACATAAATCCTAGGATAGTGTTAGGGTTAGGGTTAGGGTTATCATCAGGCCTAGGATAGTGTTAGGGTTAGGGTTAGGGTTAGCATCAGTTCAAGGATAGTGTTAGGGTTAGCGTTAGGGTTAGCATCTGCCCTAGGATAGTGTTAGGGTTAGGGTTAGGGTTAGCATCAGCCCAAGGATAGTGTTAGGGTTAGGGTTAGCATCAGCCCTAGGATAGTGTTAGGGTTAGGGTTAGGGTTAGCATCAGGCCCAGGATAGTATTAGGGTTAGGGTTAGCATCAGCCCAAGGATAGTGTTAGGGTAATGGTTAGGGTTAGCATCAGCCCTAGGATAGTGTTAGGGTTAGGGTTAGCATCAACCCTAGGATAGTGTTTGGGTTAGGGTTAGGGTTAGCATCAGCCCTAGGATAGTGTTAGGGTTAGGGTTAGCCTCAGCCCTAGGAGAGTGTTAGGGTTAGGGATAGGGTTAGCATCAGGCCTAGGATAGTGTTAGGGTTAGGGTTAGGGTTAGCATCAGTTCAAGGATAGTGTTAGGGTTAGCGTTAGGGTTAGCATCTGCCATAGGATATTGTTAGGGTTAGATTTAGGGTTAGCATCAGCCCAAGGATAGTGTTAGGGTTAGGGTTAGCATCAGCCCTAGTATAGTGTTAGGGTTAGGGTTAGGGTTAGCATCAGGCCCAGGATAGTCTTAGGGTTAGGGTTAGCATCAGCCCAAGTATAGTGTTAGGGTTAGGGTTAGGGTTAGCATCTGCCCTAGGATATTGTTAGGGTTAGGGTTAGGGTTAGCATCAGCCCAAGGATAGTGTTAGGGTTAGGGTTAGCATCAGCCCTAGGATAGTGTTAGGGTTAGGGTTAGGGTTAGCATCTGCCCTAGGATAGTGTTAGGGTTAGGGTTAGGGTTAGCATCAGCCCAAGGATAGTGTTAGGGTTATGGTTAGCATCAACCCTAGGATAGTGTTTGGGTTAGGGTTACGGTTAGCATCCGCACTAGGATAGTGTTAGGGTTAGGGTTAGGGTTAGCATCAGCCCTAGGATAGTGTTAGTGTTAGGGTTAGCATCAGCCCTAGGATAGTGTTAGGGTTAGGGTTAGGGTTAGCATCAGCCCTAGGATAGTGTTAGTGTTAGGGTTAGCATCAGCCCTAGGATAGTGTTAGGGTTAGGGTTAGGGTTAGCATCAGCCCTAGGATAGTGTTAGGGTTAGGGTTAGCATCAGCCCTAGGTTAGTGTTAGGGTTAGGGTTAGGGTTAGCATCAGCCCTAGGATAGTGTTAGGGTTAGGGTTAGCATCAGCCCTAGGATAGTGTTAGGGTTAGGGTTAGCATCAACACTAGGATAGTGTTAGGGTTAGGGTTAGGGTTAGCATCAGCCCTAGGATAGTGTTAGGGTTAGGGTTAGCATCAGCCCTAGGATAGTGTTAGGGTTAGGGTTAGGGTTAGCATCAGCCCTTGGAGAGTGTTAGGGTTAGGGTTAGGGTTAGCATCAGCCCTAGGATAGTGTTAGTGTTAGGGTTAGCATCAGCCCTAGGATAGTGTTAGGGTTAGGGTTAGCATCAGCCCTAGGTTAGTGTTAGGGTTAGGGTTAGGGTTAGCATCAGCCCTAGGATAGTGTTAGGGTTAGGGTTAGCATCAGCCCTAGGATAGTGTTAGGGTTAGGGTTAGCATCAACACTAGGATAGTGTTAGGGTTAGGGTTAGGGTTAGCATCAGCCCTAGGATAGTGTTAGGGTTAGGGTTAGCATCAGCCCTAGGATAGTGTTAGGGTTAGGGTTAGGGTTAGCATCAGCCCTTGGAGAGTGTTAGGGTTAGGGTTAGGGTTAGCCTCACCACTAGGATAGCGTTAGGGTTAGGGTTAGCATCAGCCCTAGGATAGTGTCAGGGTTAGTGTTAGGGTTATCATCAGGCCTAGGATAGTGTTAGGGTTAGGGTTAGCATCAGCTCTAGGATAGTATTAGGGTTAGGGTTAGGGTTAGCATCAGCCCTAGGATAGTGTTAAGGTTAGGGTTATGGTTATCATCAGGCCTAGTATAGTGTGAGGTATAGGGTTAGCATCAGCCCTAGGATAGTGTTAGGGTTAGGGTTAGCATCAGCCCTAGGATAGTGTTAGGGTTAGGGTTAGGGTTATCATCAGGCCTAGGATAGTGTTAGGGTTAGGGTTAGCATCAGCCCTAGGATAGTGTTAGGGTTAGGGTTATGGTTAGCATCAGCCCTAGGATAGTGTTATGGTTATGGTTAGCATCAGCCCTAGGATAGTGTTAGGGTTAGGGTTAGGGTTAGCATCAGGCCTAGGATAGTGTTAGGGTTAGGGTTAGAATCAGCCCTAGGATAGTGTTAGGGTTAGGGTTAGGGTTAGCATCAGCCGTAGGATAGTGTTAGGGTTAGGGTTAGCCTCAGCCCTACGATAGTGTAGAGTTAGGGTTAGGGTTAGCAGCAGCCCTAGGACAGTGTTAGGGTTAGGGTTAGGGTTAGCATCAGCCCTTGGAGAGTGTTAGGGTTAGGGTTAGGGTTAGCATCAGCCCTAGGATAGTGTTAGTGTTAGGGTTAGCATCAGCCCTAGGATAGTGTTAGGGTTAGGGTTAGCATCAGCCCTAGGATAGTGTTAGGGTTAGGGTTAGGGTTAGCATCCGCCCTAGGATAATGTTAGGGTTAGGGTTAGGGTTAGCATCAGCCCTAGGATAGTGTTAGTGTTAGGGTTAGCATCAGCCCTAGGATAGTGTTAGGGTTAGGGTTAGGGTTAGCATCCGCCCTAGGATAGTGTTAGGGTTAGGGTTAGGGTTAGCATCAGCCCTAGGATAGTGTTAGGGTTAGGGTTAACATAAATCCTAGGATAGTGTTAGGGTTAGGGTTAGGGTTATCATCAGGCCTAGGATAGTGTTAGGGTTAGGGTTAGGGTTAGCATCAGTTCAAGGATAGTGTTAGGGTTAGCGTTAGGTTTAGCATCTGCCCTAGGATAGTGTTAGGGTTAGGGTTAGGGTTAGCATCAGCCCAAGGATAGTGTTAGGGTTAGGGTTAGCATCAGCCCTAGGATAGTGTTAGGGTTAGGGTTAGGGTTAGCATCAGGCCCAGGATAGTGTTAGGGTTAGGGTTAGCATCAGCCCAAGGATAGTGTTAGGGTTAGGGTTAGGGTTAGCATCAGCCCTAGGATAGTGTTAGGGTTAGGGTTAGCATCAACCCTAGGATAGTGTTTGTGTTAGGGTTAGGGTTAGCATCAGCCCTAGGATAGTGTTAGGGTTAGGGTTACCCTCAGCCCTAGGAGAGTGTTAGGGTTAGGGACAGGGTTAGCATCAGGCCTAGGATAGTGTTAGGGTTAGGGTTAGGGTTAGCATCAGCCCTAGGATAGTGTTAGGGTTAGGGTTAGCATCAGCCCTAGGATAGTGTCAGGGTTAGGGTTAGGGTTATCATCAGGCCTAGGATAGTGTTAGGGTTAGGGTTAGCATCAGCTCTAGGATAGTGTTAGGGTTATGGTTAGGGTTAGCATCAGCCCTAGGATAGTGTTAAGGTTAGGGTTAGGGTTATCATCAGGCCTAGGATAGTGTGAGGGCTAGGGTTAGCATCAGACTTAGGATAGTGTTAGTGTTAGGGTTAGCGTTAGTCTCAGACCTAGGATAGTGTTAGGGTTAGGTTTAGCATCAGCCCAAGGATAGTGTTAGGGTTAGGGTTAGGGTTATCATCAGGCCTAGGATATTGTTAGGGTTAGGGTTATCATCAGCCCTAGGATAGTGTTAGGGATAGGGTTAGGGTTAGCATCAGCCCTAGGATAGTGTTAGGGTTAGGGTTAGGGTTAGCATCAGCCCTAGGATAGTGTTAGGGTTAGGGTTAGGGATAGCATCAGCCCTAGGATAGTGTTAGGGTTAGGGTTAGCGTTAGCATCAGCCCTAGGATATTATTAGGGTTAGGGTTAGCATCAGCCCTAGAATAGTGTTAGGGTTAGGGTTAGGGTTAGCACCAGGCCTAGGATAGTGTTAGTGTTAGGGTTAGCATCAGCCTTAGGATAGTGTTAGGGTTAGGGTTAGAGTAAGCATCAGCCGTAGGATAGTGTTAGGGTTAGGGTTAGCCTCAGCCCTAGGATAGTGTTAGAGTTAGGGTTAGGGTTAGCATCAGCCCTAGGATAGTGTTAGGGTTAGGGTTAGGGTTAGCATCAGCCCTAGGATAGTATTAGGGTTAGGGTTAGGGTTAGGGTTATGGTTAGCATCAGCTCTAGGATAGTGTTAGGGTTAGGGTTAGGGTTAGCATCAGCCCTAGGATAGTGTTAGGGTTAGGGTTAGGGTTAGCATCAGGCCTAGGATAGTGTTAGGGTTAGGGTTAGCATCAGCCCTAGGATAGTGTTAGGGTTAGGGTTAGGGTTAGCATCAGCCCTAGGATAGTGTTAGGCTTAGGGTTAACATCAGCCCTAGGATGGTGTTAGGGTTAGGGTTAGGGTTATCATCAGGCCTAGGATAGTGTTAGGGTTAGGGTTAGCATCAGCCCTAGGATAGTGTTAGGGTTAGGGTTAGGTTAGCATCAGCCCTAGTATAGTGTTAGGGTTAGGGTTCGCATCAGCCCTACGATAGTGTTAGGGTTAGGCTTAGGGTTAGCATCAGGCCTAGGATAGTATTAGGGTTAGGGTTAGGGTTAGCATCAGCCGTAGGATAGTGTTAGGGTTAGGGTTAGCCTCAGCCCTAAGATAGTGTTAGAGTTAGGGTTAGGGTTAGCATCAGCCCTAGGATAGTGTTAGGGTTAGGGTTAGGGTTAGCATCAGCCCTAGGATAGTGTTAGTGTTAGGGTTAGCATCAGCCCTAGGATAATGTTAGGGTTAGGGTTAGGGTTAGCATCCGCCCTAGGATAGTGTTAGGGTTAGGGTTAGGGTTAGCATCAGCCCTAGGATAGTGTTAGGGTTAGGGTTAGGGTTAGCATCAGCCCTAGGATAGTGTTAGGGTTAGGGTTAGCATCAGCCCTAGGATAGTGTTAGGGTTAGGGTTAGGGTTAGCATCAGCCCTAGGATAGTGTTAGGGTTAGGGTTAGCATCAGCCCTAGGATAGTGTTAGGGTTAGGGTTAGAATCAGCCCTAGGATAGTGTTAGGGTTAGGGTTAGGGTTAGCATCAGGCCCAGGATAGTGTTAGGGTTAGGGTTAGCATCAGTCCAAGGATAGTGTTAGGGTTAGGGTTAGGGTTAGCATCAGCCCGAGGATAGTGTTAGGGTTAGGGTTAGCATCAACCCTAGGATACTGTTTGGGTTAGGGTTAGGGTTAGCATCAGCCCTAGGATAGTGTTAGGGTTAGGGTTATTGTTAGCATCTGCCCTAGGATAGTATTAGGGTTAGGGTTAGGGTTAGGGTTATGGTTAGCATCAGCTCTAGGATAGTGTTAGGGTTAGGGATAGGGTTAGCATCAGCCCTAGGATAGTGTTAGGGTTAGGGTTAGGGTTAGCATCAGGCCTAGGATAGTGTTAGGGTTAGGGTTAGCATCAGCCCTAGGATAGTGTTAGGGTTAGGGTTAGGGTTAGCATCAGCCCTAGGATAGTGTTAGGCTTAGGGTTAACATCAGCCCTAGGATGGTGTTAGGGTTAGGGTTAGGGTTATCATCAGGCCTAGGATAGTGTTAGGGTTAGGGTTAGCATCAGCCCTAGGATAGTGTTAGGGTTAGGGTTAGGTTAGCATCAGCCCTAGTATAGTGTTAGGGTTAGGGTTCGCATCAGCCCTACGATAGTGTTAGGGTTAGGCTTAGGGTTAGCATCAGGCCTAGGATAGTATTAGGGTTAGGGTTAGGGTTAGCATCAGCCGTAGGATAGTGTTAGGGTTAGGGTTAGCCTCAGCCCTAAGATAGTGTTAGAGTTAGGGTTAGGGTTAGCATCAGCCCTAGGATAGTGTTAGGGTTAGGGTTAGGGTTAGCATCAGCCCTAGGATAGTGTTAGTGTTAGGGTTAGCATCAGCCCTAGGATAATGTTAGGGTTAGGGTTAGGGTTAGCATTCGCCCTAGGATAGTGTTAGGGTTAGGGTTAGGGTTAGCATCAGCCCTAGGATAGTGTTAGGGTTAGGGTTAGGGTTAGCATCAGCCCTAGGATAGTGTTAGGGTTAGGGTTAGCATCAGCCCTAGGATAGTGTTAGGGTTAGGGTTAGGGTTAGCATCAGCCCTAGGATAGTGTTAGGGTTAGGGTTAGCATCAGCCCTAGGATAGTGTTAGGGTTAGGGTTAGAATCAGCCCTAGGATAGTGTTAGGGTTAGGGTTAGGGTTAGCATCAGGCCCAGGATAGTGTTAGGGTTAGGGTTAGCATCAGTCCAAGGATAGTGTTAGGGTTAGGGTTAGGGTTAGCATCAGCCCGAGGATAGTGTTAGGGTTAGGGTTAGCATCAACCCTAGGATACTGTTTGGGTTAGGGTTAGGGTTAGCATCAGCCCTAGGATAGTGTTAGGGTTAGGGTTATTGTTAGCATCTGCCCTAGGTTAGTATTAGGGTTAGGGTTAGGGTTAGGGTTAGGGTTAGCATCAGCTCTAGGATAGTGTTAGGGTTAGGGATAGGGTTAGCATCAGCCCTAGGATAGTGTTAGGGTTAGGGTTAGGGTTAGCATCAGGCCTAGGATAGTGTTAGGGTTAGGGTTAGCATCAGCCCTAGGATAGTGTTAGGGTTAGGGTTAGGGTTAGCATCAGCCCTAGGATAGTCTTAGGCTTAGGGTTAACATCAGCCCTAGGATGGTGTTAGGGTTAGGGTTAGGGTTATCATCAGGCCTAGGATAGTGTTAGGGTTAGGGTTAGCATCAGCCCTAGGATAGTGTTAGGGTTAGGGTTAGGTTAGCATCAGCCGTAGTATAGTGTTAGGGTTAGGGTTCGCATCAGCCCTACGATAGTGTTAGGGTTAGGCTTAGGGTTAGCATCAGGCCTAGGATAGTGTTAGGGTTAGGGTTAGCATCAGCCCTAGGATAGTCTTAGGGTTAGGGTTAGGGTTAGCATCAGCCGTAGGATAGTGTTAGGGTTAGGGTTAGCCTCAGCCCTAAGATAGTGTTAGAGTTAGGGTTAGGGTTAGCATCAGCCCTAGGATAGTGTTAGGGTTAGGGTTAGGGTTAGCATCAGCCCTAGGATAGTGTTAGTGTTAGGGTTAGCATCAGCCCTAGGATAATGTTAGGGTTAGGGTTAGGGTTAGCATCCGCCCTAGCATAGTGTTAGGGTTAGGGTTAGGGTTAGCATCAGCCCTAGGATAGTGTTAGGGTTAGGGTTAGGGTTAGCATCAGCCCTAGGATAGTGTTAGGGTTAGGGTTAGCATCAGCCCTAGGATAGTGTTAGGGTTAGGGTTAGGGTTAGCATCAGCCCTAGGATAGTGTTAGGGTTAGGGTTAGCATCAGCCCTAGGATAGTGTTAGGGTTAGGGTTAGGGTTAGCATCACCCGTAGGATTGTGTTAGGGTTAGGGTTAGCCTCAGTCCTAAGATAGTTTTAGAGTTAGGGTTAGGGTTAGCATCAGCCCTAGGATAATGTTAGGGTTAGGGTTAGGGTTAGCATCAGCCCTAGGATAGTGTTAGTGTTAGGGTTAGCATCAGGCCTAGGATAGTGTTAGGGTTAGGGTTAGGGTTAGCATCCGCCCTAGGATAGTGTTAGGGTTAGGGTTAGGGTTAGCATCAGCCCTAGGATAGTGTTAGGGTTAGGGTTAACATGAACCCTAGGATAGTGTTAGGGTTAGGGTTAGGGTTATCATCAGGCCTAGGATAGTGTTAGGGTTAGGGTTAGGGTTAGCATCAGTTCAAGGATAGTGTTAGGGTTAGCGTTAGGGTTAGCATCTGCCCTAGGATATTGTTAGGGTTAGGGTTAGGGTTAGCATCAGCCCAAGGATAGTGTTAGGGTGAGGGTTAGCATCAGCCCTAGGATAGTGTTAGGGTTAGGGTTAGGGTTAGCATCAGGCCCAGGATAGTGTTAGGGTTAGGGTTAGCATCAGCCCAAGGATAGTGTTAGGGTTAGGGTTAGGGTTAGCATCTGCCCTAGAATATTGTTAGGGTTAGGGTTAGGGTTAGCATCAGCCCAAGGATAGTGTTAGGGTTAGGGTTAGCATCAGCCCTAGGATAGTGTTAGGGTTAGCGTTAGGGTTAGCATCAGGCCCAGGATAGTGTTAGGGTTAGGGTTAGCATCAGTCCAAGGATAGTGTTAGGGTTAGGGTTAGGGTTAGCATCAGCCCGAGGATAGTGTCAGGGTTAGTGTTAGGGTTATCATCAGGCCTAGGATAGTGTTAGGGTTAGGGTTAGCATCAGCTCTAGGATAGTGTTAGGGTTAGGGTTAGGGTTAGCATCAGCCCTAGGATAGTGTTAAGGTTAGGGTTATGGTTATCATCAGGCCTAGTATAGTGTGAGGTCTAGGTTAGCATCAGAGATAGGATAGTGTTAGGGTTAGGGTTAGGGTTAGCATCAGCCCTAGGATAGTGTTAGGGTTAGGGTTAGCATCAGCCCTAGGATAGTGTTAGGGTTAGGGTTAGGGTTATCATCAGGCCTAGGATATTGTTAGGGTTAGGGTTAGCATCAGCCCTAGGATAGTGTTAGGGTTAGGGTTAGGGTTAGCATCAGCCCTAGGATACTGTTAGGGTTAGGGTTAGGGTTAGCATCAGGCCTAGGATAGTGTTAGGGTTAGGGTTAGCATCAGCCCTAGGATAGTGTTAGGGTTAGGGTTAGGGTTAGCATCAGCCGTAGGATAGTGTTAGGGTTAGGGTTAGCCTCAGCCCTAAGATAGTGTTAGAGTTAGGGTTAGGGTTAGCATCAGCCCTAGGATAGTGTTAGGGTTAGGGTTAGGGTTAGCATCAGCCCCTGGAGAGTGTTAGGGTTAGGGTTAGGGTTAGCATCAGCCCTAGGATAGTGTTAGTGTTAGGGTTAGCATCAGCCCTAGGATAGTGTTAAGGTTAGGGTTAGCATCAGCCCTACGATAGTGTTAGGGTTAGGGTTAGGTTAGCATCAGCCCTAGTATAGTGTTAGGGTTAGGGTTCGCATCAGCCCTACGATAGTGTTAGGGTTAGGCTTAGGGTTAGCATCAGGCCTAGGATAGTATTAGGGTTAGGGTTAGGGTTAGCATCAGCCGTAGGATAGTGTTAGGGTTAGGGTTAGCCTCAGCCCTAAGATAGTGTTAGAGTTAGGGTTAGGGTTAGCATCAGCCCTAGGATAGTGTTAGGGTTAGGGTTAGGGTTAGCATTAGCCCTAGGATAGTGTTAGTGTTAGGGTTAGCATCAGCCCTAGGATAATGTTAGGGTTAGGGTTAGGGTTAGCATTCGCCCTAGGATAGTGTTAGGGTTAGGGTTAGGGTTAGCATCAGCCCTAGGATAGTGTTAGGGTTAGGGTTAGGGTTAGCATCAGCCCTAGGATAGTGTTAGGGTTAGGGTTAGCATCAGCCCTAGGATAGTGTTAGGGTTAGGGTTAGGGTTAGCATCAGCCCTAGGATAGTGTTAGGGTTAGGGTTAGCATCAGCCCTAGGATAGTGTTAGGGTTAGGGTTAGAATCAGCCCTAGGATAGTGTTAGGGTTAGGGTTAGGGTTAGCATCAGGCCCAGGATAGTGTTAGGGTTAGGGTTAGCATCAGTCCAAGGATAGTGTTAGGGTTAGGGTTAGGGTTAGCATCAGCCCGAGGATAGTGTTAGGGTTAGGGTTAGCATCAACCCTAGGATACTGTTTGGGTTAGGGTTAGGGTTAGCATCAGCCCTAGGATAGTGTTAGGGTTAGGGTTATTGTTAGCATCTGCCCTAGGTTAGTATTAGGGTTAGGGTTAGGGTTAGGGTTAGGGTTAGCATCAGCTCTAGGATAGTGTTAGGGTTAGGGATAGGGTTAGCATCAGCCCTAGGATAGTGTTAGGGTTAGGGTTAGGGTTAGCATCAGGCCTAGGATAGTGTTAGGGTTAGGGTTAGCATCAGCCCTAGGATAGTGTTAGGGTTAGGGTTAGGGTTAGCATCAGCCCTAGGATAGTCTTAGGCTTAGGGTTAACATCAGCCCTAGGATGGTGTTAGGGTTAGGGTTAGGGTTATCATCAGGCCTAGGATAGTGTTAGGGTTAGGGTTAGCATCAGCCCTAGGATAGTGTTAGGGTTAGGGTTAGGTTAGCATCAGCCGTAGTATAGTGTTAGGGTTAGGGTTCGCATCAGCCCTACGATAGTGTTAGGGTTAGGCTTAGGGTTAGCATCAGGCCTAGGATAGTGTTAGGGTTAGGGTTAGCATCAGCCCTAGGATAGTCTTAGGGTTAGGGTTAGGGTTAGCATCAGCCGTAGGATAGTGTTAGGGTTAGGGTTAGCCTCAGCCCTAAGATAGTGTTAGAGTTAGGGTTAGGGTTAGCATCAGCCCTAGGATAGTGTTAGGGTTAGGGTTAGGGTTAGCATCAGCCCTAGGATAGTGTTAGTGTTAGGGTTAGCATCAGCCCTAGGATAATGTTAGGGTTAGGGTTAGGGTTAGCATCCGCCCTAGCATAGTGTTAGGGTTAGGGTTAGGGTTAGCATCAGCCCTAGGATAGTGTTAGGGTTAGGGTTAGGGTTAGCATCAGCCCTAGGATAGTGTTAGGGTTAGGGTTAGCATCAGCCCTAGGATAGTGTTAGGGTTAGGGTTAGGGTTAGCATCAGCCCTAGGATAGTGTTAGGGTTAGGGTTAGCATCAGCCCTAGGATAGTGTTAGGGTTAGGGTTAGGGTTAGCATCACCCGTAGGATTGTGTTAGGGTTAGGGTTAGCCTCAGTCCTAAGATAGTTTTAGAGTTAGGGTTAGGGTTAGCATCAGCCCTAGGATAATGTTAGGGTTAGGGTTAGGGTTAGCATCAGCCCTAGGATAGTGTTAGTGTTAGGGTTAGCATCAGCCTAGGATAGTGTTAGGGTTAGGGTTAGGGTTAGCATCCGCCCTAGGATAGTGTTAGGGTTAGGGTTAGGGTTAGCATCAGCCCTAGGATAGTGTTAGGGTTAGGGTTAACATGAACCCTAGGATAGTGTTAGGGTTAGGGTTAGGGTTATCATCAGGCCTAGGATAGTGTTAGGGTTAGGGTTAGGGTTAGCATCAGTTCAAGGATAGTGTTAGGGTTAGCGTTAGGGTTAGCATCTGCCCTAGGATATTGTTAGGGTTAGGGTTAGGGTTAGCATCAGCCCAAGGATAGTGTTAGGGTGAGGGTTAGCATCAGCCCTAGGATAGTGTTAGGGTTAGGGTTAGGGTTAGCATCAGGCCCAGGATAGTGTTAGGGTTAGGGTTAGCATCAGCCCAAGGATAGTGTTAGGGTTAGGGTTAGGGTTAGCATCTGCCCTAGAATATTGTTAGGGTTAGGGTTAGGGTTAGCATCAGCCCAAGGATAGTGTTAGGGTTAGGGTTAGCATCAGCCCTAGGATAGTGTTAGGGTTAGCGTTAGGGTTAGCATCAGGCCCAGGATAGTGTTAGGGTTAGGGTTAGCATCAGTCCAAGGATAGTGTTAGGGTTAGGGTTAGGGTTAGCATCAGCCCGAGGATAGTGTCAGGGTTAGTGTTAGGGTTATCATCAGGCCTAGGATAGTGTTAGGGTTAGGGTTAGCATCAGCTCTAGGATAGTGTTAGGGTTAGGGTTAGGGTTAGCATCAGCCCTAGGATAGTGTTAAGGTTAGGGTTATGGTTATCATCAGGCCTAGTATAGTGTGAGGTCTAGGTTAGCATCAGACTTAGGATAGTGTTAGGGTTAGGGTTAGGGTTAGCATCAGCCCTAGGATAGTGTTAGGGTTAGGGTTAGCATCAGCCCTAGGATAGTGTTAGGGTTAGGGTTAGGGTTATCATCAGGCCTAGGATATTGTTAGGGTTAGGGTTAGCATCAGCCCTAGGATAGTGTTAGGGTTAGGGTTAGGGTTAGCATCAGCCCTAGGATACTGTTAGGGTTAGGGTTAGGGTTAGCATCACGCCTAGGATAGTGTTAGGGTTAGGGTTAGCATCAGCCCTAGGATAGTGTTAGGGTTAGGGTTAGGGTTAGCATCAGCCGTAGGATAGTGTTAGGGTTAGGGTTAGCCTCAGCCCTAAGATAGTGTTAGAGTTAGGGTTAGGGTTAGCATCAGCCCTAGGATAGTGTTAGGGTTAGGGTTAGGGTTAGCATCAGCCCCTGGAGAGTGTTAGGGTTAGGGTTAGGGTTAGCATCAGCCCTAGGATAGTGTTAGTGTTAGGGTTAGCATCAGCCCTAGGATAGTGTTAGGGTTAGGGTTAGCATCAGCCCTAGGATAGTGTTAGGGTTAGGGTTAGCATCAGCCCTAGGATAGTCTTAGGGTTAGGGTTAGGGTTAGCATCAGCCGTAGGATAGTGTTAGGGTTAGGGTTAGCCTCAGCCCTAAGATAGTGTTAGAGTTAGGGTTAGGGTTAGCATCAGCCCTAGGATACTGTTAGTGTTAGGGTTAGCATCAGCCCTAGGATAATGTTAGGGTTAGGGTTAGGGTTAGCATCCGCCCTAGGATAGTGTTAGGGTTAGGGTTAGCATCAACCCTAGGATAGTGTTTGTGTTAGGGTTAGGGTTAGCATCAGCCCTAGGATAGTGTTAGTGTTAGGGTTAGCATCAGCCCTAGGATAGTGTTAGGGTTAGGGTTAGGGTTAGCATCCGCCCTAGGATAGTGTTAGGGTTAGGGTTAGGGTTAGCATCAGCCCTAGGATAGTGTTAGGGTTAGGGTTAACATAAATCCTAGGATAGTGTTAGGGTTAGGGTTAGGGTTATCATCAGGCCTAGGATAGTGTTAGGGTTAGGGTTAGGGTTAGCATCAGTTCAAGGATAGTGTTAGGGTTAGCGTTAGGTTTAGCATCTGCCCTAGGATAGTGTTAGGGTTAGGGTTAGGGTTAGCATCAGCCCAAGGATAGTGTTAGGGTTAGGGTTAGCATCAGCCCTAGGATAGTGTTAGGGTTAGGGTTAGGGTTAGCATCAGGCCCAGGATAGTGTTAGGGTTAGGGTTAGCATCAGCCCAAGGATAGTGTTAGGGTTAGGGTTAGGGTTAGCATCAGCCCTAGGATAGTGTTAGGGTTAGGGTTAGCATCAACCCTAGGATAGTGTTTGTGTTAGGGTTAGGGTTAGCATCAGCCCTAGGATAGTGTTAGGGTTAGGGTTACCCTCAGCCCTAGGAGAGTGTTAGGGTTAGGGACAGGGTTAGCATCAGGCCTAGGATAGTGTTAGGGTTAGGGTTAGGGTTAGCATCAGCCCTAGGATAGTGTTAGGGTTAGGGTTAGCATCAGCCCTAGGATAGTGTCAGGGTTAGGGTTAGGGTTATCATCAGGCCTAGGATAGTGTTAGGGTTAGGGATAGCATCAGCTCTAGGATAGTGTTAGGGTTATGGTTAGGGTTAGCATCAGCCCTAGGATAGTGTTAAGGTTAGGGTTAGGGTTATCATCAGGCCTAGGATAGTGTGAGGGCTAGGGTTAGCATCAGACTTAGGATAGTGTTAGTGTTAGGGTTAGCGTTAGTCTCAGCCCTAGGATAGTGTTAGGGTTAGGTTTAGCATCAGCCCAAGGATAGTGTTAGGGTTAGGGTTAGGGTTATCATCAGGCCTAGGATATTGTTAGGGTTAGGGTTATCATCAGCCCTAGGATAGTGTTAGGGATAGGGTTAGGGTTAGCATCAGCCCTAGGATAGTGTTAGGGTTAGGGTTAGGGTTAGCATCAGGCCTAGGATAGTGTTAGGGTTAGGGTTAGGGATAGCATCAGCCCTAGGATAGTGTTAGGGTTAGGGTTAGGGTTAGCATCAGCCCTAGGATATTATTAGGGTTAGGGTTAGCATCAGCCCTAGAATAGTGTTAGGGTTAGGGTTAGGGTTAGCACCAGGCCTAGGATAGTGTTAGTGTTAGCGTTAGCATCAGCCTTAGGATAGTGTTAGGGTTAGGGTTAGAGTTAGCATCAGCCGTAGGATAGTGTTAGGGTTAGGGTTAGCCTCAGCCCTAGGATAGTGTTAGAGTTAGGGTTAGGGTTAGCATCAGCCCTAGGATAGTGTTAGGGTTAGGGTTAGGGTTAGCATCAGCCCTAGGATAGTATTAGGGTTAGGGTTAGGGTTAGGGTTATGGTTAGCATCAGCTCTAGGATAGTGTTAGGGTTAGGGTTAGGGTTAGCATCAGCCCTAGGATAGTGTTAGGGTTAGGGTTAGGGTTAGCATCAGGCCTAGGATAGTGTTAGGGTTAGGGTTAGCATCAGCCCTAGGATAGTGTTAGGGTTAGGGTTAGGGTTAGCATCAGCCCTAGGATAGTGTTAGGCTTAGGGTTAACATCAGCCCTAGGATGGTGTTAGGGTTAGGGTTAGGGTTATCATCAGGCCTAGGATAGTGTTAGGGTTAGGGTTAGCATCAGCCCTAGGATAGTGTTAGGGTTAGGGTTAGGTTAGCATCAGCCCTAGTATAGTGTTAGGGTTAGGGTTCGCATCAGCCCTACAATAGTGTTAGGGTTAGGCTTAGGGTTAGCATCAGGCCTAGGATAGTATTAGGGTTAGGGTTAGGGTTAGCATCAGCCGTAGGATAGTGTTAGGGTTAGGGTTAGCCTCAGCCCTAAGATAGTGTTAGAGTTAGGGTTAGGGTTAGCATCAGCCCTAGGATAGTGTTAGGGTTAGGGTTAGGGTTAGCATCAGCCCTAGGATAGTGTTAGTGTTAGGGTTAGCATCAGCCCTACGATAATGTTAGGGTTAGGGTTAGGGTTAGCATCCGCCCTAGGATAGTGTTAGGGTTAGGGTTAGGGTTAGCATCAGCCCTAGGATAGTGTTAGGGTTAGGGTTAGGGTTAGCATCAGCCCTAGGATAGTGTTAGGGTTAGGGTTAGCATCAGCCCTAGGATAGTGTTAGGGTTAGGGTTAGGGTTAGCATCAGCCCTAGGATAGTGTTAGGGTTAGGGTTAGCATCAGCCCTAGGATAGTGTTAGGGTTAGGGTTAGAATCAGCCCTAGGATAGTGTTAGGGTTAGGGTTAGGGTTAGCATCAGGCCAGTGTAGTGTTAGGGTTAGGGTTAGCATCAGTCCAAGGATAGTGTTAGGGTTAGGGTTAGGGTTAGCATCAGCCCGAGGATAGTGTTAGGGTTAGGGTTAGCATCAACCCTAGGATACTGTTTGGGTTAGGGTTAGGGTTAGCATCAGCCCTAGGATAGTGTTAGGGTTAGGGTTATTGTTAGCATCTGCCCTAGGATAGTATTAGGGTTAGGGTTAGGGTTAGGGTTAGGGTTAGCATCAGCTCTAGGATAGTGTTAGCGTTAGGGATAGGGTTAGCATCAGCCCTAGGATAGTGTTAGGGTTAGGGTTAGGGTTAGCATCAGGCCTAGGATAGTGTTAGGGTTAGGGTTAGCATCAGCCCTAGGATAGTGTTAGGGTTAGGGTTAGGGTTAGCATCAGCCCTAGGATAGTGTTAGGCTTAGGGTTAACATCAGCCCTAGGATGGTGTTAGGGTTAGGGTTAGGGTTATCATCAGGCCTAGGATAGTGTTAGGGTTAGGGTTAGCATCAGCCCTAGGATAGTGTTAGGGTTAGGGTTAGGTTAGCATCAGCCCTAGTATAGTGTTAGGGTTAGGGTTCGCATCAGCCCTACGATAGTGTTAGGGTTAGGCTTAGGGTTAGCATCAGGCCTAGGATAGTGTTAGGGTTAGGGTTAGCATCAGCCCTAGGATAGTCTTAGGGTTAGGGTTAGGGTTAGCATCAGCCGTAGGATAGTGTTAGGGTTAGGGTTAGCCTCAGCCCTAAGATAGTGTTAGAGTTAGGGTTAGGGTTAGCATCAGCCCTAGGATAGTGTTAGGGTTAGGGTTAGGGTTAGCATCAGCCCTAGGATAGTGTTAGTGTTAGGGTTAGCATCAGCCCTAGGATAATGTTAGGGTTAGGGTTAGGGTTAGCATCCGCCCTAGCATAGTGTTAGGGTTAGGGTTAGGGTTAGCATCAGCCCTAGGATAGTGTTAGGGTTAGGGTTAGGGTTAGCATCAGCCCTAGGATAGTGTTAGGGTTAGGGTTAGCATCAGCCCTAGGATAGTGTTAGGGTTAGGGTTAGCATCAGCCCTAGGATAGGGTTAGGGTTAGGGTTAGGGTTAGCATCACCCGTAGGATTGTGTTAGGGTTAGGGTTAGCCTCAGCCCTAAGATAGTGTTAGAGTTAGGGTTAGGGTTAGCATCAGCCCTAGGATAATGTTAGGGTTAGTGTTAGGGTTAGCATCAGCCCTAGGATAGTGTTAGTGTTAGGGTTAGCATCAGCCCTAGGATAGTGTTAGGGTTAGGGTTAGGGTTAGCATCCGCCCTAGGATAGTGTTAGGGTTAGGGTTAGGGTTAGCATCAGCCCTAGGATAGTGTTAGGGTTAGGGTTAACATGAACCCTAGGATAGTGTTAGGGTTAGGGTTAGGGTTATCATCAGGCCTAGGATAGTGTTAGGGTTAGGGTTAGGGTTAGCATCAGTTCAAGGATAGTGTTAGGGTTAGCGTTAGGGTTAGCATCTGCCCTAGGATATTGTTAGGGTTAGGGTTAGGGTTAGCATCAGCCCAAGGATAGTGTTAGGGTTAGGGTTAGCATCAGCCCTAGGATAGTGTTACGGTTAGGGTTAGGGTTAGCATCAGGCCCAGGATAGTGTTAGGGTTAGGGTTAGGGTTATCATCAGGCCTAGGATAGTGTGAGGGCTAGGGTTAGCATCAGACTTAGGATAGTGTTAGTGTTAGGGTTAGCGTTAGTCTCAGCCCTAGGATAGTGTTAGGGTTAGGTTTAGCATCAGCCCAAGGATAGTGTTAGGGTTAGGGTTAGGGTTATCATCAGGCCTAGGATATTGTTAGGGTTAGGGTTATCATCAGCCCTAGGATAGTGTTAGGGATAGGGTTAGGGTTAGCATCAGCCCTAGGATAGTGTTAGGGTTAGGGTTAGGGTTAGCATCAGCCCTAGGATAGTGTTAGGGTTAGGGTTAGGGATAGCATCAGCCCTAGGATAGTGTTAGGGTTAGGGTTAGGGTTAGCATCAGCCCTAGGATATTATTAGGGTTAGGGTTAGCATCAGCCCTAGAATAGTGTTAGGGTTAGGGTTAGGGTTAGCACCAGGCCTAGGATAGTGTTAGTGTTAGCGTTAGCATCAGCCTTAGGATAGTGTTAGGGTTAGGGTTAGAGTTAGCATCAGCCGTAGGATAGTGTTAGGGTTAGGGTTAGCCTCAGCCCTAGGATAGTGTTAGAGTTAGGGTTAGGGTTAGCATCAGCCCTAGGATAGTGTTAGGGTTAGGGTTAGGGTTAGCATCAGCCCTAGGATAGTATTAGGGTTAGGGTTAGGGTTAGGGTTATGGTTAGCATCAGCTCTAGGATAGTGTTAGGGTTAGGGTTAGGGTTAGCATCAGCCCTAGGATAGTGTTAGGGTTAGGGTTAGGGTTAGCATCAGGCCTAGGATAGTGTTAGGGTTAGGGTTAGCATCAGCCCTAGGATAGTGTTAGGGTTAGGGTTAGGGTTAGCATCAGCCCTAGGATAGTGTTAGGCTTAGGGTTAACATCAGCCCTAGGATGGTGTTAGGGTTAGGGTTAGGGTTATCATCAGGCCTAGGATAGTGTTAGGGTTAGGGTTAGCATCAGCCCTAGGATAGTGTTAGGGTTAGGGTTAGGTTAGCATCAGCCCTAGTATAGTGTTAGGGTTAGGGTTCGCATCAGCCCTACGATAGTGTTAGGGTTAGGCTTAGGGTTAGCATCAGGCCTAGGATAGTATTAGGGTTAGGGTTAGGGTTAGCATCAGCCGTAGGATAGTGTTAGGGTTAGGGTTAGCCTCAGCCCTAAGATAGTGTTAGAGTTAGGGTTAGGGTTAGCATCAGCCCTAGGATAGTGTTAGGGTTAGGGTTAGGGTTAGCATCAGCCCTAGGATAGTGTTAGTGTTAGGGTTAGCATCAGCCCTACGATAATGTTAGGGTTAGGGTTAGGGTTAGCATCCGCCCTAGGATAGTGTTAGGGTTAGGGTTAGGGTTAGCATCAGCCCTAGGATAGTGTTAGGGTTAGGGTTAGGGTTAGCATCAGCCCTAGGATAGTGTTAGGGTTAGGGTTAGCATCAGCCCTAGGATAGTGTTAGGGTTAGGGTTAGGGTTAGCATCAGCCCTAGGATAGTGTTAGGGTTAGGGTTAGCATCAGCCCTAGGATAGTGTTAGGGTTAGGGTTAGAATCAGCCCTAGGATAGTGTTAGGGTTAGGGTTAGGGTTAGCATCAGGCCCAGGATAGTGTTAGGGTTAGGGTTAGCATCAGTCCAAGGATAGTGTTAGGGTTAGGGTTAGGGTTAGCATCAGCCCGAGGATAGTGTTAGGGTTAGGGTTAGCATCAACCCTAGGATACTGTTTGGGTTAGGGTTAGGGTTAGCATCAGCCCTAGGATAGTGTTAGGGTTAGGGTTATTGTTAGCATATGCCCTAGGATAGTATTAGGGTTAGGGTTAGGGTTAGGGTTAGGGTTAGCATCAGCTCTAGGATAGTGTTAGCGTTAGGGATAGGGTTAGCATCAGCCCTAGGATAGTGTTAGGGTTAGGGTTAGGGTTAGCATCAGGCCTAGGATAGTGTTAGGGTTAGGGTTAGCATCAGCCCTAGGATAGTGTTAGGGTTAGGGTTAGGGTTAGCATCAGCCCTAGGATAGTGTTAGGCTTAGGGTTAACATCAGCCCTAGGATGGTGTTAGGGTTAGGGTTAGGGTTATCATCAGGCCTAGGATAGTGTTAGGGTTAGGGTTAGCATCAGCCCTAGGATAGTGTTAGGGTTAGGGTTAGGTTAGCATCAGCCCTAGTATAGTGTTAGGGTTAGGGTTCGCATCAGCCCTACGATAGTGTTAGGGTTAGGCTTAGGGTTAGCATCAGGCCTAGGATAGTGTTAGGGTTAGGGTTAGCATCAGCCCTAGGATAGTCTTAGGGTTAGGGTTAGGGTTAGCATCAGCCGTAGGATAGTGTTAGGGTTAGGGTTAGCCTCAGCCCTAAGATAGTGTTAGAGTTAGGGTTAGGGTTAGCATCAGCCCTAGGATAGTGTTAGGGTTAGGGTTAGGGTTAGCATCAGCCCTAGGATAGTGTTAGTGTTAGGGTTAGCATCAGCCCTAGGATAATGTTAGGGTTAGGGTTAGGGTTAGCATCCGCCCTAGCATAGTGTTAGGGTTAGGGTTAGGGTTAGCATCAGCCCTAGGATAGTGTTAGGGTTAGGGTTAGGGTTAGCATCAGCCCTAGGATAGTGTTAGGGTTAGGGTTAGCATCAGCCCTAGGATAGTGTTAGGGTTAGGGTTAGGGTTAGCATCAGCCCTAGGATAGTGTTAGGGTTAGGGTTAGCATCAGCCCTAGGATAGGGTTAGGGTTAGGGTTAGGGTTAGCATCACCCGTAGGATTGTGTTAGGGTTAGGGTTAGCCTCAGCCCTAAGATAGTGTTAGAGTTAGGGTTAGGGTTAGCATCAGCCCTAGGATAATGTTAGGGTTAGGGTTAGGGTTAGCATCAGCCCTAGGATAGTGTTAGGGTTAGGGTTAGGGTTAGCATCCGCCCTAGGATAGTGTTAGGGTTAGGGTTAGGGTTAGCATCAGCCCTAGGATAGTGTTAGGGTTAGGGTTAACATGAACCCTAGGATAGTGTTAGGGTTAGGGTTAGGGTTATCATCAGGCCTAGGATAGTGTTAGGGTTAGGGTTAGGGTTAGCATCAGTTCAAGGATAGTGTTAGGGTTAGCGTTAGGGTTAGCATCTGCCCTAGGATATTGTTAGGGTTAGGGTTAGGGTTAGCATCAGCCCAAGGATAGTGTTAGGGTTAGGGTTAGCATCAGCCCTAGGATAGTGTTACGGTTAGGGTTAGGGTTAGCATCAGGCCCAGGATAGTGTTAGGGTTAGGGTTAGCATCAGCCCAAGGATAGTGTTAGGGTTAGGGTTAGGGTTAGCATCAGCCCAAGGATAGTGTTAGGGTTAGGGTTAGCATCAGCCCTAGGATAGTGTTAGGGTTAGGGTTAGGGTTAGCATCAGGCCCAGGATAGTGTTAGGGTTAGGGTTAGCATCAGTCCAAGGATAGTGTTAGGGTTAGGGTTAGGGTTAGCATCAGCCCGAGGATAGTGTCAGGGTTAGTGTTAGGGTTATCATCAGGCCTAGGATAGTGTTAGGGTTAGGGTTAGCATCAGCTCTAGGATAGTGTTAGGGTTAGGGTTAGGGTTAGCATCAGCCCTAGGATAGTGTTAAGGTTAGGGTTATGGTTATCATCAGGCCTAGTATAGTGTGAGGTCTAGGTTAGCATCAGACTTAGGATAGTGTTAGGGTTAGGGTTAGGGTTAGCATCAGCCCTAGGATAGTGTTAGGGTTAGGGTTAGCATCAGCCCTAGGATAGTGTTAGGGTTAGGGTTAGGGTTATCATCAGGCCTAGGATATTGTTAGGGTTAGGGTTAGCATCAGCCCTAGGATAGTGTTAGGGTTAGGGTTAGGGTTAGCATCAGCCCTAGGATACTGTTAGGGTTAGGGTTAGGGTTAGCATCAGGCCTAGGATAGTGTTAGGGTTAGGGTTAGCATCAGCCCTAGGATAGTGTTAGGGTTAGGGTTAGGGTTAGCATCAGCCGTAGGATAGTGTTAGGGTTAGGGTTAGCCTCAGCCCTAAGATAGTGTTAGAGTTAGGGTTAGGGTTAGCATCAGCCCTAGGATAGTGTTAGGGTTAGGGTTAGGGTTAGCATCAGCCCCTGGAGAGTGTTAGGGTTAGGGTTAGGGTTAGCATCAGCCCTAGGATAGTGTTAGTGTTAGGGTTAGCATCAGCCCTAGGATAGTGTTAGGGTTAGGGTTAGCATCAGCCCTAGGATAGTGTTAGGGTTAGGGTTAGCATCAGCCCAAGGATAGTCTTAGGGTTAGGGTTAGGGTTAGCATCAGCCGTAGGATAGTGTTAGGGTTAGGGTTAGCCTCAGCCCTAAGATAGTGTTAGAGTTAGGGTTAGGGTTAGCATCAGCCCTAGGATACTGTTAGTGTTAGGGTTAGCATCAGCCCTAGGATAATGTTAGGGTTAGGGTTAGGGTTAGCATCCGCCCTAGGATAGTGTTAGGGTTAGGGTTAGGGTTAGCATCAGCCCTAGGATAGTGTTAGGGTTAGGGTTAGGGTTAGCATCAGCCCTAGGATAGTGTTAGGGTTAGGGTTAGCATAAGCCCTAGGATAGTTTTACGGTTAGGGTTAGGGTTAGCATCAGCCCTAGGATAGTGTTAGGGTTAGGGTTAGCATTAGCCCTAGGATAGTGTTAGGGTTAGGGTTAGGGTTAGCATCACCCATAGGATTGTGTTAGGGTTAGGGTTAGCCTCAGCCCTAAGATAGTGTTAGAGTTAGGGTTATTGTTAGCATCAGCCCTAGGATAATGTTACGGTTAGGTTTAGGGTTAGCATCAGCCCTAGGATAGTGTTAGTGTTAGGGTTAGCATCAGCCCTAGGATAGTGTTAGGGTTAGGGTTAGGGTTAGCATCCGCCCTAGGATAGTGTTAGGGTTAGGGTTAGGGTTAGCATCAGCCCTAGGATAGTGTTAGGGTTAGGGTTAACATGAACCCTAGGATAGTGTTAGGGTTAGGGTTAGGGTTATCATCAGGCCTAGGATAGTGTTAGGGTTAGGGTTAGGGTTAGCATCAGTTCAAGGATAGTGTTAGGGTTAGCGTTAGGGTAGCATCTGCCCTAGGATATTGTTAGGGTTAGGGTTAGCATCACCCCTAGGATTGTGTTAGGGTTAGGGGTAGGGTTAGCATCAGGCCCAGGATAGTGTTAGGGTTAGCGTTAGCATCAGCCCAAGGATAGTGTTAGGGTTAGGGTTAGGGTTAGCATCTGCCCTAGGATATTGTTAGGGTTAGGGTTAGGGTTAGCATCAGCCCAAGGATAGTGTTAGGGTTAGGGTTAGCATCAGCCCTAGGATAGTGTTAGGGTTAGGGTTAGGGTTAGCATCAGGCCCAGGATAGTGTTAGGGTTAGGGTTAGCATCAGTCCAAGGATAGTGTTAGGGTTAGGGTTAGGGTTAGCATCAGCCCTAGGTTAGTGTTAGGGTTAGGGTTAGCCTCAGCCCTAGGAGAGTGTTAGGGTTAGGGATAGGGTTAGCATCAGGCCTAGGATAGTGTTAGGGTTAGGGTTAGGGTTAGCATCAGCCCTAGGATAGTGTTAGGGTTAGGGTTAGCATCAGCCCTAGGATAGTGTCAGGGTTAGTGTTAGGGTTATCATCAGGCCTAGGATAGTGTTAGGGTTAGGGTTAGCATCAGCTCTAGGATAGTGTTAGGGTTAGGGTTAGGGTTAGCATCAGCCCTAGGATAGTGTTAAGGTTAGGGTTATGGTTATCATCAGGCCTAGTATAGTGTGAGGTCTAGGGTTAGCATCAGATTTAGGATAGTGTTAGGGTTAGGGTTAGGGTTAGCATCAGCCCGAGGATAGTGTTAGGGTTAGGGTTAGCATCAGCCGTAGGATAGTGTTAGGGTTAGGGTTAGGGTTATCATCAGGCCTAGGATATTGTTAGGGTTAGGGTTAGCATCAGCCCTAGCATAGTGTTAGGGTTAGGGTTAGGGTTAGCATCAGCCCTAGGATAGTGTTAGGGTTAGGGTTAGGGTTAGCATCAGGCCTAGGATAGTGTTAGGGTTAGGGTTAGCATCAGCCCTAGGATAGTGTTAGGGTTAGGGTTAGGGTTAGCATCAGCCGTAGGATAGTGTTAGGGTTAGGGTTAGCCTCAGCCCTAAGATAGTGTTAGAGTTAGGGTTAGGGTTAGCATTAGCCCTAGGATAGTGTTAGGGTTAGGGTTAGGGTTAGCGTCAGCCCTAGGATAGTGTTAGGGTTAGGGTTAGCATCAGCCCTAGGATAGTGTTAGGGTTAGGGTTAGGGTTAGCATCAGGCCTAGGATAGTGTTAGGGTTAGGGTTAGCATCAGCCCTAGGATAGTGTTAGGGTTAGGGTTAGGGTTAGCATCAACCATAGGATAGTGTTAGGGTTAGGGTTAGGGTTAGCATCAGCCCTAGGATAATGTTAGTGTTAGGGTTAGCATCAGCCCTAGGATAGTGTTAGGGTTAGGGTTAGGGTTAGCATCAGCCCTTGGAGAGTGTTAGGGTTAGGGTTAGGGTTAGCATCAGCCCTAGGATAGTGTTAGTGTTAGGGTTAGCATCAGCCCTAGGATAGTGTTAGGGTTAGGGTTAGCATCAGCCCTAGGATAGTGTTAGGGTTAGGGTTAGGGTTAGCATCAGGCCTAGGATAGTGTTAGTGTTAGGGTTAGCATCAGCCCTAGGATAGTGTTAGGGTTAGGGTTAGGGTTAGCATCCGCCCTAGGATAATGTTAGGGTTAGGGTTAGGGTTAGCATCAGCCCTAGGATAGTGTTAGTGTTAGGGTTAGCATCAGCCCTAGGATAGTGTTAGGGTTAGGGTTACGGTTAGCATCCGCCCTAGGATAGTGTTAGGGTTAGGGTTAGGGTTAGCATCAGCCCTAGGATAGTGTTAGGGTTAGGGTTAACATAAATCCTAGGATAGTGTTAGGGTTAGGGTTAGGGTTATCATCAGGCCTAGGATAGTGTTAGGGTTAGGGTTAGGGTTAGCATCAGTTCAAGGATAGTGTTAGGGTTAGCGTTAGGGTTAGCATCTGCCCTAGGAGAGTGTTAGGGTTAGGGTTAGGGTTAGCATCAGCCCAAGGATAGTGTTAGGGTTAGGGTTAGCATCAGCCCTAGGATAGTGTTAGGGTTAGGGTTAGGGTTAGCATCAGGCCTAGGATAGTGTTAGGGTTAGGGTTAGGGTTAGCATCAGCCCTAGGATAGTGTTAGGGTTAGGGTTAACATGAACCCTAGTATAGTGTTAGGGTTAGGGTTAGGGTTATCAACAGGCCTAGGATAGTGTTAGGGTTAGGGTTAGGGTTAGCATCAGTTCAAGGATAGTGTTAGGGTTAGCGTTAGGGTTAGCATCTGCCCTAGGATATTGTTAGGGTTAGGGTTAGGGTTAGCATCAGCCCAAGGATAGCGTTAGGGTTAGGGTTAGCATCAGCCCTAGGATAGTGTTAGGGTTAGGGTTAGGGTTAGCATCAGGCCCAGGATAGTGTTAGGGTTAGGGTTAGCATCAGCCCAACGATAGTGTTAGGGTTAGGGTTAGGGTTAGCATCTGCCCTAGGATATTGTTAGGGTTAGGGTTAGGGTTAGCATCAGCCCAAGGATAGTGTTAGGGTTAGCGTTAGCATCAGCCCTAGGATAGTGTTAGGGTTAGGGTTAGGGTTAGCTTCAGGCCCAGGATAGTGTTAGGGTTAGGGTTAGCATCAGTCCAAGGATAGTGTTAGGGTTAGGGTTAGGGTTAGCATCAGCCCGAGGATAGTGTTAGGGTTAGGGTTAGCATCAACCCTAGCATAGTGTTTGGGTTAGGGTTAGGGTTAGCATCAGCCCTAGGATAGTGTTAGGGTTTGGGTTAGCCTCAGCCCTAGGAGAGTGTTAGGCTTAGGGATAGGGTTAGCATCAGGCCTAGCATAGTGTTAGTGTTAGGGTTAGGGTTAACATCAGCCCTAGGATAGTGTTAGGGTTAGGGTTAGCATCAGCCCTAGGATAGTGTCAGGGTTAGTGTTAGGGTTATCATCAGGCCTAGGATAGTGTTAGGGTTAGGGTTAGCATCAGCTCTAGGATAGTGTTAGGGTTAGGGTTAGTGTTAGCATCAGCCCTAGGATAGTGTTAAGGTTAGGGTTATGGTTATCATCAGGCCTAGGATAGTGTTAGGGTTACGGTTAGCATCAGCCCTAGGATAGTGTTAGGGTTAGGGTTAGGGTTAGCATCAGGCCTAGGATAGTGTTAGGGTTAGGGTTAGCATCAGCCCTAGGATAGTGTTAGGGTTAGGGTTAGGGTTAGCATCAGGCCTAGGATAGTGTTAGGGTTAGGGTTAGCATCAGCCCTAGGATAGTGTTAGGGTTAGGGTTAGGGTTAGCATCAGCCGTAGGATAGTGTTAGGGTTAGGGTTAGCCTCAGCCCTAAGATAGTGTTAGAGTTAGGGTTAGGGTTAGCATCAGCCCTAGGATAGTGTTAGGGTTATGGTTAGGGTTAGCATCAGCCCTTGGAGAGTGTTAGGGTTAGGGTTAGGGTTAGCATCAGCCCTAGGATAGTGTTAGTGTTAGGGTTAGCATCAGCCCTAGGATAGTGTTAGGGTTAGGGTTAGCATCAGCCCTAGGATAGTGTTAGGGTTAGGGTTAGGGTTAGCATCAGCCCGAGGATAGTGTCAGGGTTAGTGTCAGGGTTATCATCAGGCCTAGGATAGTGTTAGGGTTAGGGTTAGCATCAGCTCTAGGATAGTGTTAGGGTTAGGGTTAGGGTTAGCATCAGCCCTAGGATAGTGTTAAGGTTAGGGTTAGGGTTAGCATCAGGCCTAGTATAGTGTGAGGTCTAGGTTAGCATCAGACTTAGGATAGTGTTAGGGTTAGGGTTAGGGTTAGCATCAGCCCTAGTTTAGTGTTAGGGTTAGGGTTAGCATCAGCCCTAGGATAGTGTTAGGGTTAGGGTTAGGGTTATCATCAGGCCTAGGATATTGTTAGGGTTAGGGTTAGCATCAGCCCTAGGATAGTGTTAGGGTTAGGGTTAGGGTTAGCATCAGCCCTAGGATACTGTTAGGGTTAGGGTTAGGGTTAGCATCAGGCCTAGGATAGTGTTAGGGTTAGCATCAGCCCTAGGATGGTGTTAGGGTTAGGGTTAGGGTTAGCATCAGCCGTAGGATAGTGTTAGGGTTAGGGTTAGCCTCAGCCCTAAGATACTGTTAGAGTTAGGGTTAGGGTTAGCATCAGCCCTAGGATAGTGTTAGGGTTAGGGTTAGGGTTAGCATCAGCCCCTGGAGAGTGTTAGGGTTAGGGTTAGGGTTAGCATCAGCCCTAGGATAGTGTTAGTGTTAGGGTTAGCATCAGCCCTAGGATAGTGTTAGGGTTAGGGTTAGCATCAGCCCTAGGATAGTGTTAGGGTTAGGGTTAGCACCAGCCCTAGGATAGTGTTAGGGTTAGTGTTAGGGTTAGCATCAGCCGTAGGATAGTGTTAGGGTTAGGGTTAGCCTCAGCCCTAAGATAGTGTTAGAGTTAGGGTTAGGGTTAGCATCAGCCCTAGGATACTGTTAGGGTTAGGGTTAGGGTTAGCATCAGCCCTAGGATAGTGTTAGTGTTAGGGTTAGCATCAGCCCTAGGATAGTGTTAGCGTTAGGGTTACGGTTAGCATCCGCCCTAGGATAGTGTTAGGGTTAGGGTTAGGGTTAGCATCAGCCCTAGGATAGTGTTAGGGTTAGGGTTAACATAAATCCTAGGATAGTGTTAGGGTTAGGGTTAGGGTTATCATCAGGCCTAGGATATTGTTAGGGTTAGGGTTAGCATCAGCCCTAGGATAGTGTTAGGGTTAGGGTTAGGGTTAGCATCAGCCCTAGGATACTGTTAGGGTTAGGGTTAGGGTTAGCATCAGGCCTAGGATAGTGTTAGGGTTAGCATCAGCCCTAGGATAGTGTTAGGGTTAGGGTTAGGGTTAGCATCAGCCGTAGGATAGTGTTAGGGTTAGGGTTAGCCTCAGCCCTAAGATACTGTTAGAGTTAGGGTTAGGGTTAGCATCAGCCCTAGGATAGTGTTAGGGTTAGGGTTAGGGTTAGCATCAGCCCCTGGAGAGTGTTAGGGTTAGGGTTAGGGTTAGCATCAGCCCTAGGATAGTGTTAGTGTTAGGGTTAGCATCAGCCCTAGGATAGTGTTAGGGTTAGGGTTAGCATCAGCCCTAGGATAGTGTTAGGGTTAGGGTTAGCACCAGCCCTAGGATAGTGTTAGGGTTAGTGTTAGGGTTAGCATCAGCCGTAGGATAGTGTTAGGGTTAGGGTTAGCCTCAGCCCTAAGATAGTGTTAGAGTTAGGGTTAGGGTTAGCATCAGCCCTAGGATACTGTTAGGGTTAGGGTTAGGGTTAGCATCAGCCCTAGGATAGTGTTAGTGTTAGGGTTAGCATCAGCCCTAGGATAGTGTTAGCGTTAGGGTTACGGTTAGCATCCGCCCCAGGATAGTGTTAGGGTTAGGGTTAGGGTTAGCATCAGCCCTAGGATAGTGTTAGGGTTAGGGTTAACATAAATCCTAGGATAGTGTTAGGGTTAGGGTTAGGGTTATCATCAGGCCTAGGATAGTGTTAGGGTTAGGGTTAGGGTTAGCATCAGTTCAAGGATAGTGTTAGGGTTAGCGTTAGGGTTAGCATCTGCCCTAGGATAGTGTTAGGGTTAGGGTTAGGGTTAGCATCACCCCAAGGATAGTGTTAGGGTTAGGGTTAGCATTAGCCCTAGGATAGTGTTAGGGTTAGGGTTAGGGTTAGCATCAGGCCTAGGATAGTGTTAGGGTTAGGGTTAGGGTTAGCATCAGCCCTAGGATAGTGTTAGTGTTAGGGTTAGCATCAGCCCTATGATAATATTAGGGTTAGGGTTAGGGTTAGCATCCGCCCTAGGATAGTGTTAGGGTTAGGGTTAGGGTTAGCATCAGCCCTAGGATAGTGTTAGGGTTAGGGTTAGGGTTAGCATCAGTCCTAGGATAGTGTTAGGGTTAGGGTTAGCCTCAGCCCTAGGATAGTGTTAGGGTTAGGGTTAGGATCAGCCCTAGGATAGTGTTAGGGTTAGGGTTAGGGTTAGCATCACCCGTAGGATTGTGTTAGGGTTAGGGTTAGCCTCAGCCCTAAGATAGTGTTAGAGTTAGGGTTAGGGTTAGCATCAGCCCTAGGATAATGTTAGGGTTAGGTTTAGGGTTAGCATCAGCCCTAGGATAGTGTTAGTGTTAGAGTTAGCATCAGCCCTAGGATAGTGTTAGGGTTAGGGTTAGGGTTAGCATCCGCCCTAGGATAGTGTTAGGGTTAGGGTTAGGGTTAGCATCAGCCCTAGGATAGTGTTAGGGTTAGGGTTAACATGAACCCTACGATAGTGTTAGGGTTAGGGTTAGGGTTATCATCAGGCCTAGGATAGTGTTAGGGTTAGGGTTAGGGTTAGCATCAGTTCAAGGATAGTGTTAGGGTTAGCGTTAGGGTTAGCATCTGCCCTAGGATATTGTTAGGGTTAGGGTTAGGGTTAGCATCAGCCCAAGGATAGCGTTAGGGTTAGGGTTAGCATCAGCCCTAGGATAGTGTTAGGGTTAGGGTTAGGGTTAGCATCAGGCCCAGGATAGTATTAGGGTTAGGGTTAGCATCAGCCCAAGGATAGTGTTAGGGTTAGGGTTAGGGTTAGCATCTGCCCTAGGATATTGTTAGGGTTAGGGTTAGGGTTAGCATCAGCCCAAGGATAGTGTTAGGGTTAGGGTTAGCATCAGCCCTAGGATAGTGTTAGGGTTAGGGTTAGGGTTAGCTTCAGGCCCAGGATAGTGTTAGGGTTAGGGTTAGCATCAGTCCAAGGATAGTGTTAGGGTTAGGGTTAGGGTTAGCATCAGCCCGAGGATATTGATAGGGTTAGGGTTAGCATCAACCCTAGCATAGTGTTTGGGTTAGGGTTAGGGTTAGCATCAGCCCTAGGATAGTGTTAGGGTTAGGGTTAGCCTCAGCCCTAGGAGAGTGTTAGGGTTAGGGATAGGGTTAGCATCAGGCCTAGGATAGTGTTAGTGTTAGGGTTAGGGTTAGCATCAGCCCTAGGATAGCGTTAGGGTTAGGGTTAGCATCAGCCCTAGGATAGTGTCAGGGTTAGTGTTAGGGTTATCATCAGGCCTAGGATAGTGTTAGGGTTAGGGTTATCATCAGCTCTAGGATAGTGTTAGGGTTAGGGTTAGGGTTAGCATCCGCCCTAGGATAGTGTTAAGGTTAGGGTTATGGTTATCATGAGGCCTAGTATAGTGTGAGGTCTAGGGTTAGCATCAGACTTAGGATAGTGTTAGGGTTAGGGTTAGGGTTATCATCAGGCCTAGGATAGTGTTAGGGTTAGGGTTTTGGTTAGCATCAGTTCAAGGATAGTGTTAGGGTTAGCGTTAGGGTTAGCATCTGCCCTAGGATAGTGTTAGGGTTAGGGTTAGGGTTAGCATCAGCCCAAGGATAGTGTTAGGGTTAGGGTTAGCATCAGCCCGAGGATAGTGTTAGGGTTAGGGTTAGGGTTAGCATCAGGCCTAGGATAGTGTTAGGGTTAGGGTTAGGGTTAGCATCAGCCCTAGGATAGTGTTAGTGTTAGGGTTAGCATCAGCCCTATGATAATGTTAGGGTTAGGGTTAGGGTTAGCATCCGCCCTAGGATAGTGTTAGGGTTAGGGTTAGGGTTAGCATCAGCCCTAGGATAGTGTTAGGGTTAGGGTTAGGGTTAGCATCAGCCCTAGGATAGTGTTAGGGTTAGGGTTAGCATCAGCCCTAGGATACTGTTAGGGTTAGTGTTAGGGTTAGCATCAGCCCTAGGATAGTGTTAGGGTTAGGGTTAGCATCAGCCCTAGGATAGTGTTAGGGTTAGGGTTAGGGTTAGCATCACCCGTAGGATTGTGTTAGGGTTAGGGTTAGCCTCAGCCCTAAGATAGTGTTAGAGTTAGGGTTAGGGTTAGCATCAGCCCTAGGATAATGTTAGGGTTAGGTTTAGGGTTAGCATCAGCAGTAGGATAGTGTTAGTGTTAGAGTTAGCATCAGCCCTAGGATAGTGTTAGGGTTAGGGTTAGGGTTAGCATCCGCCCTAGGATAGTGTTAGGGTTAGGGTTAGGGTTAGCATCAGCCCTAGGATAGTGTTAGGGTTAGGGTTAACATGAACCCTAGGATAGTGTTAGGGTTAGGGTTAGGGTTATCATCAGGCCTAGGATAGTGTTAGGGTTAGGGTTAGGGTTAGCATCAGTTCAAGGATAGTGTTAGGGTTAGCGTTAGGGTTAGCATCTGCCCTAGGATATTGTTAGGGTTAGGGTTAGGGTTAGCATCAGCCCAAGGATAGCGTTAGGGTTAGGGTTAGCATCAGCCGTAGGATAGTGTTAGGGTTAGGGTTAGGGTTAGCATCAGCCCGAGGATAGTGTTAGGGTTAGGGTTAGCATCAGCCGTAGGATAGTGTTAGGGTTAGGGTTAGGGTTATCATCAGGCCTAGGATATTGTTAGGGTTAGGGTTAGCATCAGCCCTAGCATAGTGTTAGGGTTAGGGTTAGGGTTAGCATCAGCCCTAGGATAGTGTTAGGGTTAGGGTTAGGGTTAGCATCAGGCCTAGGATAGTGTTAGGGTTAGGGT
Organism: Lemur catta; assembly: GCF_020740605.2. Taxonomy (NCBI): domain Eukaryota; kingdom Metazoa; phylum Chordata; class Mammalia; order Primates; family Lemuridae; genus Lemur; species Lemur catta. Next base: position 1,068,569 of record NW_025423857.1, on the reverse strand, counting down.
TAGCATCAGCCCTAGGATAGTGTTAGGGTTAGGGTTAGGGTTAGCATCAGCCGTAGGATAGTGTTAAGGTTAGGGTTAGCCTCAGCCCTAAGATAGTGTTAGAGTTAGGGTTAGGGTTAGCATCAGCCCTAGGATAGTGTTAGGGTTAGGGTTAGGGTTAGCATCAGCCCTAGGATAGTGTTAGGGTTAGGGTTAGCATCAGCCCTAGGATAGTGTTAGGGTTAGGGTTAGGGTTAGCATCAGGCCTAGGATAGTGTTAGGGTTAGGGTTAGCATCAGCCCTAGGATAGTGTTAGGGTTAGGGTTAGGGTTAGCATCAACCATAGGATAGTGTTAGGGTTAGGGTTAGGGTTAGCATCAGCCCTAGGATAGTGTTAGTGTTAGGGTTAGCATCAGCCCTAGGATAGTGTTAGGGTTAGGGTTAGGGTTAGCATCAGCCCTTGGAGAGTGTTAGGGTTAGGGTTAGGGTTAGCGTCAGCCCTAGGATAGTGTTAGTGTTAGGGTTAGCATCAGCCCTAGGATAGTGTTAGGGTTAGGGTTAGCATCAGCCCTAGGATAGTGTTAGGGTTAGGGTTAGGGTCAGCATCAGGCCTAGGATAGTGTTAGTGTTAGGGTTAGCATCAGCCCTAGGATAGTGTTAGGGTTAGGGTTAGGGTTAGCATCCGCCCTAGGATAATGTTAGGGTTAGGGTTAGGGTTAGCATCAGCCCAAGGTAGTGTTAGTGTTAGGGTTAGCATCAGCCCTAGGATAGTGTTAGGGTTAGGGTTACGGTTAGCATCCGCCCTAGGATTGTGTTAGGGTTAGGGTTAGGGTTAGCATCAGCCCTAGGATAGTGTTAGGGTTAGGGTTAACATAAATCCTAGGATAGTGTTAGGGTTAGGTTTAGGGTTATCATCCGGCCTAGGATAGTGTTAGGGTTAGGGTTAGGGTTAGCATCAGTTCAAGGATAGTGTTAGGGTTAGCGTTAGGGTTAGCATCTGCCCTAGGATAGTGTTAGGGTTACGGTTAGGGTTAGCATCAGCCCAAGGATAGTGTTAGGGTTAGGGTTAGCATCAGCCCTAGGATAGTGTTAGGGTTAGGGTTAGGGTTAGCATCAGGCCTAGGATAGTGTTAGGGTTAGGGTTAGGGTTAGCATCAGCCCTAGGATAGTGTTAGTGTTAGGGTTAGCATCAGCCCTATGATAATGTTAGGTTTAGGGTTAGGGTTAGCATCCGCCCTAGGATAGTGTTAGGGTTAGGGTTAGGGTTAGCATCAGCCCTAGGATAGTGTTAGGGTTAGGGTTAGGGTTAGCATCAGCCCTAGGATAGTGTTAGGGTTAGGGTTAGCATCAGCCCTAGGATACTGTTAGGGTTAGGGTTAGGGTTAGCATCAGCCCTAGGATAGTGTTAGAGTTAGGGTTAGGATCAGCCCTAGGATAGTGTTAGTGTTAGGGTTAGGGTTAGCATCACCCGTAGGATTGTGTTAGGGTTAGGGTTAGCCTCAGCCCTAAGATAGTGTTAGAGTTAGGGTTAGGGTTAGCATCAGCCCTAGGATAATGTTAGGGTTAGGTTTAGGGTTAGCATCCGCCCTAGGATAGTGTTAGTGTTAGAGTTAGCATCAGCCCTAGGATAGTGTTAGGGTTAGGGTTAGGGTTAGCATCCGCCCTAGGATAGTGTTAGGGTTAGGGTTAGGGTTAGCATCAGCCCTAGGATAGTGTTAGGGTTAGGGTTAACATGAACCCTAGGATAGTGTTAGGGTTAGGGTTAGGGTTATCATCAGGCCTAGGATAGTGTTAGGGTTAGGGTTAGGGTTAGCATCAGTTCAAGGATAGTGTTAGGGTTAGCGTTAGGGTTAGCATCTGCCCTAGGATATTGTTAGGGTTAGGGTTAGGGTTAGCATCAGCCCAAGGATAGCGTTAGGGTTAGGGTTAGCATCAGCCCTAGGATAGTGTTAGGGTTAGGGTTAGGGTTAGCATCAGGCCCAGGATAGTGTTAGGGTTAGGGTTAGCATCAGCCCAAGGATAGTGTTAGGGTTAGGGTTAGGGTTAGCATCTGCCCTAGGATATTGTTAGGGTTAGGGTTAGGGTTAGCATCAGCCCAAGGATAGTGTTAGGGTTAGGGTTAGCATCAACCCTAGGATAGTGTTTGGGTTAGGGTTAGGGTTAGCATCAGCCCTAGCATAGTGTTAGGGTTAGGGTTAGCCTCAGCCCTAGGAGAGTGTTAGGGTTAGGGATAGGGTTAGCATCAGGCCTAGTATAGTGTTAGGGTTAGGGTTAGGGTTAGCATCAGCCCTAGGATAGTGTTAGGGTTAGGGTTAGCATCAGCCGTAGGATAGTGTTTGGGTTAGGGTTAGCATCAGCCGTAGGATAGTGTTAGGGTTAGGGTTAGGGTTAGCATCAGGCCTAGGATAGTGTTAGGGTTAGGGTTAGCATCAGCCCTAGGATAGTGTTAGGGTTAGGGTTAGGGTTAGCATCAGCCGTAGGATAGTGTTAAGGTTAGGGTTAGGGTTAGCATCAGGCCTAGGATAGTGTTAGGGTTAGGGTTAGCATCAGCCCTAGGATAGTGTTAGGGTTAGGGTTAGGGTTAGCATCAGCCGTAGGATAGTGTTAGGGTTAGGGTTAGCCTCAGCCCTAAGATAGTGTTAGAGTTAGGGTTAGGGTTAGCATCAGCCCTAGGATAGTGTTAGGGTTAGGGTTAGGGTTAGCATCAGCCCTTGGAGAGTGTTAGGGTTAGGGTTAGGGTTAGCATCAGCCCTAGGATAGTGTTAGTGTTAGGGTTAGCATCAGCCCTAGGATAGTGTTAGGGTTAGGGTTAGCATCAGCCCTAGGATAGTGTTAGGGTTAGGGTTAGGGTTAGCATCAGCCCGAGGATAGTGTCAGGGTTAGTGTTAGGGTTATCATCAGGCCTAGGATAGTGTTAGGGTTAGGGTTAGCATCAGCTCTAGGATAGTGTTAGGGTTAGGGTTAGGGTTAGCATCAGCCCTAGGATAGTGTTAAGGTTAGGGTTATGGTTATCATCAGGCCTAGTATAGTGTGAGGTCTAGGTTAGCATCAGACTTAGGATAGTGTTAGGGTTAGGGTTAGGGTTAGCATCAGCCCTAGGTTAGTGTTAGGGTTAGGGTTAGCATCAGCCCTAGGATAGTGTTAGGGTTAGGGTTAGGGTTATCATCAGGCCTAGGATATTGTTAGGGTTAGGGTTAGGGTTAGCATCAGCCCTAGGATAGTGTTAGTGTTAGAGTTAGCATCAGCCCTAGGATAGTGTTAGGGTTAGGGTTAGGGTTAGCATCCGCCCTAGGATAGTGTTAGGGTTAGGGTTAGGGTTAGCATCAGCCCTAGGATAGTGTTAGGGTTAGGGTTAACATGAACCCTACGATAGTGTTAGGGTTAGGGTTAGGGTTATCATCAGGCCTAGGATAGTGTTAGGGTTAGGGTTAGGGTTAGCATCAGTTCAAGGATAGTGTTAGGGTTAGCGTTAGGGTTAGCATCTGCCCTAGGATATTGTTAGGGTTAGGGTTAGGGTTAGCATCAGCCCAAGGATAGCGTTAGGGTTAGGGTTAGCATCAGCCCTAGGATAGTGTTAGGGTTAGGGTTAGGGTTAGCATCAGGCCCAGGATAGTATTAGGGTTAGGGTTAGCATCAGCCCAAGGATAGTGTTAGGGTTAGGGTTAGGGTTAGCATCTGCCCTAGGATATTGTTAGGGTTAGGGTTAGGGTTAGCATCAGCCCAAGGATAGTGTTAGGGTTAGGGTTAGCATCAGCCCTAGGATAGTGTTAGGGTTAGGGTTAGGGTTAGCTTCAGGCCCAGGATAGTGTTAGGGTTAGGGTTAGCATCAGTCCAAGGATAGTGTTAGGGTTAGGGTTAGGGTTAGCATCAGCCCGAGGATATTGATAGGGTTAGGGTTAGCATCAACCCTAGCATAGTGTTTGGGTTAGGGTTAGGGTTAGCATCAGCCCTAGGATAGTGTTAGGGTTAGGGTTAGCCTCAGCCCTAGGAGAGTGTTAGGGTTAGGGATAGGGTTAGCATCAGGCCTAGGATAGTGTTAGTGTTAGGGTTAGGGTTAGCATCAGCCCTAGGATAGTGTTAGGGTTAGGGTTAGCATCAGCCCTAGGATAGTGTCAGGGTTAGTGTTAGGGTTATCATCAGGCCTAGGATAGTGTTAGGGTTAGGGTTATCATCAGCTCTAGGATAGTGTTAGGGTTAGGGTTAGGGTTAGCATCCGCCCTAGGATAGTGTTAAGGTTAGGGTTATGGTTATCATGAGGCCTAGTATAGTGTGAGGTCTAGGGTTAGCATCAGACTTAGGATAGTGTTAGGGTTAGGGTTAGGGTTATCATCAGGCCTAGGATAGTGTTAGGGTTAGGGTTAGGGTTATCATCAGTTCAAGGATAGTGTTAGGGTTAGCGTTAGGGTTAGCATCTGCCCTAGGATAGTGTTAGGGTTAGGGTTAGGGTTAGCATCAGCCCAAGGATAGTGTTAGGGTTAGGGTTAGCATCAGCCCGAGGATAGTGTTAGGGTTAGGGTTAGGGTTAGCATCAGGCCTAGGATAGTGTTAGGGTTAGGGTTAGGGTTAGCATCAGCCCTAGGATAGTGTTAGTGTTAGGGTTAGCATCAGCCCTATGATAATGTTAGGGTTAGGGTTAGGGTTAGCATCCGCCCTAGGATAGTGTTAGGGTTAGGGTTAGGGTTAGCATCAGCCCTAGGATAGTGTTAGGGTTAGGGTTAGGGTTAGCATCAGCCCTAGGATAGTGTTAGGGTTAGGGTTAGCATCAGCCCTAGGATACTGTTAGGGTTAGTGTTAGGGTTAGCATCAGCCCTAGGATAGTGTTAGGGTTAGGGTTAGCATCAGCCCTAGGATAGTGTTAGGGTTAGGGTTAGGGTTAGCATCACCCGTAGGATTGTGTTAGGGTTAGGGTTAGCCTCAGCCCTAAGATAGTGTTAGAGTTAGGGTTAGGGTTAGCATCAGCCCTAGGATAATGTTACGGTTAGGTTTAGGGTTAGCATCAGCAGTAGGATAGTGTTAGGGTTAGGGTTAGGGTTAGCATCAGCCCTAGGATAGTGTTAGGGTTAGGGTTAACATGAACCCTAGGATAGTGTTAGGGTTAGGGTTAGGGTTATCATCAGGCCTAGGATAGTGTTAGGGTTAGGGTTAGGGTTAGCATCAGTTCAAGGATAGTGTTAGGGTTAGCGTTAGGGTTAGCATCTGCCCTAGGATATTGTTAGGGTTAGGGTTAGGGTTAGCATCAGCCCAAGGATAGCGTTAGGGTTAGGGTTAGCATCAGCCGTAGGATAGTGTTAGGGTTAGGGTTAGGGTTAGCATCAGCCCGAGGATAGTGTTAGGGTTAGGGTTAGCATCAGCCGTAGGATAGTGTTAGGGTTAGGGTTAGGGTTATCATCAGGCCTAGGATATTGTTAGGGTTAGGGTTAGCATCAGCCCTAGCATAGTGTTAGGGTTAGGGTTAGGGTTAGCATCAGCCCTAGGATAGTGTTAGGGTTAGGGTTAGGGTTAGCATCAGCCCTAGGATAGTGTTAGGGTTATGGTTAGCATCAGCCCTAGGATAGTGTTAGGGTTAGGGTTAGGGTTAGCATCAGCCGTAGGATAGTGTTAAGGTTAGGGTTAGCCTCAGCCCTAAGATAGTGTTAGAGTTAGGGTTAGGGTTAGCATCAGCCCTAGGATAGTGTTAGGGTTAGGGTTAGGGTTAGCATCAGCCCTAGGATAGTGTTAGGGTTAGGGTTAGCATCAGCCCTAGGATAGTGTTAGGGTTAGGGTTAGGGTTAGCATCAGGCCTAGGATAGTGTTAGGGTTAGGGTTAGCATCAGCCCTAGGATAGTGTTAGGGTTAGGGTTAGGGTTAGCATCAACCATAGGATAGTGTTAGGGTTAGGGTTAGGGTTAGCATCAGCCCTAGGATAGTGTTAGTGTTAGGGTTAGCATCAGCCCTAGGATAGTGTTAGGGTTAGGGTTAGGGTTAGCATCAGCCCTTGGAGAGTGTTAGGGTTAGGGTTAGGGTTAGCGTCAGCCCTAGGATAGTGTTAGTGTTAGGGTTAGCATCAGCCCTAGGATAGTGTTAGGGTTAGGGTTAGCATCAGCCCTAGGATAGTGTTAGGGTTAGGGTTAGGGTCAGCATCAGGCCTAGGATAGTGTTAGTGTTAGGGTTAGCATCAGCCCTAGGATAGTGTTAGGGTTAGGGTTAGGGTTAGCATCCGCCCTAGGATAATGTTAGGGTTAGGGTTAGGGTTAGCATCAGCCCTAGGATAGTGTTAGTGTTAGGGTTAGCATCAGCCCTAGGATAGTGTTAGGGTTAGGGTTACGGTTAGCATCCGCCCTAGGATAGTGTTAGGGTTAGGGTTAGGGTTAGCATCAGCCCTAGGATAGTGTTAGGGTTAGGGTTAACATAAATCCTAGGATAGTGTTAGGGTTAGGGTTAGGGTTATCATCCGGCCTAGGATAGTGTTAGGGTTAGGGTTAGGGTTAGCATCAGTTCAAGGATAGTGTTAGGGTTAGCGTTAGGGTTAGCATCTGCCCTAGGATAGTGTTAGGGTTACGGTTAGGGTTAGCATCAGCCCAAGGATAGTGTTAGGGTTAGGGTTAGCATCAGCCCTAGGATAGTGTTAGGGTTAGGGTTAGGGTTAGCATCAGGCCTAGGATAGTGTTAGGGTTAGGGTTAGGGTTAGCATCAGCCCTAGGATAGTGTTAGTGTTAGGGTTAGCATCAGCCCTATGATAATGTTAGGGTTAGGGTTAGGGTTAGCATCCGCCCTAGGATAGTGTTAGGGTTAGGGTTAGGGTTAGCATCAGCCCTAGGATAGTGTTAGGGTTAGGGTTAGGGTTAGCATCAGCCCTAGGATAGTGTTAGGGTTAGGGTTAGCATCAGCCCTAGGATACTGTTAGGGTTAGGGTTAGGGTTAGCATCAGCCCTAGGATAGTGTTAGGGTTAGGGTTAGGATCAGCCCTAGGATAGTGTTAGTGTTAGGGTTAGGGTTAGCATCACCCGTAGGATTGTGTTAGGGTTAGGGTTAGCCTCAGCCCTAAGATAGTGTTAGAGTTAGGGTTAGGGTTAGCATCAGCCCTAGGATAATGTTAGGGTTAGGTTTAGGGTTAGCATCAGCCCTAGGATAGTGTTAGTGTTAGAGTTAGCATCAGCCCTAGGATAGTGTTAGGGTTAGGGTTAGGGTTAGCATCCGCCCTAGGATAGTGTTAGGGTTAGGGTTAGGGTTAGCATCAGCCCTAGGATAGTGTTAGGGTTAGGGTTAACATGAACCGTAGGATAGTGTTAGGGTTAGGGTTAGGGTTATCATCAGGCCTAGGATAGTGTTAGGGTTAGGGTTAGGGTTAGCATCAGTTCAAGGATAGTGTTAGGGTTAGCGTTAGGGTTAGCATCTGCCCTAGGATATTGTTAGGGTTAGGCTTAGGGTTAGCATCAGCCCAAGGATAGCGTTAGGGTTAGGGTTAGCATCAGCCCTAGGATAGTGTTAGGGTTAGGGTTAGGGTTAGCATCAGGCCCAGGATAGTGTTAGGGTTAGGGTTAGCATCAGCCCAAGGATAGTGTTAGGGTTAGGGTTAGGGTTAGCATCTGCCCTAGGATATTGTTAGGGTTAGGGTTAGGGTTAGCATCAGCCCAAGGATAGTGTTAGGGTTAGGGTTAGCATCAACCCTAGGATAGTGTTTGGGTTAGGGTTAGGGTTAGCATCAGCCCTAGGATAGTGTTAGGGTTAGGGTTAGCCTCAGCCCTAGGAGAGTGTTAGGGTTAGGGATAGGGTTAGCATCAGGCCTAGGATAGTGTTAGGGTTAGGGTTAGGGTTAGCATCAGCCCTAGGATAGTGTTAGGGTTAGGGTTAGCATCAGCCGTAGGATAGTGTTAGGGTTAGGGTTAGCATCAGCCGTAGGATAGTGTTAGGGTTAGGGTTAGGGTTAGCATCAGGCCTAGGATAGTGTTAGGGTTAGGGTTAGCATCAGCCCTAGGATAGTGTTAGGGTTAGGGTTAGGGTTAGCATCAGCCGTAGGATAGTGTTAAGGTTAGGGTTAGGGTTAGCATCAGGCCTAGGATAGTGTTAGGGTTAGGATTAGCATCAGCCCTAGGATAGTGTTAGGGTTAGGGTTAGGGTTAGCATCAGCCGTAGGATAGTGTTAGGGTTAGGGTTAGCCTCAGCCCTAAGATAGTGTTAGAGTTAGGGTTAGGGTTAGCATCAGCCCTAGGATAGTGTTAGGGTTAGGGTTAGGGTTAGCATCAGCCCTTGGAGAGTGTTAGGGTTAGGGTTAGGGTTAGCATCAGCCCTAGGATAGTGTTAGTGTTAGGGTTAGCATCAGCCCTAGGATAGTGTTAGGGTTAGGGTTAGCATCAGCCCTAGGATAGTGTTAGGGTTAGGGTTAGGGTTAGCATCAGCCCGAGGATAGTGTCAGGGTTAGTGTTAGGGTTATCATCAGGCCTAGGATAGTGTTAGGGTTAGGGTTAGCATCAGCTCTAGGATAGTGTTAGGGTTAGGGTTAGGGTTAGCATCAGCCCTAGGATAGTGTTAAGGTTAGGGTTATGGTTATCATCAGGCCTAGTATAGTGTGAGGTCTAGGTTAGCATCAGACTTAGGATAGTGTTAGGGTTAGGGTTAGGGTTAGCATCAGCCCTAGGTTAGTGTTAGGGTTAGGGTTAGCATCAGCCCTAGGATAGTGTTAGGGTTAGGGTTAGGGTTATCATCAGGCCTAGGATATTGTTAGGGTTAGGGTTAGCATCAGCCCTAGGATAGTGTTAGGGTTAGGGTTAGGGTTAGCATCAGGCCTAGGATAGTGTTAGGGTTAGGGTTAGGGTTAGCATCAGGCCTAGGATAGTGTTAGTGTTAGGGTTAGCATCAGCCCTATGATAATGTTAGGTTTAGGGTTAGGGTTAGCATCCGCCCTAGGATAGTGTTAGGGTTAGGGTTAGGGTTAGCATCAGCCCTAGGATAGTGTTAGGGTTAGGGTTAGGGTTAGCATCAGCCCTAGGATAGTGTTAGGGTTAGGGTTAGCATCAGCCCTAGGATACTGTTAGGGTTAGGGTTAGGGTTAGCATCAGCCCTAGGATAGTGTTAGGGTTAGGGTTAGGATCAGCCCTAGGATAGTGTTAGTGTTAGGGTTAGGGTTAGCATCACCCGTAGGATTGTGTTAGGGTTAGGGTTAGCCTCAGCCCTAAGATAGTGTTAGAGTTAGGGTTATGGTTAGCATCAGCCCTAGGATAATGTTAGGGTTAGGTTTAGGGTTAGCATCAGCCCTAGGATAGTGTTAGTGTTAGAGTTAGCATCAGCCCTAGGATAGTGTTAGGGTTAGGGTTAGGGTTAGCATCCGTCCTAGGATAGTGTTAGGGTTAGGGTTAGGGTTAGCATCAGCCCTAGGATAGTGTTAGGGTTAGGGTTAACATGAACCCTAGGATAGTGTTAGGGTTAGGGTTAGGGTTATCATCAGGCCTAGGATAGTGTTAGGGTTAGGGTTAGGGTTAGCATCAGTTCAAGGATAGTGTTAGGGTTAGCGTTAGGGTTAGCATCTGCCCTAGGATATTGTTAGGGTTAGGGTTAGGGTTAGCATCAGCCCAAGGATAGCGTTAGGGTTAGGGTTAGCATCAGCCCTAGGATAGTGTTAGGGTTAGGGTTAGGGTTAGCATCAGGCCCAGGATAGTGTTAGGGTTAGGGTTAGCATCAGCCCAAGGATAGTGTTAGGGTTAGGGTTAGGGTTAGCATCTGCCCTAGGATATTGTTAGGGTTAGGGTTAGGGTTAGCATCAGCCCAAGGATAGTGTTAGGGTTAGGGTTAGCATCAACCCTAGGATAGTGTTTGGGTTAGGGTTAGGGTTAGCATCAGCCCTAGGATAGTGTTAGGGTTAGGGTTAGCCTCAGCCCTAGGAGAGTGTTAGGGTTAGGGAAAAGGTTAGCATCAGGCCTAGTATAGTGTTAGGGTTAGGGTTAGGGTTAGCATCAGCCCTAGGATAGTGTTAGGGTTAGGGTTAGCATCAGCCGTAGGATAGTGTTAGGGTTAGGGTTAGCATCAGCCGTAGGATAGTGTTAGGGTTAGGGTTAGGGTTAGCATCAGGCCTAGGATAGTGTTAGGGTTAGGGTTAGCATCAGCCCTAGGATAGTGTTAGGGTTAGGGTTAGGGTTAGCATCAGCCGTAGGATAGTGTTAAGGTTAGGGTTAGGGTTAGCATCAGGCCTAGGATAGTGTTAGGGTTAGGGTTAGCATCAGCCCTAGGATAGTGTTAGGGTTAGGGTTAGGGTTAGCATCAGCCGTAGGATAGTGTTAGGGTTAGGGTTAGCCTCAGCCCTAAGATAGTGTTAGAGTTAGGGTTAGGGTTAGCATCAGCCCTAGGATAGTGTTAGGGTTAGGGTTAGGGTTAGCATCAGCCCTTGGAGAGTGTTAGGGTTAGGGTTAGGGTTAGCATCAGCCCTAGGATAGTGTTAGTGTTAGGGTTAGCATCAGCCCTAGGATAGTGTTAGGGTTAGGGTTAGCATCAGCCCTAGGATAGTGTTAGGGTTAGGGTTAGGGTTAGCATCAGCCCGAGGATAGTGTCAGGGTTAGTGTTAGGGTTATCATCAGGCCTAGGATAGTGTTAGGGTTAGGGTTAGCATCAGCTCTAGGATAGTGTTAGGGTTAGGGTTAGGGTTAGCATCAGCCCTAGGATAGTGTTAAGGTTAGGGTTATGGTTATCATCAGGCCTAGTATAGTGTGAGGTCTAGGTTAGCATCAGACTTAGGATAGTGTTAGGGTTAGGGTTAGGGTTAGCATCAGCCCTAGGTTAGTGTTAGGGTTAGGGTTAGCATCAGCCCTAGGATAGTGTTAGGGTTAGGGTTAGGGTTATCATCAGGCCTAGGATATTGTTAGGGTTAGGGTTAGGGTTAGCATCAGCCCTAGGATAGTGTTAGTGTTAGAGTTAGCATCAGCCCTAGGATAGTGTTAGGGTTAGGGTTAGGGTTAGCATCCGCCCTAGGATAGTGTTAGGGTTAGGGTTAGGGTTAGCATCAGCCCTAGGATAGTGTTAGGGTTAGGGTTAACATGAACCCTACGATAGTGTTAGGGTTAGGGTTAGGGTTATCATCAGGCCTAGGATAGTGTTAGGATTAGGGTTAGGGTTAGCATCAGTTCAAGGATAGTGTTAGGGTTAGCGTTAGGGTTAGCATCTGCCCTAGGATATTGTTAGGGTTAGGGTTAGGGTTAGCATCAGCCCAAGGATAGCGTTAGGGTTAAGGTTAGCATCAGCCCTAGGATAGTGTTAGGGTTATGGTTAGGGTTAGCATCAGGCCCAGGATAGTATTAGGGTTAGGGTTAGCATCAGCCCAAGGATAGTGTTAGGGTTAGGGTTAGGGTTAGCATCTGCCCTAGGATATTGTTAGGGTTAGGGTTAGGGTTAGCATCAGCCCAAGGATAGTGTTAGGGTTAGGGTTAGCATCAGCCCTAGGATAGTGTTAGGGTTAGGGTTAGGGTTAGCTTCAGGCCCAGGATAGTGTTAGGGTTAGGGTTAGCATCAGTCCAAGGATAGTGTTAGGGTTAGGGTTAGGGTTAGCATCAGCCCGAGGATATTGATAGGGTTAGGGTTAGCATCAACCCTAGCATAGTGTTTGGGTTAGGGTTAGGGTTAGCATCAGCCCTAGGATAGTGTTAGGGTTAGGGTTAGCCTCAGCCCTAGGAGAGTGTTAGGGTTAGGGATAGGGTTAGCATCAGGCCTAGGATAGTGTTAGTGTTAGGGTTAGGGTTAGCATCAGCCCTATGATAGTGTTAGGGTTAGGGTTAGCATCAGCCCTAGGATAGTGTCAGGGTTAGTGTTAGGGTTATCATCAGGCCTAGGATAGTGTTAGGGTTAGGGTTATCATCAGCTCTAGGATAGTGTTAGGGTTAGGGTTAGGGTTAGCATCCGCCCTAGGATAGTGTTAAGGTTAGGGTTATGGTTATCATGAGGCCTAGTATAGTGTGAGGTCTAGGGTTAGCATCAGACTTAGGATAGTGTTAGGGTTAGGGTTAGGGTTATCATCAGGCCTAGGATAGTGTTAGGGTTAGGGTTAGGGTTAGCATCAGTTCAAGGATAGTGTTAGGGTTAGCGTTAGGGTTAGCATCTGCCCTAGGATAGTGTTAGGGTTAGGGTTAGGGTTAGCATCAGCCCAAGGATAGTGTTAGGGTTAGGGTTAGCATCAGCCCGAGGATAGTGTTAGGGTTAGGGTTAGGGTTAGCATCAGGCCTAGGATAGTGTTAGGGTTAGGGTTAGGGTTAGCATCAGCCCTAGGATAGTGTTAGTGTTAGGGTTAGCATCAGCCCTATGATAATGTTAGGGTTAGGGTTAGGGTTAGCATCCGCCCTAGGATAGTGTTAGGGTTAGGGTTAGGGTTAGCATCAGCCCTAGGATAGTGTTAGGGTTAGGGTTAGGGTTAGCATCAGCCCTAGGATAGTGTTAGGGTTAGGGTTAGCATCAGCCCTAGGATACTGTTAGGGTTAGTGTTAGGGTTAGCATCAGCCCTAGGATAGTGTTAGGGTTAGGGTTAGCATCAGCCCTAGGATAGTGTTAGGGTTAGGGTTAGGGTTAGCATCACCCGTAGGATTGTGTTAGGGTTAGGGTTAGCCTCAGCCCTAAGATAGTGTTAGAGTTAGGGTTAGGGTTAGCATCAGCCCTAGGATAATGTTAGGGTTAGGTTTAGGGTTAGCATCAGCAGTAGGATAGTGTTAGTGTTAGAGTTAGCATCAGCCCTAGGATAGTGTTAGGGTTAGGGTTAGGGTTAGCATCCGCCCTAGGATAGTGTTAGGGTTAGGGTTAGGGTTAGCATCAGCCCTAGGATAGTGTTAGGGTTAGGGTTAACATGAACCCTAGGATAGTGTTAGGGTTAGGGTTAGGGTTATCATCAGGCCTAGGATAGTGTTAGGGTTAGGGTTAGGGTTAGCATCAGTTCAAGGATAGTGTTAGGGTTAGCGTTAGGGTTAGCATCTGCCCTAGGATATTGTTAGGGTTAGGGTTAGGGTTAGCATCAGCCCAAGGATAGCGTTAGGGTTAGGGTTAGCATCAGCCGTAGGATAGTGTTAGGGTTAGGGTTAGGGTTAGCATCAGCCCGAGGATAGTGTTAGGGTTAGGGTTAGCATCAGCCGTAGGATAGTGTTAGGGTTAGGGTTAGGGTTATCATCAGGCCTAGGATATTGTTAGGGTTAGGGTTAGCATCAGCCCTAGCATAGTGTTAGGGTTAGGGTTAGGGTTAGCATCAGCCCTAGGATAGTGTTAGGGTTAGGGTTAGGGTTAGCATCAGGCCTAGGATAGTGTTAGGGTTAGGGTTAGCATCAGCCCTAGGATAGTGTTAGGGTTAGGGTTAGGGTTAGCATCAGCCGTAGGATAGTGTTAAGGTTAGGGTTAGCCTCAGCCCTAAGATAGTGTTAGAGTTAGGGTTAGGGTTAGCATCAGCCCTAGGATAGTGTTAGGGTTAGGGTTAGGGTTAGCATCAGCCCTAGGATAGTGTTAGGGTTAGGGTTAGCATCAGCCCTAGGATAGTGTTAGGGTTAGGGTTAGGGTTAGCATCAGGCCTAGGATAGTGTTAGGGTTAGGGTTAGCATCAGCCCTAGGATAGTGTTAGGGTTAGGGTTAGGGTTAGCATCAACCATAGGATAGTGTTAGGGTTAGGGTTAGGGTTAGCATCAGCCCTAGGATAGTGTTAGTGTTAGGGTTAGCATCAGCCCTAGGATAGTGTTAGGGTTAGGGTTAGGGTTAGCATCAGCCCTTGGAGAGTGTTAGGGTTAGGGTTAGGGTTAGCGTCAGCCCTAGGATAGTGTTAGTGTTAGGGTTAGCATCAGCCCTAGGATAGTGTTAGGGTTAGGGTTAGCATCAGCCCTAGGATAGTGTTAGGGTTAGGGTTAGGGTCAGCATCAGGCCTAGGATAGTGTTAGTGTTAGGGTTAGCATCAGCCCTAGGATAGTGTTAGGGTTAGGGTTAGGGTTAGCATCCGCCCTAGGATAATGTTAGGGTTAGGGTTAGGGTTAGCATCAGCCCTAGGATAGTGTTAGTGTTAGGGTTAGCATCAGCCCTAGGATAGTGTTAGGGTTAGGGTTACGGTTAGCATCCCCCCTAGGATAGTGTTAGGGTTAGGGTTAGGGTTAGCATCAGCCCTAGGATAGTGTTAGGGTTAGGGTTAACATAAATCCTAGGATAGTGTTAGGGTTAGGGTTAGGGTTATCATCCGGCCTAGGATAGTGTTAGGGTTAGGGTTAGGGTTAGCATCAGTTCAAGGATAGTGTTAGGGTTAGCGTTAGGGTTAGCATCTGCCCTAGGATAGTGTTAGGGTTACGGTTAGGGTTAGCATCAGCCCAAGGATAGTGTTAGGGTTAGGGTTAGCATCAGCCCTAGGATAGTGTTAGGGTTAGGGTTAGGGTTAGCATCAGGCCTAGGATAGTGTTAGGGTTAGGGTTAGGGTTAGCATCAGCCCTAGGATAGTGTTAGTGTTAGGGTTAGCATCAGCCCTATGATAATGTTAGGGTTAGGGTTAGGGTTAGCATCCGCCCTAGGATAGTGTTAGGGTTAGGGTTAGGGTTAGCATCAGCCCTAGGATAGTGTTAGGGTTAGGGTTAGGGTTAGCATCAGCCCTAGGATAGTGTTAGGGTTAGGGTTAGCATCAGCCCTAGGATACTGTTAGGGTTAGGGTTAGGGTTAGCATCAGCCCTAGGATAGTGTTAGGGTTAGGGTTAGGATCAGCCCTAGGATAGTGTTAGTGTTAGGGTTAGGGTTAGCATCACCCGTAGGATTGTGTTAGGGTTAGGGTTAGCCTCAGCCCTAAGATAGTGTTAGAGTTAGGGTTAGGGTTAGCATCAGCCCTAGGATAATGTTAGGGTTAGGTTTAGGGTTAGCATCAGCCCTAGGATAGTGTTAGTGTTAGAGTTAGCTTCAGCCCTAGGATAGTGTTAGGGTTAGGGTTAGGGTTAGCATCCGCCCTAGGATAGTGTTAGGGTTAGGGTTAGGGTTAGCATCAGGCCCAGGATAGTGTTAGGGTTAGGGTTAGCATCAGCCCAAGGATAGTGTTAGGGTTAGGGTTAGGGTTAGCATCTGCCCTAGGATATTGTTAGGGTTAGGGTTAGGGTTAGCATCAGCCCAAGGATAGTGTTAGGGTTAGGGTTAGCATCAACCCTAGGATAGTGTTTGGGTTAGGGTTAGGGTTAGCATCAGCCCTAGGATAGTGTTAGGGTTAGGGTTAGCCTCAGCCCTAGGAGAGTGTTAGGGTTAGGGATAGGGTTAGCATCAGGCCTAGGATAGTGTTAGGGTTAGGGTTAGGGTTAGCATCAGCCCTAGGATAGTGTTAGGGTTAGGGTTAGCATCAGCCGTAGGATAGTGTTAGGGTTAGGGTTAGCATCAGCCGTAGGATAGTGTTAGGGTTAGGGTTAGGGTTAGCATCAGGCCTAGGATAGTGTTAGGGTTAGGGTTAGCATCAGCCCTAGGATAGTGTTAGGGTTAGGGTTAGGGTTAGCATCAGCCGTAGGATAGTGTTAAGGTTAGGGTTAGGGTTAGCATCAGGCCTATGATAGTGTTAGGGTTAGGGTTAGCATCAGCCCTAGGATAGTGTTAGGGTTAGGGTTAGGGTTAGCATCAGCCGTAGGATAGTGTTAGGGTTAGGGTTAGCCTCAGCCCTAAGATAGTGTTAGAGTTAGGGTTAGGGTTAGCATCAGCCCTAGGATAGTGTTAGGGTTAGGGTTAGGGTTAGCATCAGCCCTTGGAGAGTGTTAGGGTTAGGGTTAGGGTTAGCATCAGCCCTAGGATAGTGTTAGTGTTAGGGTTAGCATCAGCCCTAGGATAGTGTTAGGGTTAGGGTTAGCATCAGCCCTAGGATAGTGTTAGGGTTAGGGTTAGGGTTAGCATCAGCCCGAGGATAGTGTCAGGGTTAGTGTTAGGGTTATCATCAGGCCTAGGATAGTGTTAGGGTTAGGGTTAGCATCAGCTCTAGGATAGTGTTAGGGTTAGGGTTAGGGTTAGCATCAGCCCTAGGATAGTGTTAAGGTTAGGGTTATGGTTATCATCAGGCCTAGTATAGTGTGAGGTCTAGGTTAGCATCAGACTTAGGATAGTGTTAGGGTTAGGGTTAGGGTTAGCATCAGCCCTAGGTTAGTGTTAGGGTTAGGGTTAGCATCAGCCCTAGGATAGTGTTAGGGTTAGGGTTAGGGTTATCATCAGGCCTAGGATATTGTTAGGGTTAGGGTTAGCATCAGCCCTAGGATAGTGTTAGGGTTAGGGTTAGGGTTAGCATCAGCCCTAGGATACTGTTAGGGTTAGGGTTAGGGTTAGCATCAGGCCTAGGATAGTGTTAGGGTTAGCATCAGCCCTAGGATAGTGTTAGGGTTAGGGTTAGGGTTAGCATCAGCCGTAGGATAGTGTTAGGGTTAGGGTTAGCATCAGCCCTATGATAATGTTAGGGTTAGGGTTAGGGTTAGCATCAGCCCTAGGATAGTGTTAGGGTTAGGGTTAGGGTTAGCATCAGCCCCTGGAGAGTGTTAGGGTTAGGGTTAGGGTTAGCATCAGCCCTAGGATAGTGTTAGTGTTAGGGTTAGCATCAGCCCTAGGATAGTGTTAGGGTTAGGGTTAGCATCAGCCCTAGGATAGTGTTAGCGTTAGGGTTAGCACCAGCCCTAGGATAGTCTTAGGGTTAGGGTTAGGGTTAGCATCAGCCGTAGGATAGTGTTAGGGTTAGGGTTAGCCTCAGCCCTAAGATAGTGTTAGAGTTAGGGTTAGGGTTAGCATCAGCCCTAGGATACTGTTAGGGTTAGGGTTAGGGTTAGCATCAGCCCTAGGATAGTGTTAGTGTTAGGGTTAGCATCAGCCCTAGGATAGTGTTAGCGTTAGGGTTACGGTTAGCATCCGCCCTAGGATAGTGTTAGGGTTAGGGTTAGGGTTAGCATCAGCCCTAGGATAGTGTTAGGGTTAGGGTTAACATAAATCCTAGGATAGTGTTAGGGTTAGGGTTAGGGTTATCATCAGGCCTAGGATAGTGTTAGGGTTAGGGTTAGGGTTAGCATCAGTTCAAGGATAGTGTTAGGGTTAGCGTTAGGGTTAGCATCTGCCCTAGGATAGTGTTAGGGTTAGGGTTAGGGTTAGCATCAGCCCAAGGATAGTGTTAGGGTTAGGGTTAGCATCAGCCCTAGGATAGTGTTAGGGTTAGGGTTAGGGTTAGCATCAGGCCTAGGATAGTGTTAGGGTTAGTGTTAGGGTTAGCATCAGCCCTAGGATAGTGTTAGTGTTAGGGTTAGCATCAGCCCTATGATAATGTTAGGGTTAGGGTTAGGGTTAGCATCCGCCCTAGGATAGTGTTAGGGTTAGGGTTAGGGTTAGCATCAGCCCTAGGATAGTGTTAGGGTTAGGGTTAGGGTTAGCATCAGTCCTAGGATAGTGTTAGGGTTAGGGTTAGCCTCAGCCCTAGGATAGTGTTAGGGTTAGGGTTAGGATCAGCCCTAGGATAGTGTTAGGGTTAGGGTTAGGGTTAGCATCACCCGTAGGATTGTGTTAGGGTTAGGGTTAGCCTCAGCCCTAAGATAGTGTTAGAGTTAGGGTTAGGGTTAGCATCAGCCCTAGGATAATGTTAGGGTTAGGTTTAGGGTTAGCATCAGCCCTAGGATAGTGTTAGTGTTAGAGTTAGCATCAGCCCTAGGATAGTGTTAGGGTTAGGGTTAGGGTTAGCATCCGCCCTAGGATAGTGTTAGGGTTAGGGTTAGGGTTAGCATCAGCCCTAGGATAGTGTTAGGGTTAGGGTTAACATGAACCCTAGGATAGTGTTAGGGTTAGGGTTAGGGTTATCATCAGGCCTAGGATAGTGTTAGGGTTAGGGTTAGGGTTAGCATCAGTTCAAGGATAGTGTTAGGGTTAGCGTTAGGGTTAGCATCTGCCCTAGGATATTGTTAGGGTTAGGGTTAGGGTTAGCATCAGCCCAAGGATAGCGTTAGGGTTAGGGTTAGCAACAGCCCTAGGATAGTGTTAAGGTTAGGGTTAGGGTTAGCATAAGGCCCAGGATAGTATTAGGGTTAGGGTTAGCATCAGCCCAAGGATAGTGTTAGGGTTAGGGTTAGGGTTAGCATCTGCCCTAGGATATTATTAGGGTTAGGGTTAGGGTTAGCATCAGCCCAAGGATAGTGTTAGGGTTAGGGTTAGCATCAGCCCTAGGATAGTGTTAGGGTTAGGGTTAGGGTTAGCTTCAGGCCCAGGATAGTGTTAGGGTTAGGGTTAGCATCAGTCCAAGGATAGTGTTAGGGTTAGGGTTAGGGTTAGCATCAGCCCGAGGATATTGTTAGGGTTAGGGTTAGCATCAACCCTAGCATAGTGTTTGGGTTAGGGTTAGGGTTAGCATCAGCCCTAGGATAGTGTTAGGGTTAGGGTTAGCCTCAGCCCTAGGAGAGTGTTAGGGTTAGGGATAGGGTTAGCATCAGGCCTAGGATAGTGTTAGTGTTAGGGTTAGGGTTAGCATCAGCCCTAGGATAGTGTTAGGGTTAGGGTTAGCATCAGCCCTAGGATAGTGTCAGGGTTAGTGTTAGGGTTATCATCAGGCCTAGGATAGTGTTAGGGTTAGGGTTATCATCAGCTCTAGGATAGTGTTAGGGTTAGGGTTAGGGTTAGCATCCGCCCTAGGATAGTGTTAAGGTTAGGGTTATGGTTATCATCAGGCCTAGTATAGTGTGAGGTCTAGGGTTAGCATCAGACTTAGGATAGTGTTAGGGTTAGGGTTAGGGTTATCATCAGGCCTAGGATAGTGTTAGGGTTAGGGTTAGGGTTAGCATCAGTTCAAGGATAGTGTTAGGGTTAGCGTTAGGGTTAGCATCTGCCCTAGGATAGTGTTAGGGTTAGGGTTAGGGTTAGCATCAGCCCAAGGATAGTGTTAGGGTTAGGGTTAGCATCAGCCCGAGGATAGTGTTAGGGTTAGGGTTAGGGTTAGCATCAGGCCTAGGATAGTGTTAGGGTTAGGGTTAGGGTTAGCATCAGCCCTAGGATAGTGTTAGTGTTAGGGTTAGCATCAGCCCTATGATAATGTTAGGGTTACGGTTAGGGTTAGCATCTGCCCTAGGATCGTGTTAGGGTTAGGGTTAGGGTTAGCATCAGCCCTAGGATAGTGTTAGGGTTAGGGTTAGGGTTAGCATCAGCCCTAGGATAGTGTTAGGGTTAGGGTTAGCATCAGCCCTAGGATACTGTTAGGGTTAGTGTTAGGGTTAGCATCAGCCCTAGGATAGTGTTAGGGTTAGGGTTAGCATCAGCCCTAGGATAGTGTTAGGGTTAGGGTTAGGGTTAGCATCACCCGTAGGATTGTGTTAGGGTTAGGGTTAGCCTCAGCCCTAAGATAGTGTTAGAGTTAGGGTTAGGGTTAGCATCAGCCCTAGGATAATGTTAGGGTTAGGTTTAGGGTTAGCATCAGCAGTAGGATAGTGTTAGTGTTAGAGTTAGCATCAGCCCTAGGATAGTGTTAGGGTTAGGGTTAGGGTTAGCATCCGCCCTAGGATAGTGTTAGGGTTAGGGTTAGGGTTAGCATCAGCCCTAGGATAGTGTTAGGGTTAGGGTTAACATGAACCCTAGGATAGTGTTAGGGTTAGGGTTAGGGTTATCATCAGGCCTAGGATAGTGTTAGGGTTAGGGTTAGGGTTAGCATCAGTTCAAGGATAGTGTTAGGGTTAGCGTTAGGGTTAGCATCTGCCCTAGGATATTGTTAGGGTTAGGGTTAGGGTTAGCATCAGCCCAAGGATAGCGTTAGGGTTAGGGTTAGCATCAGCCGTAGGATAGTGTTAGGGTTAGGGTTAGGGTTAGCATCAGCCCGAGGATAGTGTTAGGGTTAGGGTTAGCATCAGCCGTAGGATAGTGTTAGGGTTAGGGTTAGGGTTATCATCAGGCCTAGGATATTGTTAGGGTTAGGGTTAGCATCAGCCCTAGCATAGTGTTAGGGTTAGGGTTAGGGTTAGCATCAGCCCTAGGATAGTGTTAGGGTTAGGGTTAGGGTTAGCATCAGGCCTAGGATAGTGTTAGGGTTAGGGTTAGCATCAGCCCTATGATAGTGTTAGGGTTAGGGTTAGGGTTAGCATCAGCCGTAGGATAGTGTTAAGGTTAGGGTTAGCCTCAGCCCTAAGATAGTGTTAGAGTTAGGGTTAGGGTTAGCATCAGCCCTAGGATAGTGTTAGGGTTAGGGTTAGGGTTAGCATCAGCCCTAGGATAGTGTTAGGGTTAGGGTTAGCATCAGCCCTAGGATAGTGTTAGGGTTAGGGTTAGGGTTAGCATCAGGCCTAGGATAGTGTTAGGGTTAGGGTTAGCATCAGCCCTAGGATAGTGTTAGGGTTAGGGTTAGGGTTAGCATCAACCATAGGATAGTGTTAGGGTTAGGGTTAGGGTTAGCATCAGCCCTAGGATAGTGTTAGTGTTAGGGTTAGCATCAGCCCTAGGATAGTGTTAGGGTTAGGGTTAGGGTTAGCATCAGCCCTTGGAGAGTGTTAGGGTTAGGGTTAGGGATAGCGTCAGCCCTAGGATAGTGTTAGTGTTAGGGTTAGCATCAGCCCTAGGATAGTGTTAGGGTTAGGGTTAGCATCAGCCCTAGGATAGTGTTAGGGTTAGGGTTAGGGTCAGCATCAGGCCTAGGATAGTGTTAGTGTTAGGGTTAGCATCAGCCCTAGGATAGTGTTAGGGTTAGGGTTAGGGTTAGCATCCGCCCTAGGATAATGTTAGGGTTAGGGTTAGGGTTAGCATCAGCCCTAGGATAGTGTTAGTGTTAGGGTTAGCATCAGCCCTAGGATAGTGTTAGGGTTAGGGTTACGGTTAGCATCCGCCCTAGGATAGTGTTAGGGTTAGGGTTATGGTTAGCATCAGCCCTAGGATAGTGTTAGGGTTAGGGTTAACATAAATCCTAGGATAGTGTTAGGGTTAGGGTTAGGGTTATCATCCGGCCTAGGATAGTGTTAGGGTTAGGGTTAGGGTTAGCATCAGTTCAAGGATAGTGTTAGGGTTAGCGTTAGGGTTAGCATCTGCCCTAGGATAGTGTTAGGGTTACGGTTAGGGTTAGCATCAGCCCAAGGATAGTGTTAGGGTTAGGGTTAGCATCAGCCCTAGGATAGTGTTAGGGTTAGGGTTAGGGTTAGCATCAGGCCTAGGATAGTGTTAGGGTTAGGGTTAGGGTTAGCATCAGCCCTAGGATAGTGTTAGTGTTAGGGTTAGCATCAGCCCTATGATAATGTTAGGGTTAGGGTTAGGGTTAGCATCCGCCCTAGGATAGTGTTAGGGTTAGGGTTAGGGTTAGCATCAGCCCTAGGATAGTGTTAGGGTTAGGGTTAGGGTTAGCATCAGCCCTAGGATAGTGTTAGGGTTAGGGTTAGCATCAGCCCTAGGATACTGTTAGGGTTAGGGTTAGGGTTAGCATCAGCCCTAGGATAGTGTTAGGGTTAGGGTTAGGATCAGCCCTAGGATAGTGTTAGTGTTAGGGTTAGGGTTAGCATCACCCGTAGGATTGTGTTAGGGTTAGGGTTAGCCTCAGCCCTAAGATAGTGTTAGAGTTAGGGTTAGGGTTAGCATCAGCCCTAGGATAATGTTAGGGTTAGGTTTAGGGTTAGCATCAGCCCTAGGATAGTGTTAGTGTTAGAGTTAGCATCAGCCCTAGGATAGTGTTAGGGTTAGGGTTAGGGTTAGCATCCGCCCTAGGATAGTGTTAGGGTTAGGGTTAGGGTTAGCATCAGCCCTAGGATAGTGTTAGGGTTAGGGTTAACATGAACCCTAGGATAGTGTTAGGGTTAGGGTTAGGGTTATCATCAGGCCTAGGATAGTGTTAGGGTTAGGGTTAGGGTTAGCATCAGTTCAAGGATAGTGTTAGGGTTAGCGTTAGGGTTAGCATCTGCCCTAGGATATTGTTAGGGTTAGAGTTAGGGTTAGCATCAGCCCAAGGATAGCGTAAGGGTTAGGGTTAGCATCAGCCCTAGGATAGTGTTAGGGTTAGGGTTAGGGTTAGCATCAGGCCCAGGATAGTGTTAGGGTTAGGGTTAGCATCAGCCCAAGGATAGTGTTAGGGTTAGGGTTAGGGTTAGCATCTGCCCTAGGATATTGTTAGGGTTAGGGTTAGGGTTAGCATCAGCCCAAGGATAGTGTTAGGGTTAGGGTTAGCATCAACCCTAGGATAGTGTTTGGGTTAGGGTTAGGGTTAGCATCAGCCCTAGGATAGTGTTAGGGTTAGGGTTAGTCTCAGCCCTAGGAGAGTGTTAGGGTTAGGGATAGGGTTAGCATCAGGCCTAGGATAGTGTTAGGGTTAGGGTTAGGGTTAGCATCAGCCCTAGGATAGTGTTAGGGTTAGGGTTAGCATCAGCCGTAGGATAGTGTTAGGGTTAGGGTTAGCATCAGCCGTAGGATAGTGTTAGGGTTAGGGTTAGGGTTAGCATCAGGCCTAGGATAGTGTTAGGGTTAGGGTTAGCATCAGCCCTAGGATAGTGTTAGGGTTAGGGTTAGGGTTAGCATCAGCCGTAGGATAGTGTTAAGGTTAGGGTTAGCCTCAGCCCTAAGATAGTGTTAGAGTTAGGGTTAGGGTTAGCCTCAGCCCTAGGAGAGTGTTAGGGTTAGGGATAGGGTTAGCATCAGGCCTAGGATAGTGTTAGTGTTAGGGTTAGGGTTAGCATCAGCCCTAGGATAGTGTTAGGGTTAGGGTTAGCATCAGCCCTAGGATAGTGTCAGGGTTAGTGTTAGGGTTATCATCAGGCCTAGGATAGTGTTAGGGTTAGGGTTATCATCAGCTCTAGGATAGTGTTAGGGTTAGGGTTAGGGTTAGCATCCGCCCTAGGATAGTGTTAAGGTTAGGGTTATGGTTATCATCAGGCCTAGTATAGTGTGAGGTCTAGGGTTAGCATCAGACTTAGGATAGTGTTAGGGTTAGGGTTAGGGTTATCATCAGGCCTAGGATAGTGTTAGGGTTAGGGTTAGGGTTAGCATCAGTTCAAGGATAGTGTTAGGGTTAGCGTTAGGGTTAGCATCTGCCCTAGGATAGTGTTAGGGTTAGGGTTAGGGTTAGCATCAGCCCAAGGATAGTGTTAGGGTTAGGGTTAGCATCAGCCCGAGGATACTGTTAGGGTTAGGGTTAGGGTTAGCATCAGGCCTAGGATAGTGTTAGGGTTAGGGTTAGGGTTAGCATCAGCCCTAGGATAGTGTTAGTGTTAGGGTTAGCATCAGCCCTATGATAATGTTAGGGTTAGGGTTAGGGTTAGCATCCGCCCTAGGATAGTGTTAGGGTTAGGGTTAGGGTTAGCATCAGCCCTAGGATAGTGTTAGGGTTAGGGTTAGGGTTAGCATCCGCCCTAGGATAGTGTTAGGGTTAGGGTTAGCATCAGCCCTAGGATACTGTTAGGGTTAGTGTTAGGGTTAGCATCAGCCCTAGGATAGTGTTAGGGTTAGGGTTAGCATCAGCCCTAGGATAGTGTTAGGGTTAGGGTTAGGGTTAGCATCACCCGTAGGATTGTGTTAGGGTTAGGGTTAGCCTCAGCCCTAAGATAGTGTTAGAGTTAGGGTTAGGGTTAGCATCAGCCCTAGGATAATGTTAGGGTTAGGTTTAGGGTTAGCATCAGCAGTAGGATAGTGTTAGTGTTAGAGTTAGCATCAGCCCTAGGATAGTGTTAGGGTTAGGGTTAGGGTTAGCATCCGCCCTAGGATAGTGTTAGGGTTAGGGTTAGGGTTAGCATCAGCCCTAGGATAGTGTTAGGGTTAGGGTTAACATGAACCCTAGGATAGTGTTAGGGTTAGGGTTAGGGTTATCATCAGGCCTAGGATAGTGTTAGGGTTAGGGTTAGGGTTAACATCAGTTCAAGGATAGTGTTAGGGTTAGCGTTAGGGTTAGCATCTGCCCTAGGATATTGTTAGGGTTAGGGTTAGGGTTAGCATCAGCCCAAGGATAGCGTTAGGGTTAGGGTTAGCATCAGCCGTAGGATAGTGTTAGGGTTAGGGTTAGGGTTAGCATCAGCCCGAGGATAGTGTTAGGGTTAGGGTTAGCATCAGCCGTAGGATAGTGTTAGGGTTAGGGTTAGGGTTATCATCAGGCCTAGGATATTGTTAGGGTTAGGGTTAGCATCAGCCCTAGCATAGTGTTAGGGTTAGGGTTAGGGTTAGCATCAGCCCTAGGATAGTGTTAGGGTTAGGGTTAGGGTTAGCATCAGGCCTAGGATAGTGTTAGGGTTAGGGTTAGCATCAGCCCTATGATAGTGTTAGGGTTAGGGTTAGGGTTAGCATCAGCCGTAGGATAGTGTTAAGGTTAGGGTTAGCCTCAGCCCTAAGATAGTGTTAGAGTTAGGGTTAGGGTTAGCATCAGCCCTAGGATAGTGTTAGGGTTAGGGTTAGGGTTAGCATCAGCCCTAGGATAGTGTTAGGGTTAGGGTTAGGGTTAGCATCAGGCCTAGGATAGTGTTAGGGTTAGGGTTAACATCAGCCCTAGGATAGTGTTAGGGTTAGGGTTAGGGTTAGCATCAACCATAGGATAGTGTTAGGGTTAGGGTTAGGGTTAGCATCAGCCCTAGGATAGTGTTAGTGTTAGGGTTAGCATCAGCCCTAGGATAGTGTTAGGGTTAGGGTTAGGGTTAGCATCAGCCCTTGGAGAGTGTTAGGGTTAGGGTTAGGGTTAGCGTCAGCCCTAGGATAGTGTTAGTGTTAGGGTTAGCATCAGCCCTAGGATAGTGTTAGGGTTAGGGTTAGCATCAGCCCTAGGATAGTGTTAGGGTTAGGGTTAGGGTCAGCATCAGGCCTAGGATAGTGTTAGTGTTAGGGTTAGCATCAGCCCTAGGATAGTGTTAGGGTTAGGGTTAGGGTTAGCATCCGCCCTAGGATAGTGTTAGGGTTAGGGTTAGGGTTAGCATCAGTTCAAGGATAGTGTTAGGGTTAGCGTTAGGGTTAGCATCTGCCCTAGGATAGTGTTAGGGTTACGGTTAGGGTTAGCATCAGCCAAGGATAGTGTTAGGGTTAGGGTTAGCATCAGCCCTAGGATAGTGTTAGGGTTAGGGTTAGGGTTAGCATCAGGCCTAGGATAGTGTTAGGGTTAGGGTTAGGGTTAGCATCAGCCCTAGGATAGTGTTAGGGTTAGGGTTAGGGTTAGCATCAGCCCTAGGATAGTGTTAGGGTTAGGGTTAGCATCAGCCCTAGGATACTGTTAGGGTTAGGGTTAGGGTTAGCATCAGCCCTAGGATAGTGTTAGGGTTAGGGTTAGGATCAGCCCTAGGATAGTGTTAGTGTTAGGGTTAGGGTTAGCATCACCCGTAGGATTGTGTTAGGGTTAGGGTTAGCCTCAGCCCTAAGATAGTGTTAGAGTTAGGGTTAGGGTTAGCATCAGCCCTAGGATAATGTTAGGGTTAGGTTTAGGGTTAGCATCAGCCCTAGGATAGTGTTAGTGTTAGAGTTAGCATCAGCCCTAGGATAGTGTTAGGGTTAGGGTTAGGGTTAGCATCCGCCCTAGGATAGTGTTAGGGTTAGGGTTAGGGTTAGCATCAGCCCTAGGATAGTGTTAGGGTTAGGGTTAACATGAACCCTAGGATAGTGTTAGGGTTAGGGTTAGGGTTATCATCAGCCTAGGATAGTGTTAGGGTTAGGGTTAGGGTTAGCATCAGTTCAAGGATAGTGTTAGGGTTAGCGTTAGGGTTAGCATCTGCCCTAGGATATTGTTAGGGTTAGGGTTAGGGTTAGCATCAGCCCAAGGATAGCGTTAGGGTTAGGGTTAGCATCAGCCCTAGGATAGTGTTAGGGTTAGGGTTAGGGTTAGCATCAGGCCCAGGATAGTGTTAGGGTTAGGGTTAGCATCAGCCCAAGGATAGTGTTAGGGTTAGGGTTAGGGGTTAGCATCTGCCCTAGGATATTGTTAGGGTTAGGGTTAGGGTTAGCATCAGCCCAAGGATAGTGTTAGGGTTAGGGTTAGCATCAACCCTAGGATAGTGTTTGGGTTAGGGTTAGGGTTAGCATCAGCCCTAGGATAGTGTTAGGGTTAGGGTTAGCCTCAGCCCTAGGAGAGTGTTAGGGTTAGGGATAGGGTTAGCATCAGGCCTAGGATAGTGTTAGGGTTAGGGTTAGGGTTAGCATCAGCCCTAGGATGGTGTTAGGGTTAGGGTTAGCATCAGCCGTAGGATAGTGTTAGGGTTAGGGTTAGCATCAGCCGTAGGATAGTGTTAGGGTTAGGGTTAGGGTTAGCATCAGGCCTAGGATAGTGTTAGGGTTAGGGTTAGCATCAGCCCTAGGATAGTGTTAGGGTTAGGGTTAGGGTTATCATCAGCCGTAGGATAGTGTTAAGGTTAGGGTTAGCCTCAGCCCTAAGATAGTGTTAGAGTTAGGGTTAGGGTTAGCATCAGCCCAAGGATAGTGTTAGGGTTAGGGTTAGGGTTAGCATCAGCCCTAGGATAGTGTTAGGGTTAGGGTTAGCATCAGCCCTAGGATAGTGTTAGGGTTAGTGTTAGGGTTAGCATCAGGCCTAGGATAGTGTTAGGGTTAGGGTTAGCATCAGCCCGAGGATAGTGTTAGGGTTAGGGTTAGGGTTAGCATCAACCATAGGATAGTGTTAGGGTTAGGGTTAGGGTTAGCATCAGCCCTAGGATAGTGTTAGTGTTAGGGTTAGCATCAGCCCTAGGATAGTGTTAGGGTTAGGGTTAGGGTTAGCATCAGCCCTTGGAGAGTGTTAGGTTTAGGGTTAGGGTTAGCATCAGCCCTAGGATAGTGTTAGTGTTAGGGTTAGCATCAGCCCTAGGATAGTGTTAGGGTTAGGGTTAGCATCAGCCCTAGGATAGTGTTAGGGTTAGGGTTAGGGTTAGCATCAGGCCTAGGATAGTGTTAGTGTTAGGGTTAGCATCAGCCCTAGGATAGTGTTAGGGTTAGGGTTAGGTTTAGCATCCGCCCTAGGATAATGTTAGGGTTAGGGTTAGGGTTAGCATCAGCCCTAGGATAGTGTTAGTGTTAGGGTTAGCATCAGCCCTAGGATAGTGTTAGGGTTAGGGTTACGGTTAGCATCCGCCCTAGGATAGTGTTAGGGTTAGGGTTAGGGTTAGCATCAGCCCTAGGATAGTGTTAGGGTTAGGGTTAACATAAATCCTAGGATAGTGTTAGGGTTAGGGTTAGGGTTATCATCCGGCCTAGGATAGTGTTAGGGTTAGGGTTAGGGTTAGCATCAGTTCAAGGATAGGGTTAGGGTTAGCGTTAGGGTTAGCATCTGCCCTAGGATAGTGTTAGGGTTAGGGTTAGGGTTAGCATCAGCCCAAGGATAGTGTTAGGGTTAGGGTTAGCATCAGCCCTAGGATAGTGTTAGGGTTAGGGTTAGGGTTAGCATCAGGCCTAGGATAGTGTTAGGGTTAGGGTTAGGGTTAGCATCAGCCCTAGGATAGTGTTAGTCTTAGGGTTAGCATCAGCCCTATGATAATGTTAGGGTTAGGGTTATGGTTAGCATCCGCCCTAGGATAGTGTTAGGGTTAGGGTTAGGGTTAGCATCAGCCCTAGGATAGTGTTAGGGTTAGGGTTAGGGTTAGCATCAGCCCTAGGATAGTGTTAGGGTTAGGGTTAGCATCAGCCCTAGGATACTGTTAGGGTTAGGGTTAGGGTTAGCATCAGCCCTAGGATAGTGTTAGGGTTAGGGTTAGGATCAGCCCTAGGATAGTGTTAGGGTTAGGGTTAGGGTTAGCATCACCCGTAGGATTGTGTTAGGGTTAGGGTTAGCCTCAGCCCTAAGATAGTGTTAGAGTTAGGGTTAGGGTTAGCATCAGCCCTAGGATAATGTTAGGGTTAGGTTTAGGGTTAGCATCAGCCCTAGGATAGTGTTAGTGTTAGAGTTAGCATCAGCCCTAGGATAGTGTTAGGGTTAGGGTTAGGGTTAGCATCCGCCCTAGGATAGTGTTAGGGTTAGGGTTAGGGTTAGCATCAGCCCTAGGATAGTGTTAGGGTTAGGGTTAACATGAACCCTAGGATAGTGTTAGGGTTAGGGTTAGGGTTATCATCAGGCCTAGGATAGTGTTAGGGTTAGGGTTAGGGTTGGCATCAGTTCAAGGATAGTGTTAGGGTTAGCGTTAGGGTTAGCATCTGCCCTAGGATATTGTTAGGGTTAGGGTTAGGGTTAGCATCAGCCCAAGGATAGCGTTAGGGTTAGGGTTAGCATCAGCCCTAGGATAGTGTTAGGGTTAGGGTTAGGGTTAGCATCAGGCCCAGGATAGTGTTAGGGTTAGGGTTAGCATCAGCCCAAGGATAGTGTTAGGGTTAGGGTTAGGGTTAGCATCTGCCCTAGGATATTGTTAGGGTTAGGGTTAGGGTTAGCATCAGCCCAAGGATAGTGTTAGGGTTAGGGTTAGCATCAACCCTAGGATAGTGTTTGGGTTAGGGTTAGGGTTAGCATCAGCCCTAGGATAGTGTTAGGGTTAGGGTTAGCCTCAGTCCTAGGAGAGTGTTAGTGTTAGGGATAGGGTTAGCATCAGGCCTAGGATAGTGTTAGGGTTAGGGTTAGGGGTTAGCATCAGCCCTAGGATAGTGTTAGGGTTAGGGTTAGCATCAGCCCTAGGATAGTGTCAGGGTTAGTGTTAGGGTTATCATCAGGCCTAGGATAGTGTTAGGGTTAGGGTTAGCATCAGCTCTAGGATAGTGTTAGGGTTAGGGTTAGGGTTAGCATCAGCCCTAGGATAGTGTTAAGGTTAGGGTTATGGTTATCATCAGGCCTAGTATAGTGTGAGGTCTAGGGTTAGCATCAGACTTAGGATAGTGTTAGGGTTAGGGTTAGGGTTAGCATCAGCCCGAGGATAGTGTTAGGGTTAGGGTTAGCATCAGCCGTAGGATAGTGTTAGGGTTAGGGTTAGGGTTATCATCAGCCCTAGGATATTGTTAGGGTTAGGGTTAGCATCAGCCCTAGCATAGTGTTAGGGTTAGGGTTAGGGTTAGCATCAGCCCTAGGATAGTGTTAGGGTCAGGGTTAGGGTTAGCATCAGGCCTAGGATAGTGTTAGGGTTAGGGTTAGCATCAGCCCTAGGATAGTGTTAGGGTTAGGGTTAGGGTTAGCATCAGCCGTAGGATAGTGTTAAGGTTAGGGTTAGCCTCAGCCCTAAGATAGTGTTAGAGTTAGGGTTAGGGTTAGCATCAGCCCTAGGATAGTGTTAGTGTTAGGGTTAGGGTTAGCATCAGCCCTAGGATAGTGTTAGGGTTAGGGTTAGCATCAGCCCTAGGATAGTGTTAGGGTTAGGGTTAGGGTTAGCATCAGGCCTAGGATAGTGTTAGGGTTAGGGTTAGCATCAGCCCTAGGATAGTGTTAGGGTTAGGGTTAGGGTTAGCATCAACCATAGGATAGTGTTAGGGTTAGGGTTAGGGTTAGCATCAGCCCTAGGATAGTGTTAGTGTTAGGGTTAGCATCAGCCCTAGGATAGTGTTAGGGTTAGGGTTAGGGTTAGCATCAGCCCTTGGAGAGTGTTAGGGTTAGGGTTAGGGTTAGCATCAGCCCTAGGATAGTGTTAGTGTTAGGGTTAGCATCAGCCCTAGGATAGTGTTAGGGTTAGGGTTAGCATCAGCCCTAGGATAGTGTTAGGGTTAGGGTTAGGGTTAGCATCAGGCCTAGGATAGTGTTAGTGTTAGGGTTAGCATCAGCCCTAGGATAGTGTTAGGGTTAGGGTTAGGGTTAGCATCCGCCCTAGGATAATGTTAGGGTTAGGGTTAGGGTTAGCATCAGCCCTAGGATAGTGTTAGGGTTAGGGTTAACATAAATCCTAGGATAGTGTTAAGGTTAGGGTTAGGGTTATCATCAGGCCTAGGATAGTGTTAGGGTTAGGGTTAGGGTTAGCATCAGTTCAAGGATAGTGTTAGGGTTAGCGTTAGGGTTAGCATCTGCCCTAGGATAGTGTTAGGGTTAGGGTTAGGGTTAGCATCAGCCCAAGGATAGTGTTAGGGTTAGGGTTAGCATCAGCACTAGGATAGTGTTAGGGTTAGGGTTAGGGTTAGCATCAGGCCTAGGATAGTGTTAGGGTTAGGGTTAGGGTTAGCATCAGCCCTAGGATAGTTTTAGTGTTAGGGTTAGCATCAGCCCTATGATAATGTTAGGGTTAGGGTTAGGGTTAGCATCCGCCCTAGGATAGTGTTAGGGTTAGGGTTAGGGTTAGCACCAGCCCTAGGATAGTGTTAGGGTTAGGGTTAGGGTTAGCATCAGCCCTAGGATAGTGTTAGGGTTAGGGTTAGCATCAGCCCTAGGATACTGTTAGGGTTAGGGTTAGGGTTAGCATCAGCCCTAGGATAGTGTTAGGGTTAGGGTTAGGATCAGCCCTAGGATAGTGTTAGGGTTAGGGTTAGGGTTATCATCAGGCCTAGGATAGTGTTAGGGTTAGGGTTAGGGTTAGCATCAGTTCAAGGATAGTGTTAGGGTTAGCGTTAGGGTTAGCATCTGCCCTAGGATAGTGTTAGGGTTAGGGTTAGCATCAGCCCTAGGATAGTGTTAGGGTTAGGGTTAGGGTTAGCATCAGGCCTAGGATAGTGTTAGGGTTAGGGTTAGCATCAGCCCTAGGATAGTGTTAGGGTTAGGGTTAGGGTTAGCATCAACCATAGGATAGTGTTAGGGTTAGGGTTAGGGTTAGCATCAGCCCTAGGATAGTGTTAGTGTTAGGGTTAGCATCAGCCCTAGGATAGTGTTAGGGTTAGGGTTAGGGTTAGCATCAGCCCTTGGAGAGTGTTAGGGTTAGGGTTAGGGTTAGCGTCAGCCCTAGGATAGTGTTAGTGTTAGGGTTAGCATCAGCCCTAGGATAGTGTTAGGGTTAGGGTTAGCATCAGCCCTAGGATAGTGTTAGGGTTAGGGTTAGGGTCAGCATCAGGCCTAGGATAGTGTTAGTGTTAGGGTTAGCATCAGCCCTAGGATAGTGTTAGGGTTAGGGTTAGGGTTAGCATCCGCCCTAGGATAATGTTAGGGTTAGGGTTAGGGTTAGCATCAGCCCTAGGATAGTGTTAGTGTTAGGGTTAGCATCAGCCCTAGGATAGTGTTAGGGTTAGGGTTACGGTTAGCATCCGCCCTAGGATAGTGTTAGGGTTAGGGTTAGGGTTAGCATCAGCCCTAGGATAGTGTTAGGGTTAGGGTTAACATAAATCCTAGGATAGTGTTAGGGTTAGGGTTAGGGTTATCATCCGGCCTAGGATAGTGTTAGGGTTAGGGTTAGGGTTAGCATCAGTTCAAGGATAGTGTTAGGGTTAGCGTTAGGGTTAGCATCTGCCCTAGGATAGTGTTAGGGTTACGGTTAGGGTTAGCATCAGCCCAAGGATAGTGTTAGGATTAGGGTTAGCATCAGCCCTAGGATAGTGTTAGGGTTAGGGTTAGGGTTAGCATCAGGCCTAGGATAGTGTTAGGGTTAGGGTTAGGGTTAGCATCAGCCCTAGGATAGTGTTAGTGTTAGGGTTAGCATCAGCCCTATGATAATGTTAGGGTTAGGGTTAGGGTTAGCATCCGCCCTAGGATAGTGTTAGGGTTAGGGTTAGGGTTAGCATCAGCCCTAGGATAGTGTTAGGGTTAGGGTTAGGGTTAGCATCAGCCCTAGGATAGTGTTAGGGTTAGGGTTAGCATCAGCCCTAGGATACTGTTAGGGTTAGGGTTAGGGTTAGCATCAGCCCTAGGATAGTGTTAGGGTTAGGGTTAGGATCAGCCCTAGGATAGTGTTAGTGTTAGGGTTAGGGTTAGCATCACCCGTAGGATTGTGTTAGGGTTAGGGTTAGCCTCAGCCCTAAGATAGTGTTAGAGTTAGGGTTAGGGTTAGCATCAGCCCTAGGATAATGTTAGGGTTAGGTTTAGGGTTAGCATCAGCCCTAGGATAGTGTTAGTGTTAGAGTTAGCATTAGCCCTAGGATAGTGTTAGGGTTAGGGTTAGGGTTAGCATCCGCCCTAGGATAGTGTTAGGGTTAGGGTTAGGGTTAGCATCAGCCCTAGGATAGTGTTAGGGTTAGGGTTAACATGAACCGTAGGATAGTGTCAGGGTTAGGGTTAGGGTTATCATCAGGCCTAGGATAGTGTTAGGGTTAGGGTTAGGGTTAGCATCAGTTCAAGGATAGTGTTAGGGTTAGCGTTAGGGTTAGCATCTGCCCTAGGATATTGTTAGGGTTAGGCTTAGGGTTAGCATCAGCCCAAGGATAGCGTTAGGGTTAGGGTTAGCATCAGCCCTAGGATAGTGTTAGGGTTAGGGTTAGGGTTAGCATCAGGCCCAGGATAGTGTTAGGGTTAGGGTTAGCATCAGCCCAAGGATAGTGTTAGGGTTAGGGTTAGGGTTAGCATCTGCCCTAGGATATTGTTAGGGTTAGGGTTAGGGTTAGCATCAGCCCAAGGATAGTGTTAGGGTTAGGGTTAGCATCAACCCTAGGATAGTGTTTGGGTTAGGGTTAGGGTTAGCATCAGCCCTAGGATAGTGTTAGGGTTAGGGTTAGCCTCAGCCCTAGGAGAGTGTTAGGGTTAGGGATAGGGTTAGCATCAGGCCTAGGATAGTGTTAGGGTTAGGGTTAGGGTTAGCATCAGCCCTAGGATAGTGTTAGGGTTAGGGTTAGCATCAGCCGTAGGATAGTGTTAGGGTTAGGGTTAGCATCAGCCGTAGGATAGTGTTAGGGTTAGGGTTAGGGTTAGCATCAGGCCTAGGATAGTGTTAGGGTTAGGGTTAGCATCAGCCCTAGGATAGTGTTAGGGTTAGGGTTAGGGTTAGCATCAGCCGTAGGATAGTGTTAAGGTTAGGGTTAGGGTTAGCATCAGGCCTAGGATAGTGTTAGGGTTAGGATTAGCATCAGCCCTAGGATAGTGTTAGGGTTAGGGTTAGGGTTAGCATCAGCCGTAGGATAGTGTTAGCGTTAGGGTTAGCCTCAGCCCTAAGATAGTGTTAGAGTTAGGGTTAGGGTTAGCATCAGCCCTAGGATAGTGTTAGGGTTAGGGTTAGGGTTAGCATCAGCCCTTGGAGAGTGTTAGGGTTAGGGTTAGGGTTAGCATCAGCCCTAGGATAGTGTTAGTGTTAGGGTTAGCATCAGCCCTAGGATAGTGTTAGGGTTAGGGTTAGCATCAGCCCTAGGATAGTGTTAGGGTTAGGGTTAGGGTTAGCATCAGCCCGAGGATAGTGTCAGGGTTAGTGTTAGGGTTATCATCAGGCCTAGGATAGTGTTAGGGTTAGGGTTAGGGTTAGCATCAGCCCTAGGATAGTGTTAAGGTTAGGGTTAGGGTTATCATCAGGCCTAGTATAGTGTGAGGTCTAGGTTAGCATCAGACTTAGGATAGTGTTAGGGTTAGGGTTAGGGTTAGCATCAGCCCTAGGTTAGTGTTAGGGTTAGGGTTAGCATCAGCCCTAGGATAGTGTTAGGGTTAGGGTTAGGGTTATCATCAGGCCTAGGATATTGTTAGGGTTAGGGTTAGCATCAGCCCTAGGATAGTGTTAGGGTTAGGGTTAGGGTTAGCATCAGGCCTAGGATAGTGTTAGGGTTAGGGTTAGGGTTAGCATCAGGCCTAGGATAGTGTTAGTGTTAGGGTTAGCATCAGCCCTATGATAATGTTAGGTTTAGGGTTAGGGTTAGCATCCGCCCTAGGATAGTGTTAGGGTTAGGGTTAGGGTTAGCATCAGCCCTAGGATAGTGTTAGGGTTAGGGTTAGGGTTAGCATCAGCCCTAGGATAGTGTTAGGGTTAGGGTTAGCATCAGCCCTAGGATACTGTTAGGGTTAGGGTTAGGGTTAGCATCAGCCCTAGGATAGTGTTAGGGTTAGGGTTAGGATCAGCCCTAGGATAGTGTTAGTGTTAGGGTTAGGGTTAGCATCACCCGTAGGATTGTGTTAGGGTTAGGGTTAGCCTCAGCCCTAAGATAGTGTTAGAGTTAGGGTTATGGTTAGCATCAGCCCTAGGATAATGTTAGGGTTAGGTTTAGGGTTAGCATCAGCCCTAGGATAGTGTTAGTGTTAGAGTTAGCATCAGCCCTAGGATAGTGTTAGGGTTAGGGTTAGGGTTAGCATCCGTCCTAGGATAGTGTTAGGGTTAGGGTTAGGGTTGGCATCAGCCCTAGGATAGTGTTAGGGTTAGGGTTAACATGAACCCTAGGATAGTGTTAGGGTTAGGGTTAGGGTTATCATCAGGCCTAGGATAGTGTTAGGGTTAGGGTTAGGGTTAGCATCAGTTCAAGGATAGTGTTAGGGTTAGCGTTAGGGTTAGCATCTGCCCTAGGATATTGTTAGGGTTAGGGTTAGGGTTAGCATCAGCCCAAGGATAGCGTTAGGGTTAGGGTTAGCATCAGCCCTAGGATAGTGTTAGGGTTAGGGTTAGGGTTAGCATCAGGCCCAGGATAGTGTTAGGGTTAGGGTTAGCATCAGCCCAAGGATAGTGTTAGGGTTAGGGTTAGGGTTAGCATCTGCCCTAGGATATTGTTAGGGTTAGGGTTAGGGTTAGCATCAGCCCAAGGATAGTGTTAGGGTTAGGGTTAGCATCAACCCTAGGATAGTGTTTGGGTTAGGGTTAGGGTTAGCATCAGCCCTAGGATAGTGTTAGGGTTAGGGTTAGCCTCAGCCCTAGGAGAGTGTTAGGGTTAGGGAAAAGGTTAGCATCAGGCCTAGTATAGTGTTAGGGTTAGGGTTAGGGTTAGCATCAGCCCTAGGATAGTGTTAGGGTTAGGGTTAGCATCAGCCGTAGGATAGTGTTAGGGTTAGGGTTAGCATCAGCCGTAGGATAGTGTTAGGGTTAGGGTTAGGGTTAGCATCAGGCCTAGGATAGTGTTAGGGTTAGGGTTAGCATCAGCCCTAGGATAGTGTTAGGGTTAGGGTTAGGGTTAGCATCAGCCGTAGGATAGTGTTAGGGTTAGGGTTAGCCTCAGCCCTAAGATAGTGTTAGAGTTAGGGTTAGGGTTAGCATCAGCCCTAGGATAGTGTTAGGGTTAGGGTTAGGGTTAGCATCAGCCCTTGGAGAGTGTTAGGGTTAGGGTTAGGGTTAGCATCAGCCCTAGGATAGTGTTAGTGTTAGGGTTAGCATCAGCCCTAGGATAGTGTTAGGGTTAGGGTTAGCATCAGCCCTAGGATAGTGTTAGGGTTAGGGTTAGGGTTAGCATCAGCCCGAGGATAGTGTCAGGGTTAGTGTTAGGGTTATCATCAGGCCTAGGATAGTGTTAGGGTTAGGGTTAGCATCAGCTCTAGGATAGTGTTAGGGTTAGGGTTAGGGTTAGCATCAGCCCTAGGATAGTGTTAAGGTTAGGGTTAGGGTTATCATCAGGCCTAGTATAGTGTGAGGTCTAGGTTAGCATCAGACTTAGGATAGTGTTAGGGTTAGGGTTAGGGTTAGCATCAGCCCTAGGTTAGTGTTAGGGTTAGGGTTAGCATCAGCCCTAGGATAGTGTTAGGGTTAGGGTTAGGGTTATCATCAGGCCTAGGATATTGTTAGGGTTAGGGTTAGGGTTAGCATCAGCCCTAGGATAGTGTTAGTGTTAGAGTTAGCATCAGCCCTAGGATAGTGTTAGGGTTAGGGTTAGGGTTAGCATCCGCCCTAGGATAGTGTTAGGGTTAGGGTTAGGGTTAGCATCAGCCCTAGGATAGTGTTAGGGTTAGGGTTAACATGAACCCTACGA
This sequence comes from Lemur catta, assembly GCF_020740605.2. Taxonomy (NCBI): domain Eukaryota; kingdom Metazoa; phylum Chordata; class Mammalia; order Primates; family Lemuridae; genus Lemur; species Lemur catta. The sequence continues at coordinate 1,033,130 of NW_025423857.1, read as the reverse complement.
TAGTGTTAGGGTTAGGGTTAGGGTTATCATCAGGCCTAGGATAGTGTTAGGATTAGGGTTAGGGTTAGCATCAGTTCAAGGATAGTGTTAGGGTTAGCGTTAGGGTTAGCATCTGCCCTAGGATATTGTTAGGGTTAGGGTTAGGGTTAGCATCAGCCCAAGGATAGCGTTAGGGTTAAGGTTAGCATCAGCCCTAGGATAGTGTTAGGGTTATGGTTAGGGTTAGCATCAGGCCCAGGATAGTATTAGGGTTAGGGTTAGCATCAGCCCAAGGATAGTGTTAGGGTTAGGGTTAGGGTTAGCATCTGCCCTAGGATATTGTTAGGGTTAGGGTTAGGGTTAGCATCAGCCCAAGGATAGTGTTAGGGTTAGGGTTAGCATCAGCCCTAGGATAGTGTTAGGGTTAGGGTTAGGGTTAGCTTCAGGCCCAGGATAGTGTTAGGGTTAGGGTTAGCATCAGTCCAAGGATAGTGTTAGGGTTAGGGTTAGGGTTAGCATCAGCCCGAGGATATTGATAGGGTTAGGGTTAGCATCAACCCTAGCATAGTGTTTGGGTTAGGGTTAGGGTTAGCATCAGCCCTAGGATAGTGTTAGGGTTAGGGTTAGCCTCAGCCCTAGGAGAGTGTTAGGGTTAGGGATAGGGTTAGCATCAGGCCTAGGATAGTGTTAGTGTTAGGGTTAGGGTTAGCATCAGCCCTAGGATAGTGTTAGGGTTAGGGTTAGCATCAGCCCTAGGATAGTGTCAGGGTTAGTGTTAGGGTTATCATCAGGCCTAGGATAGTGTTAGGGTTAGGGTTATCATCAGCTCTAGGATAGTGTTAGGGTTAGGGTTAGGGTTAGCATCCGCCCTAGGATAGTGTTAAGGTTAGGGTTATGGTTATCATGAGGCCTAGTATAGTGTGAGGTCTAGGGTTAGCATCAGACTTAGGATAGTGTTAGGGTTAGGGTTAGGGTTATCATCAGGCCTAGGATAGTGTTAGGGTTATTGTTAGGGTTAGCATCAGTTCAAGGATAGTGTTAGGGTTAGCGTTAGGGTTAGCATCTGCCCTAGGATAGTGTTAGGGTTAGGGTTAGGGTTAGCATCAGCCCAAGGATAGTGTTAGGGTTAGGGTTAGCATCAGCCCGAGGATAGTGTTAGGGTTAGGGTTAGGGTTAGCATCAGGCCTAGGATAGTGTTAGGGTTAGGGTTAGGGTTAGCATCAGCCCTAGGATAGTGTTAGTGTTAGGGTTAGCATCAGCCCTATGATAATGTTAGGGTTAGGGTTAGGGTTAGCATCCGCCCTAGGATAGTGTTAGGGTTAGGGTTAGGGTTAGCATCAGCCCTAGGATAGTGTTAGGGTTAGGGTTAGGGTTAGCATCAGCCCTAGGATAGTGTTAGGGTTAGGGTTAGCATCAGCCCTAGGATACTGTTAGGGTTAGTGTTAGGGTTAGCATCAGCCCTAGGATAGTGTTAGGGTTAGGGTTAGCATCAGCCCTAGGATAGTGTTAGGGTTAGGGTTAGGGTTAGCATCACCCGTAGGATTGTGTTAGGGTTAGGGTTAGCCTCAGCCCTAAGATAGTGTTAGAGTTAGGGTTAGGGTTAGCATCAGCCCTAGGATAATGTTAGGGTTAGGTTTAGGGTTAGCATCAGCAGTAGGATAGTGTTAGTGTTAGAGTTAGCATCAGCCCTAGGATAGTGTTAGGGTTAGGGTTAGGGTTAGCATCCGCCCTAGGATAGTGTTAGGGTTAGGGTTAGGGTTAGCATCAGCCCTAGGATAGTGTTAGGGTTAGGGTTAACATGAACCCTAGGATAGTGTTAGGGTTAGGGTTAGGGTTATCATCAGGCCTAGGATAGTGTTAGGGTTAGGGTTAGGGTTAGCATCAGTTCAAGGATAGTGTTAGGGTTAGCGTTAGGGTTAGCATCTGCCCTAGGATATTGTTAGGGTTAGGGTTAGGGTTAGCATCAGCCCAAGGATAGCGTTAGGGTTAGGGTTAGCATCAGCCGTAGGATAGTGTTAGGGTTAGGGTTAGGGTTAGCATCAGCCCGAGGATAGTGTTAGGGTTAGGGTTAGCATCAGCCGTAGGATAGTGTTAGGGTTAGGGTTAGGGTTATCATCAGGCCTAGGATATTGTTAGGGTTAGGGTTAGCATCAGCCCTAGCATAGTGTTAGGGTTAGGGTTAGGGTTAGCATCAGCCCTAGGATAGTGTTAGGGTTAGGGTTAGGGTTAGCATCAGGCCTAGGATAGTGTTAGGGTTAGGGTTAGCATCAGCCCTAGGATAGTGTTAGGGTTAGGGTTAGGGTTAGCATCAGCCGTAGGATAGTGTTAAGGTTAGGGTTAGCCTCAGCCCTAAGATAGTGTTAGAGTTAGGGTTAGGGTTAGCATCAGCCCTAGGATAGTGTTAGGGTTAGGGTTAGGGTTAGCATCAGCCCTAGGATAGTGTTAGGGTTAGGGTTAGCATCAGCCCTAGGATAGTGTTAGGGTTAGGGTTAGGGTTAGCATCAGGCCTAGGATAGTGTTAGGGTTAGGGTTAGCATCAGCCCTAGGATAGTGTTAGGGTTAGGGTTAGGGTTAGCATCAACCATAGGATAGTGTTAGGGTTAGGGTTAGGGTTAGCATCAGCCCTAGGATAGTGTTAGTGTTAGGGTTAGCATCAGCCCTAGGATAGTGTTAGGGTTAGGGTTAGGGTTAGCATCAGCCCTTGGAGAGTGTTAGGGTTAGGGTTAGGGTTAGCGTCAGCCCTAGGATAGTGTTAGTGTTAGGGTTAGCATCAGCCCTAGGATAGTGTTAGGGTTAGGGTTAGCATCAGCCCTAGGATAGTGTTAGGGTTAGGGTTAGGGTCAGCATCAGGCCTAGGATAGTGTTAGTGTTAGGGTTAGCATCAGCCCTAGGATAGTGTTAGGGTTAGGGTTAGGGTTAGCATCCGCCCTAGGATAATGTTAGGGTTAGGGTTAGGGTTAGCATCAGCCCTAGGATAGTGTTAGTGTTAGGGTTAGCATCAGCCCTAGGATAGTGTTAGGGTTAGGGTTACGGTTAGCATCCGCCCTAGGATAGTGTTAGGGTTAGGGTTAGGGTTAGCATCAGCCCTAGGATAGTGTTAGGGTTAGGGTTAACATAAATCCTAGGATAGTGTTAGGGTTAGGGTTAGGGTTATCATCCGGCCTAGGATAGTGTTAGGGTTAGGGTTAGGGTTAGCATCAGTTCAAGGATAGTGTTAGGGTTAGCGTTAGGGTTAGCATCTGCCCTAGGATAGTGTTAGGGTTACGGTTAGGGTTAGCATCAGCCCAAGGATAGTGTTAGGGTTAGGGTTAGCATCAGCCCTAGGATAGTGTTAGGGTTAGGGTTAGGGTTAGCATCAGGCCTAGGATAGTGTTAGGGTTAGGGTTAGGGTTAGCATCAGCCCTAGGATAGTGTTAGTGTTAGGGTTAGCATCAGCCCTATGATAATGTTAGGGTTAGGGTTAGGGTTAGCATCCGCCCTAGGATAGTGTTAGGGTTAGGGTTAGGGTTAGCATCAGCCCTAGGATAGTGTTAGGGTTAGGGTTAGGGTTAGCATCAGCCCTAGGATAGTGTTAGGGTTAGGGTTAGCATCAGTCCTAGGATACTGTTAGGGTTAGGGTTAGGGTTAGCATCAGCCCTAGGATAGTGTTAGGGTTAGGGTTAGGATCAGCCCTAGGATAGTGTTAGTGTTAGGGTTAGGGTTAGCATCACCCGTAGGATTGTGTTAGGGTTAGGGTTAGCCTCAGCCCTAAGATAGTGTTAGAGTTAGGGTTAGGGTTAGCATCAGCCCTAGGATAATGTTAGGGTTAGGTTTAGGGTTAGCATCAGCCCTAGGATAGTGTTAGTGTTAGAGTTAGCATCAGCCCTAGGATAGTGTTAGGGTTAGGGTTAGGGTTAGCATCCGCCCTAGGATAGTGTTAGGGTTAGGGTTAGGGTTAGCATCAGGCCCAGGATAGTGTTAGGGTTAGGGTTAGCATCAGCCCAAGGATAGTGTTAGGGTTAGGGTTAGGGTTAGCATCTGCCCTAGGATATTGTTAGGGTTAGGGTTAGGGTTAGCATCAGCCCAAGGATAGTGTTAGGGTTAGGGTTAGCATCAACCCTAGGATAGTGTTTGGGTTAGGGTTAGGGTTAGCATCAGCCCTAGGATAGTGTTAGGGTTAGGGTTAGCCTCAGCCCTAGGAGAGTGTTAGGGTTAGGGATAGGGTTAGCATCAGGCCTAGGATAGTGTTAGGGTTAGGGTTAGGGTTAGCATCAGCCCTAGGATAGTGTTAGGGTTAGGGTTAGCATCAGCCGTAGGATAGTGTTAGGGTTAGGGTTAGCATCAGCCGTAGGATAGTGTTAGGGTTAGGGTTAGGGTTAGCATCAGGCCTAGGATAGTGTTAGGGTTAGGGTTAGCATCAGCCCTAGGATAGTGTTAGGGTTAGGGTTAGGGTTAGCATCAGCCGTAGGATAGTGTTAAGGTTAGGGTTAGGGTTAGCATCAGGCCTATGATAGTGTTAGGGTTAGGGTTAGCATCAGCCCTAGGATAGTGTTAGGGTTAGGGTTAGGGTTAGCATCAGCCGTAGGATAGTGTTAGGGTTAGGGTTAGCCTCAGCCCTAAGATAGTGTTAGAGTTAGGGTTAGGGTTAGCATCAGCCCTAGGATAGTGTTAGGGTTAGGGTTAGGGTTAGCATCAGCCCTTGGAGAGTGTTAGGGTTAGGGTTAGGGTTAGCATCAGCCCTAGGATAGTGTTAGTGTTAGGGTTAGCATCAGCCCTAGGATAGTGTTAGGGTTAGGGTTAGCATCAGCCCTAGGATAGTGTTAGGGTTAGGGTTAGGGTTAGCATCAGCCCGAGGATAGTGTCAGGGTTAGTGTTAGGGTTATCATCAGGCCTAGGATAGTGTTAGGGTTAGGGTTAGCATCAGCTCTAGGATAGTGTTAGGGTTAGGGTTAGGGTTAGCATCAGCCCTAGGATAGTGTTAAGGTTAGGGTTATGGTTATCATCAGGCCTAGTATAGTGTGAGGTCTAGGTTAGCATCAGACTTAGGATAGTGTTAGGGTTAGGGTTAGGGTTAGCATCAGCCCTAGGTTAGTGTTAGGGTTAGGGTTAGCATCAGCCCTAGGATAGTGTTAGGGTTAGGGTTAGGGTTATCATCAGGCCTAGGATATTGTTAGGGTTAGGGTTAGCATCAGCCCTAGGATAGTGTTAGGGTTAGGGTTAGGGTTAGCATCAGCCCTAGGATACTGTTAGGGTTAGGGTTAGGGTTAGCATCAGGCCTAGGATAGTGTTAGGGTTAGCATCAGCCCTAGGATAGTGTTAGGGTTAGGGTTAGGGTTAGCATCAGCCGTAGGATAGTGTTAGGGTTAGGGTTAGCATCAGCCCTATGATAATGTTAGGGTTAGGGTTAGGGTTAGCATCAGCCCTAGGATAGTGTTAGGGTTAGGGTTAGGGTTAGCATCAGCCCCTGGAGAGTGTTAGGGTTAGGGTTAGGGTTAGCATCAGCCCTAGGATAGTGTTAGTGTTAGGGTTAGCATCAGCCCTAGGATAGTGTTAGGGTTAGGGTTAGCATCAGCCCTAGGATAGTGTTAGGGTTAGGGTTAGCACCAGCCCTAGGATAGTCTTAGGGTTAGGGTTAGGGTTAGCATCAGCCGTAGGATAGTGTTAGGGTTAGGGTTAGCCTCAGCCCTAAGATAGTGTTAGAGTTAGGGTTAGGGTTAGCATCAGCCCTAGGATACTGTTAGGGTTAGGGTTAGGGTTAGCATCAGCCCTAGGATAGTGTTAGTGTTAGGGTTAGCATCAGCCCTAGGATAGTGTTAGCGTTAGGGTTACGGTTAGCATCCGCCCTAGGATAGTGTTAGGGTTAGGGTTAGGGTTAGCATCAGCCCTAGGATAGTGTTAGGGTTAGGGTTAACATAAATCCTAGGATAGTGTTAGGGTTAGGGTTAGGGTTATCATCAGGCCTAGGATAGTGTTAGGGTTAGGGTTAGGGTTAGCATCAGTTCAAGGATAGTGTTAGGGTTAGCGTTAGGGTTAGCATCTGCCCTAGGATAGTGTTAGGGTTAGGGTTAGGGTTAGCATCAGCCCAAGGATAGTGTTAGGGTTAGGGTTAGCATCAGCCCTAGGATAGTGTTAGGGTTAGGGTTAGGGTTAGCATCAGGCCTAGGATAGTGTTAGGGTTAGTGTTAGGGTTAGCATCAGCCCTAGGATAGTGTTAGTGTTAGGGTTAGCATCAGCCCTATGATAATGTTAGGGTTAGGGTTAGGGTTAGCATCCGCCCTAGGATAGTGTTAGGGTTAGGGTTAGGGTTAGCATCAGCCCTAGGATAGTGTTAGGGTTAGGGTTAGGGTTAGCATCAGTCCTAGGATAGTGTTAGGGTTAGGGTTAGCCTCAGCCCTAGGATAGTGTTAGGGTTAGGGTTAGGATCAGCCCTAGGATAGTGTTAGGGTTAGGGTTAGGGTTAGCATCACCCGTAGGATTGTGTTAGGGTTAGGGTTAGCCTCAGCCCTAAGATAGTGTTAGAGTTAGGGTTAGGGTTAGCATCAGCCCTAGGATAATGTTAGGGTTAGGTTTAGGGTTAGCATCAGCCCTAGGATAGTGTTAGTGTTAGAGTTAGCATCAGCCCTAGGATAGTGTTAGGGTTAGGGTTAGGGTTAGCATCCGCCCTAGGATAGTGTTAGGGTTAGGGTTAGGGTTAGCATCAGCCCTAGGATAGTGTTAGGGTTAGGGTTAACATGAACCCTAGGATAGTGTTAGGGTTAGGGTTAGGGTTATCATCAGGCCTAGGATAGTGTTAGGGTTAGGGTTAGGGTTAGCATCAGTTCAAGGATAGTGTTAGGGTTAGCGTTAGGGTTAGCATCTGCCCTAGGATATTGTTAGGGTTAGGGTTAGGGTTAGCATCAGCCCAAGGATAGCGTTAGGGTTAGGGTTAGCAACAGCCCTAGGATAGTGTTAAGGTTAGGGTTAGGGTTAGCATAAGGCCCAGGATAGTATTAGGGTTAGGGTTAGCATCAGCCCAAGGATAGTGTTAGGGTTAGGGTTAGGGTTAGCATCTGCCCTAGGATATTATTAGGGTTAGGGTTAGGGTTAGCATCAGCCCAAGGATAGTGTTAGGGTTAGGGTTAGCATCAGCCCTAGGATAGTGTTAGGGTTAGGGTTAGGGTTAGCTTCAGGCCCAGGATAGTGTTAGGGTTAGGGTTAGCATCAGTCCAAGGATAGTGTTAGGGTTAGGGTTAGGGTTAGCATCAGCCCGAGGATATTGTTAGGGTTAGGGTTAGCATCAACCCTAGCATAGTGTTTGGGTTAGGGTTAGGGTTAGCATCAGCCCTAGGATAGTGTTAGGGTTAGGGTTAGCCTCAGCCCTAGGAGAGTGTTAGGGTTAGGGATAGGGTTAGCATCAGGCCTAGGATAGTGTTAGTGTTAGGGTTAGGGTTAGCATCAGCCCTAGGATAGTGTTAGGGTTAGGGTTAGCATCAGCCCTAGGATAGTGTCAGGGTTAGTGTTAGGGTTATCATCAGGCCTAGGATAGTGTTAGGGTTAGGGTTATCATCAGCTCTAGGATAGTGTTAGGGTTAGGGTTAGGGTTAGCATCCGCCCTAGGATAGTGTTAAGGTTAGGGTTATGGTTATCATCAGGCCTAGTATAGTGTGAGGTCTAGGGTTAGCATCAGACTTAGGATAGTGTTAGGGTTAGGGTTAGGGTTATCATCAGGCCTAGGATAGTGTTAGGGTTAGGGTTAGGGTTAGCATCAGTTCAAGGATAGTGTTAGGGTTAGCGTTAGGGTTAGCATCAGCCCTAGGATAGTGTTAGGGTTAGGGTTAGGGTTAGCATCAACCCAAGGATAGTGTTAGGGTTAGGGTTAGCATCAGCCCGAGGATAGTGTTAGGGTTAGGGTTAGGGTTAGCATCAGGCCTAGGATAGTGTTAGGGTTAGGGTTAGGGTTAGCATCAGCCCTAGGATAGTGTTAGTGTTAGGGTTAGCATCAGCCCTATGGTAATGTTAGGGTTAGGGTTAGGGTTAGCATCTGCCCTAGGATAGTGTTAGGGTTAGGGTTAGGGTTAGCATCAGCCCTAGGATAGTGTTAGGGTTAGGGTTAGGGTTAGCATCAGCCCTAGGATAGTGTTAGGGTTAGGGTTAGCATCAGCCCTAGGATACTGTTAGGGTTAGTGTTAGGGTTAGCATCAGCCCTAGGATAGTGTTAGGGTTAGGGTTAGCATCAGCCCTAGGATAGTGTTAGGGTTAGGGTTAGGGTTAGCATCACCCGTAGGATTGTGTTAGGGTTAGGGTTAGCCTCAGCCCTAAGATAGTGTTAGAGTTAGGGTTAGGGTTAGCATCAGCCCTAGGATAATGTTAGGGTTAGGTTTAGGGTTAGCATCAGCAGTAGGATAGTGTTAGTGTTAGAGTTAGCATCAGCCCTAGGATAGTGTTAGGGTTAGGGTTAGGGTTAGCATCCGCCCTAGGATAGTGTTAGGGTTAGGGTTAGGGTTAGCATCAGCCCTAGGATAGTGTTAGGGTTAGGGTTAACATGAACCCTAGGATAGTGTTAGGGTTAGGGTTAGGGTTATCATCAGGCCTAGGATAGTGTTAGGGTTAGGGTTAGGGTTAGCATCAGTTCAAGGATAGTGTTAGGGTTAGCGTTAGGGTTAGCATCTGCCCTAGGATATTGTTAGGGTTAGGGTTAGGGTTAGCATCAGCCCAAGGATAGCGTTAGGGTTAGGGTTAGCATCAGCCGTAGGATAGTGTTAGGGTTAGGGTTAGGGTTAGCATCAGCCCGAGGATAGTGTTAGGGTTAGGGTTAGCATCAGCCGTAGGATAGTGTTAGGGTTAGGGTTAGGGTTATCATCAGGCCTAGGATATTGTTAGGGTTAGGGTTAGCATCAGCCCTAGCATAGTGTTAGGGTTAGGGTTAGGGTTAGCATCAGCCCTAGGATAGTGTTAGGGTTAGGGTTAGGGTTAGCATCAGGCCTAGGATAGTGTTAGGGTTAGGGTTAGCATCAGCCCTATGATAGTGTTAGGGTTAGGGTTAGGGTTAGCATCAGCCGTAGGATAGTGTTAAGGTTAGGGTTAGCCTCAGCCCTAAGATAGTGTTAGAGTTAGGGTTAGGGTTAGCATCAGCCCTAGGATAGTGTTAGGGTTAGGGTTAGGGTTAGCATCAGCCCTAGGATAGTGTTAGGGTTAGGGTTAGCATCAGCCCTAGGATAGTGTTAGGGTTAGGGTTAGGGTTAGCATCAGGCCTAGGATAGTGTTAGGGTTAGGGTTAGCATCAGCCCTAGGATAGTGTTAGGGTTAGGGTTAGGGTTAGCATCAACCATAGGATAGTGTTAGGGTTAGGGTTAGGGTTAGCATCAGCCCTAGGATAGTGTTAGTGTTAGGGTTAGCATCAGCCCTAGGATAGTGTTAGGGTTAGGGTTAGGGTTAGCATCAGCCCTTGGAGAGTGTTAGGGTTAGGGTTAGGGATAGCGTCAGCCCTAGGATAGTGTTAGTGTTAGGGTTAGCATCAGCCCTAGGATAGTGTTAGGGTTAGGGTTAGCATCAGCCCTAGGATAGTGTTAGGGTTAGGGTTAGGGTCAGCATCAGGCCTAGGATAGTGTTAGTGTTAGGGTTAGCATCAGCCCTAGGATAGTGTTAGGGTTAGGGTTAGGGTTAGCATCCGCCCTAGGATAATGTTAGGGTTAGGGTTAGGGTTAGCATCAGCCCTAGGATAGTGTTAGTGTTAGGGTTAGCATCAGCCCTAGGATAGTGTTAGGGTTAGGGTTACGGTTAGCATCCGCCCTAGGATAGTGTTAGGGTTAGGGTTATGGTTAGCATCAGCCCTAGGATAGTGTTAGGGTTAGGGTTAACATAAATCCTAGGATAGTGTTAGGGTTAGGGTTAGGGTTATCATCCGGCCTAGGATAGTGTTAGGGTTAGGGTTAGGGTTAGCATCAGTTCAAGGATAGTGTTAGGGTTAGCGTTAGGGTTAGCATCTGCCCTAGGATAGTGTTAGGGTTACGGTTAGGGTTAGCATCAGCCCAAGGATAGTGTTAGGGTTAGGGTTAGCATCAGCCCTAGGATAGTGTTAGGGTTAGGGTTAGGGTTAGCATCAGGCCTAGGATAGTGTTAGGGTTAGGGTTAGGGTTAGCATCAGCCCTAGGATAGTGTTAGTGTTAGGGTTAGCATCAGCCCTATGATAATGTTAGGGTTAGGGTTAGGGTTAGCATCCGCCCTAGGATAGTGTTAGGGTTAGGGTTAGGGTTAGCATCAGCCCTAGGATAGTGTTAGGGTTAGGGTTAGGGTTAGCATCAGCCCTAGGATAGTGTTAGGGTTAGGGTTAGCATCAGCCCTAGGATAGTGTTAGGGTTAGGGTTAGGGTTAGCATCAACCATAGGATAGTGTTAGGGTTAGGGTTAGGGTTAGCATCAGCCCTAGGATAGTGTTAGTGTTAGGGTTAGCATCAGCCCTAGGATAGTGTTAGGGTTAGGGTTAGGGTTAGCATCAGCCCTTGGAGAGTGTTAGGGTTAGGGTTAGGGATAGCGTCAGCCCTAGGATAGTGTTAGTGTTAGGGTTAGCATCAGCCCTAGGATAGTGTTAGGGTTAGGGTTAGCATCAGCCCTAGGATAGTGTTAGGGTTAGGGTTAGGGTCAGCATCAGGCCTAGGATAGTGTTAGTGTTAGGGTTAGCATCAGCCCTAGGATAGTGTTAGGGTTAGGGTTAGGGTTAGCATCCGCCCTAGGATAATGTTAGGGTTAGGGTTAGGGTTAGCATCAGCCCTAGGATAGTGTTAGTGTTAGGGTTAGCATCAGCCCTAGGATAGTGTTAGGGTTAGGGTTACGGTTAGCATCCGCCCTAGGATAGTGTTAGGGTTAGGGTTATGGTTAGCATCAGCCCTAGGATAGTGTTAGGGTTAGGGTTAACATAAATCCTAGGATAGTGTTAGGGTTAGGGTTAGGGTTATCATCCGGCCTAGGATAGTGTTAGGGTTAGGGTTAGGGTTAGCATCAGTTCAAGGATAGTGTTAGGGTTAGCGTTAGGGTTAGCATCTGCCCTAGGATAGTGTTAGGGTTACGGTTAGGGTTAGCATCAGCCCAAGGATAGTGTTAGGGTTAGGGTTAGCATCAGCCCTAGGATAGTGTTAGGGTTAGGGTTAGGGTTAGCATCAGGCCTAGGATAGTGTTAGGGTTAGGGTTAGGGTTAGCATCAGCCCTAGGATAGTGTTAGTGTTAGGGTTAGCATCAGCCCTATGATAATGTTAGGGTTAGGGTTAGGGTTAGCATCCGCCCTAGGATAGTGTTAGGGTTAGGGTTAGGGTTAGCATCAGCCCTAGGATTGTGTTAGGGTTAGGGTTAGGGTTAGCATCAGCCCTAGGATAGTGTTAGGGTTAGGGTTAGCATCAGCCCTAGGATACTGTTAGGGTTAGGGTTAGGGTTAGCATCAGCCCTAGGATAGTGTTAGGGTTAGGGTTAGGATCAGCCCTAGGATAGTGTTAGTGTTAGGGTTAGGGTTAGCATCACCCGTAGGATTGTGTTAGGGTTAGGGTTAGCCTCAGCCCTAAGATAGTGTTAGAGTTAGGGTTAGGGTTAGCATCAGCCCTAGGATAATGTTAGGGTTAGGTTTAGGGTTAGCATCAGCCCTAGGATAGTGTTAGTGTTAGAGTTAGCATCAGCCCTAGGATAGTGTTAGGGTTAGGGTTAGGGTTAGCATCCGCCCTAGGATAGTGTTAGGGTTAGGGTTAGGGTTAGCATCAGCCCTAGGATAGTGTTAGGGTTAGGGTTAACATGAACCCTAGGATAGTGTTAGGGTTAGGGTTAGGGTTATCATCAGGCCTAGGATAGTGTTAGGGTTAGGGTTAGGGTTAGCATCAGTTCAAGGATAGTGTTAGGGTTAGCGTTAGGGTTAGCATCTGCCCTAGGATATTGTTAGGGTTAGGGTTAGGGTTAGCATCAGCCCAAGGATAGCGTAAGGGTTAGGGTTAGCATCAGCCCTAGGATAGTGTTAGGGTTAGGGTTAGGGTTAGCATCAGGCCCAGGATAGTGTTAGGGTTAGGGTTAGCATCAGCCCAAGGATAGTGTTAGGGTTAGGGTTAGGGTTAGCATCTGCCCTAGGATATTGTTAGGGTTAGGGTTAGGGTTAGCATCAGCCCAAGGATAGTGTTAGGGTTAGGGTTAGCATCAACCCTAGGATAGTGTTTGGGTTAGGGTTAGGGTTAGCATCAGCCCTAGGATAGTGTTAGGGTTAGGGTTAGTCTCAGCCCTAGGAGAGTGTTAGGGTTAGGGATAGGGTTAGCATCAGGCCTAGGATAGTGTTAGGGTTAGGGTTAGGGTTAGCATCAGCCCTAGGATAGTGTTAGGGTTAGGGTTAGCATCAGCCGTAGGATAGTGTTAGGGTTAGGGTTAGCATCAGCCGTAGGATAGTGTTAGGGTTAGGGTTAGGGTTAGCATCAGGCCTAGGATAGTGTTAGGGTTAGGGTTAGCATCAGCCCTAGGATAGTGTTAGGGTTAGGGTTAGGGTTAGCATCAGCCGTAGGATAGTGTTAAGGTTAGGGTTAGCCTCAGCCCTAAGATAGTGTTAGAGTTAGGGTTAGGGTTAGCCTCAGCCCTAGGAGAGTGTTAGGGTTAGGGATAGGGTTAGCATCAGGCCTAGGATAGTGTTAGTGTTAGGGTTAGGGTTAGCATCAGCCCTAGGATAGTGTTAGGGTTAGGGTTAGCATCAGCCCTAGGATAGTGTCAGGGTTAGTGTTAGGGTTATCATCAGGCCTAGGATAGTGTTAGGGTTAGGGTTATCATCAGCTCTAGGATAGTGTTAGGGTTAGGGTTAGGGTTAGCATCCGCCCTAGGATAGTGTTAAGGTTAGGGTTATGGTTATCATCAGGCCTAGTATAGTGTGAGGTCTAGGGTTAGCATCAGACTTAGGATAGTGTTAGGGTTAGGGTTAGGGTTATCATCAGGCCTAGGATAGTGTTAGGGTTAGGGTTAGGGTTAGCATCAGTTCAAGGATAGTGTTAGGGTTAGCGTTAGGGTTAGCATCTGCCCTAGGATAGTGTTAGGGTTAGGGTTAGGGTTAGCATCAGCCCAAGGATAGTGTTAGGGTTAGGGTTAGCATCAGCCCGAGGATACTGTTAGGGTTAGGGTTAGGGTTAGCATCAGGCCTAGGATAGTGTTAGGGTTAGGGTTAGGGTTAGCATCAGCCCTAGGATAGTGTTAGTGTTAGGGTTAGCATCAGCCCTATGATAATGTTAGGGTTAGGGTTAGGGTTAGCATCCGCCCTAGGATAGTGTTAGGGTTAGGGTTAGGGTTAGCATCAGCCCTAGGATAGTGTTAGGGTTAGGGTTAGGGTTAGCATCAGCCCTAGGATAGTGTTAGGGTTAGGGTTAGCATCAGCCCTAGGATACTGTTAGGGTTAGAGTTAGGGTTAGCATCAGCCCTAGGATAGTGTTAGGGTTAGGGTTAGCATCAGCCCTAGGATAGTGTTAGGGTTAGGGTTAGGGTTAGCATCACCCGTAGGATTGTGTTAGGGTTAGGGTTAGCCTCAGCCCTAAGATAGTGTTAGAGTTAGGGTTAGGGTTAGCATCAGCCCTAGGATAATGTTAGGGTTAGGTTTAGGGTTAGCATCAGCAGTAGGATAGTGTTAGTGTTAGAGTTAGCATCAGCCCTAGGATAGTGTTAGGGTTAGGGTTAGGGTTAGCATCCGCCCTAGGATAGTGTTAGGGTTAGGGTTAGGGTTAGCATCAGCCCTAGGATAGTGTTAGGGTTAGGGTTAACATGAACCCTAGGATAGTGTTAGGGTTAGGGTTAGGGTTATCATCAGGCCTAGGATAGTGTTAGGGTTAGGGTTAGGGTTAACATCAGTTCAAGGATAGTGTTAGGGTTAGCGTTAGGGTTAGCATCTGCCCTAGGATATTGTTAGGGTTAGGGTTAGGGTTAGCATCAGCCCAAGGATAGCGTTAGGGTTAGGGTTAGCATCAGCCGTAGGATAGTGTTAGGGTTAGGGTTAGGGTTAGCATCAGCCCGAGGATAGTGTTAGGGTTAGGGTTAGCATCAGCCGTAGGATAGTGTTAGGGTTAGGGTTAGGGTTATCATCAGGCCTAGGATATTGTTAGGGTTAGGGTTAGCATCAGCCCTAGCATAGTGTTAGGGTTAGGGTTAGGGTTAGCATCAGCCCTAGGATAGTGTTAGGGTTAGGGTTAGGGTTAGCATCAGGCCTAGGATAGTGTTAGGGTTAGGGTTAGCATCAGCCCTATGATAGTGTTAGGGTTAGGGTTAGGGTTAGCATCAGCCGTAGGATAGTGTTAAGGTTAGGGTTAGCCTCAGCCCTAAGATAGTGTTAGAGTTAGGGTTAGGGTTAGCATCAGCCCTAGGATAGTGTTAGGGTTAGGGTTAGGGTTAGCATCAGCCCTAGGATAGTGTTAGGGTTAGGGTTAGGGTTAGCATCAGGCCTAGGATAGTGTTAGGGTTAGGGTTAACATCAGCCCTAGGATAGTGTTAGGGTTAGGGTTAGGGTTAGCATCAACCATAGGATAGTGTTAGGGTTAGGGTTAGGGTTAGCATCAGCCCTAGGATAGTGTTAGTGTTAGGGTTAGCATCAGCCCTAGGATAGTGTTAGGGTTAGGGTTAGGGTTAGCATCAGCCCTTGGAGAGTGTTAGGGTTAGGGTTAGGGTTAGCGTCAGCCCTAGGATAGTGTTAGTGTTAGGGTTAGCATCAGCCCTAGGATACTGTTAGGGTTAGGGTTAGCATCAGCCCTAGGATAGTGTTAGGGTTAGGGTTAGGGTCAGCATCAGGCCTAGGATAGTGTTAGTGTTAGGGTTAGCATCAGCCCTAGGATAGTGTTAGGGTTAGGGTTAGGGTTAGCATCCGCCCTAGGATAGTGTTAGGGTTAGGGTTAGGGTTAGCATCAGTTCAAGGATAGTGTTAGGGTTAGCGTTAGGGTTAGCATCTGCCCTAGGATAGTGTTAGGGTTACGGTTAGGGTTAGCATCAGCCCAAGGATAGTGTTAGGGTTAGGGTTAGCATCAGCCCTAGGATAGTGTTAGGGTTAGGGTTAGGGTTAGCATCAGGCCTAGGATAGTGTTAGGGTTAGGGTTAGGGTTAGCATCAGCCCTAGGATAGTGTTAGGGTTAGGGTTAGGGTTAGCATCAGCCCTAGGATAGTGTTAGGGTTAGGGTTAGCATCAGCCCTAGGATACTGTTAGGGTTAGGGTTAGGGTTAGCATCAGCCCTAGGATAGTGTTAGGGTTAGGGTTAGGATCAGCCCTAGGATAGTGTTAGTGTTAGGGTTAGGGTTAGCATCACCCGTAGGATTGTGTTAGGGTTAGGGTTAGCCTCAGCCCTAAGATAGTGTTAGAGTTAGGGTTAGGGTTAGCATCAGCCCTAGGATAATGTTAGGGTTAGGTTTAGGGTTAGCATCAGCCCTAGGATAGTGTTAGTGTTAGAGTTAGCATCAGACCTAGGATAGTGTTAGGGTTAGGGTTAGGGTTAGCATCCGCCCTAGGATAGTGTTAGGGTTAGGGTTAGGGTTAGCATCAGCCCTAGGATAGTGTTAGGGTTAGGGTTAACATGAACCCTAGGATAGCGTTAGGGTTAGGGTTAGGGTTATCATCAGGCCTAGGATAGTGTTAGGGTTAGGGTTAGGGTTAGCATCAGTTCAAGGATAGTGTTAGGGTTAGCGTTAGGGTTAGCATCTGCCCTAGGATATTGTTAGGGTTAGGGTTAGGGTTAGCATCAGCCCAAGGATAGCGTTAGGGTTAGGGTTAGCATCAGCCCTAGGATAGTGTTAGGGTTAGGGTTAGGGTTAGCATCAGGCCCAGGATAGTGTTAGGGTTAGGGTTAGCATCAGCCCAAGGATAGTGTTAGGGTTAGGGTTAGGGTTAGCATCTGCCCTAGGATATTGTTAGGGTTAGGGTTAGGGTTAGCATCAGCCCAAGGATAGTGTTAGGGTTAGGGTTAGCATCAACCCTAGGATAGTGTTTGGGTTAGGGTTAGGGTTAGCATCAGCCCTAGGATAGTGTTAGGGTTAGGGTTAGCCTCAGCCCTAGGAGAGTGTTAGGGTTAGGGATAGGGTTAGCATCAGGCCTAGGATAGTGTTAGGGTTAGGGTTAGGGTTAGCATCAGCCCTAGGATAGTGTTAGGGTTAGGGTTAGCATCAGCCGTAGGATAGTGTTAGGGTTAGGGTTAGCATCAGCCGTAGGATAGTGTTAGGGTTAGGGTTAGGGTTAGCATCAGGCCTAGGATAGTGTTAGGGTTAGGGTTAGCATCAGCCCTAGGATAGTGTTAGGGTTAGGGTTAGGGTTATCATCAGCCGTAGGATAGTGTTAAGGTTAGGGTTAGCCTCAGCCCTAAGATAGTGTTAGAGTTAGAGTTAGGGTTAGCATCAGCCCAAGGATAGTGTTAGGGTTAGGGTTAGGGTTAGCATCAGCCCTAGGATAGTGTTAGGGTTAGGGTTAGCATCAGCCCTAGGATAGTGTTAGGGTTAGTGTTAGGGTTAGCATCAGGCCTAGGATAGTGTTAGGGTTAGGGTTAGCATCAGCCCGAGGATAGTGTTAGGGTTAGGGTTAGGGTTAGCATCAACCATAGGATAGTGTTAGGGTTAGGGTTAGGGTTAGCATCAGCCCTAGGATAGTGTTAGTGTTAGGGTTAGCATCAGCCCTAGGATAGTGTTAGGGTTAGGGTTAGGGTTAGCATCAGCCCTTGGAGAGTGTTAGGTTTAGGGTTAGGGTTAGCATCAGCCCTAGGATAGTGTTAGTGTTAGGGTTAGCATCAGCCCTAGGATAGTGTTAGGGTTAGGGTTAGCATCAGCCCTAGGATAGTGTTAGGGTTAGGGTTAGGGTTAGCATCAGGCCTAGGATAGTGTTAGTGTTAGGGTTAGCATCAGCCCTAGGATAGTGTTAGGGTTAGGGTTAGGTTTAGCATCCGCCCTAGGATAATGTTAGGGTTAGGGTTAGGGTTAGCATCAGCCCTAGGATAGTGTTAGTGTTAGGGTTAGCATCAGCCCTAGGATAGTGTTAGGGTTAGGGTTACGGTTAGCATCCGCCCTAGGATAGTGTTAGGGTTAGGGTTAGGGTTAGCATCAGCCCTAGGATAGTGTTAGGGTTAGGGTTAACATAAATCCTAGGATAGTGTTAGGGTTAGGGTTAGGGTTATCATCCGGCCTAGGATAGTGTTAGGGTTAGGGTTAGGGTTAGCATCAGTTCAAGGATAGTGTTAGGGTTAGCGTTAGGGTTAGCATCTGCCCTAGGATAGTGTTAGGGTTAGGGTTAGGGTTAGCATCAGCCCAAGGATAGTGTTAGGGTTAGGGTTAGCATCAGCCCTAGGATAGTGTTAGGGTTAGGGTTACGGTTAGCATCAGGCCTAGGATAGTGTTAGGGTTAGGGTTAGGGTTAGCATCAGCCCTAGGATAGTGTTAGTCTTAGGGTTAGCATCAGCCCTATGATAATGTTAGGGTTAGGGTTATGGTTAGCATCCGCCCTAGGATAGTGTTAGGGTTAGGGTTAGGGTTAGCATCAGCCCTAGGATAGTGTTAGGGTTAGGGTTAGGGTTAGCATCAGCCCTAGGATAGTGTTAGGGTTAGGGTTAGCATCAGCCCTAGGATACTGTTAGGGTTAGGGTTAGGGTTAGCATCAGCCCTAGGATAGTGTTAGGGTTAGGGTTAGGATCAGCCCTAGGATAGTGTTAGGGTTAGGGTTAGGGTTAGCATCACCCGTAGGATTGTGTTAGGGTTAGGGTTAGCCTCAGCCCTAAGATAGTGTTAGAGTTAGGGTTAGGGTTAGCATCAGCCCTAGGATAATGTTAGGGTTAGGTTTAGGGTTAGCATCAGCCCTAGGATAGTGTTAGTGTTAGAGTTAGCATCAGCCCTAGGATAGTGTTAGGGTTAGGGTTAGGGTTAGCATCCGCCCTAGGATAGTGTTAGGGTTAGGGTTAGGGTTAGCATCAGCCCTAGGATAGTGTTAGGGTTAGGGTTAACATGAACCCTAGGATAGTGTTAGGGTTAGGGTTAGGGTTATCATCAGGCCTAGGATAGTGTTAGGGTTAGGGTTAGGGTTAGCATCAGTTCAAGGATAGTGTTAGGGTTAGCGTTAGGGTTAGCATCTGCCCTAGGATATTGTTAGGGTTAGGGTTAGGGTTAGCATCAGCCCAAGGATAGCGTTAGGGTTAGGGTTAGCATCAGCCCTAGGATAGTGTTAGGGTTAGGGTTAGGGTTAGCATCAGGCCCAGCATAGTGTTAGGGTTAGGGTTAGCATCAGCCCAAGGATAGTGTTAGGGTTAGGGTTAGGGTTAGCATCTGCCCTAGGATATTGTTAGGGTTAGGGTTAGGGTTAGCATCAGCCCAAGGATAGTGTTAGGGTTAGGGTTAGCATCAACCCTAGGATAGTGTTTGGGTTAGGGTTAGGGTTAGCATCAGCCCTAGGATAGTGTTAGGGTTAGGGTTAGCCTCAGCCCTAGGAGAGTGTTAGTGTTAGGGATAGGGTTAGCATCAGGCCTAGGATAGTGTTAGGGTTAGGGTTAGGGTTAGCATCAGCCCTAGGATAGTGTTAGGGTTAGGGTTAGCATCAGCCCTAGGATAGTGTCAGGGTTAGTGTTAGGGTTATCATCAGGCCTAGGATAGTGTTAGGGTTAGGGTTAGCATCAGCTCTAGGATAGTGTTAGGGTTAGGGTTAGGGTTAGCATCAGCCCTAGGATAGTGTTAAGGTTAGGGTTATGGTTATCATCAGGCCTAGTATAGTGTGAGGTCTAGGGTTAGCATCAGACTTAGGATAGTGTTAGGGTTAGGGTTAGGGTTAGCATCAGCCCGAGGATAGTGTTAGGGTTAGGGTTAGCATCAGCCCTAGGATAGTGTTAGGGTTAGGGTTACGGTTAGCATCAGGCCTAGGATAGTGTTAGGGTTAGGGTTAGGGTTAGCATCAGCCCTAGGATAGTGTTAGTCTTAGGGTTAGCATCAGCCCTATGATAATGTTAGGGTTAGGGTTATGGTTAGCATCCGCCCTAGGATAGTGTTAGGGTTAGGGTTAGGGTTAGCATCAGCCCTAGGATAGTGTTAGGGTTAGGGTTAGGGTTAGCATCAGCCCTAGGATAGTGTTAGGGTTAGGGTTAGCATCAGCCCTAGGATACTGTTAGGGTTAGGGTTAGGGTTAGCATCAGCCCTAGGATAGTGTTAGGGTTAGGGTTAGGATCAGCCCTAGGATAGTGTTAGGGTTAGGGTTAGGGTTAGCATCACCCGTAGGATTGTGTTAGGGTTAGGGTTAGCCTCAGCCCTAAGATAGTGTTAGAGTTAGGGTTAGGGTTAGCATCAGCCCTAGGATAGTGTTAGGGTTAGGGTTAGGGTTAGCATCAGCCCTAGGATAGTGTTAAGGTTAGGGTTATGGTTATCATCAGGCCTAGTATAGTGTGAGGTCTAGGGTTAGCATCAGACTTAGGATAGTGTTAGGGTTAGGGTTAGGGTTAGCATCAGCCCGAGGATAGTGTTAGGGTTAGGGTTAGCATCAGCCGTAGGATAGTGTTAGGGTTAGGGTTAGGGTTATCATCAGCCCTAGGATATTGTTAGGGTTAGGGTTAGCATCAGCCCTAGCATAGTGTTAGGGTTAGGGTTAGGGTTAGCATCAGCCCTAGGATAGTGTTAGGGTCAGGGTTAGGGTTAGCATCAGGCCTAGGATAGTGTTAGGGTTAGGGTTAGCATCAGCCCTAGGATAGTGTTAGGGTTAGGGTTAGGGTTAGCATCAGCCGTAGGATAGTGTTAAGGTTAGGGTTAGCCTCAGCCCTAAGATAGTGTTAGAGTTAGGGTTAGGGTTAGCATCAGCCCTAGGATAGTGTTAGTGTTAGGGTTAGGGTTAGCATCAGCCCTAGGATAGTGTTAGGGTTAGGGTTAGCATCAGCCCTAGGATAGTGTTAGGGTTAGGGTTAGGGTTAGCATCAGGCCTAGGATAGTGTTAGGGTTAGGGTTAGCATCAGCCCTAGGATAGTGTTAGGGTTAGGGTTAGGGTTAGCATCAACCATAGGATAGTGTTAGGGTTAGGGTTAGGGTTAGCATCAGCCCTAGGATAGTGTTAGTGTTAGGGTTAGCATCAGCCCTAGGATAGTGTTAGGGTTAGGGTTAGGGTTAGCATCAGCCCTTGGAGAGTGTTAGGGTTAGGGTTAGGGTTAGCATCAGCCCTAGGATAGTGTTAGTGTTAGGGTTAGCATCAGCCCTAGGATAGTGTTAGGGTTAGGGTTAGCATCAGCCCTAGGATAGTGTTAGGGTTAGGGTTAGGGTTAGCATCAGGCCTAGGATAGTGTTAGTGTTAGGGTTAGCATCAGCCCTAGGATAGTGTTAGGGTTAGGGTTAGGGTTAGCATCCGCCCTAGGATAATGTTAGGGTTAGGGTTAGGGTTAGCATCAGCCCTAGGATAGTGTTAGGGTTAGGGTTAACATAAATCCTAGGATAGTGTTAAGGTTAGGGTTAGGGTTATCATCAGGCCTAGGATAGTGTTAGGGTTAGGGTTAGGGTTAGCATCAGTTCAAGGATAGTGTTAGGGTTAGCGTTAGGGTTAGCATCTGCCCTAGGATAGTGTTAGGGTTAGGGTTAGGGTTAGCATCAGCCCAAGGATAGTGTTAGGGTTAGGGTTAGCATCAGCACTAGGATAGTGTTAGGGTTAGGGTTAGGGTTAGCATCAGGCCTAGGATAGTGTTAGGGTTAGGGTTAGGGTTAGCATCAGCCCTAGGATAGTTTTAGTGTTAGGGTTAGCATCAGCCCTATGATAATGTTAGGGTTAGGGTTAGGGTTAGCATCCGCCCTAGGATAGTGTTAGGGTTAGGGTTAGGGTTAGCACCAGCCCTAGGATAGTGTTAGGGTTAGGGTTAGGGTTAGCATCAGCCCTAGGATAGTGTTAGGGTTAGGGTTAGCATCAGCCCTAGGATACTGTTAGGGTTAGGGTTAGGGTTAGCATCAGCCCTAGGATAGTGTTAGGGTTAGGGTTAGGATCAGCCCTAGGATAGTGTTAGGGTTAGGGTTAGGGTTATCATCAGGCCTAGGATAGTGTTAGGGTTAGGGTTAGGGTTAGCATCAGTTCAAGGATAGTGTTAGGGTTAGCGTTAGGGTTAGCATCTGCCCTAGGATATTGTTAGGGTTAGGGTTAGGGTTAGCATCAGCCCAAGGATAGCGTTAGGGTTAGGGTTAGCATCAGCCCTAGGATAGTGTTAGGGTTAGGGTTAGGGTTAGCATCAGGCCCAGGATAGTGTTAGGGTTAGGGTTAGCATCAGCCCAAGGATAGTGTTAGGGTTAGGGTTAGGGTTAGCATCTGCCCTAGGATATTGTTAGGGTTAGGGTTAGGGTTAGCATCAGCCCTAGGATAGTGTTAGTGTTAGGGTTAGCATCAGCCCTAGGATAGTGTTAGGGTTAGGGTTAGCATCAGCCCTAGGATAGTGTTAGGGTTAGGGTTAGGGTTAGCATCAGGCCTAGGATAGTGTTAGTGTTAGGGTTAGCATCAGCCCTAGGATAGTGTTAGGGTTAGGGTTAGGTTTAGCATCCGCCCTAGGATAATGTTAGGGTTAGGGTTAGGGTTAGCATCAGCCCTAGGATAGTGTTAGTGTTAGGGTTAACATCAGCCCTAGGATAGTGTTAGGGTTAGGGTTACGGTTAGCATCCGCCCTAGGATAGTGTTAGGGTTAGGGTTAGGGTTAGCATCAGCCCTAGGATAGTGTTAGGGTTAGGGTTAACATAAATCCTAGGATAGTGTTAGGGTTAGGGTTAGGGTTATCATCAGGCCTAGGATAGTGTTAGGGTTAGGGTTAGGGTTAGCATCAGTTCAAGGATAGTGTTAGGGTTATCGTTAGATTTGGCATCTGCCCTAGGATAGTGTTAGGGTTAGGGTTAGGGTTAGCATCACCCCAAGGATAGTGTTAGGGTTAGGGTTAGCATCAGCCCTAGGATAGTGTTAGGGTTAGGGTTAGGGTTAGCATCAGGCCTAGGATAGTGTTAGGGTTAGGGTTAGGGTTAGCATCAGCCCTAGGATAGTGTTAGTGTTAGGGTTAGCATCAGCCCTATGATAATGTTAGGGTTAGGGTTAGGGTTAGCATCCGCCCTAGGATAGTGTTAGGGTTAGGGTTAGGGTTAGCATCAGCCCTAGGATAGTGTTAGGGTTAGGGTTAGGGTTAGCATCAGCCCTAGGATAGTGTTAGGGTTAGGGTTAGCATCAGCCCTAGGATACTGTTAGGGTTAGGGTTAGGGTTAGCATCAGCCCTAGGATAGTGTTAGGGTTAGGGTTAGGATCAGCCCTAGGATAGTGTTAGGGTTAGGGTTAGGGTTAGCATCACCCGTAGGATTGTGTTAGGGTTAGGGTTAGCCTCAGCCCTAAGATAGTGTTAGAGTTAGGGTTAGGGTTAGCATCAGCCCTAGGATAATGTTAGGGTTAGGTTTAGGGTTAGCATCAGCCCTAGGATAGTGTTAGTGTTAGAGTTAGCATCAGCCCTAGGATAGTGTTAGGGTTAGGGTTAGGGTTAGCATCAGGCCTAGGATAGTGTTAGTGTTAGGGTTAGCATCAGCCCTAGGATAGTGTTAGGGTTAGGGTTAGGGTTAGCATCCGCCCTAGGATAATGTTAGGGTTAGGGTTATGGTTAGCATCAGCCCTAGGATAGTGTTAGTGTTAGGGTTAGCATCAGCCCTAGGATAGTGTTAGGGTTAGGGTTACGGTTAGCATCCGCCCTAGGATAGTGTTAGGGTTAGGGTTAGGGTTAGCATCAGCCCTAGGATAGTGTTAGGGTTAGGGTTAACATAAATCCTAGGATAGTGTTAGGGTTAGGGTTAGGGTTATCATCCGGCCTAGGATAGTGTTAGGGTTAGGGTTAGGGTTAGCATCAGTTCAAGGATAGTGTTAGGGTTAGCGTTAGGGTTAGCATCTGCCCTAGGATAGTGTTAGGGTTAGGGTTAGGGTTAGCATCAGCCCAAGGATAGTGTTAGGGTTAGGGTTAGCATCAGCCCTAGGATAGTGTTAGGGTTAGGGTTACGGTTAGCATCAGGCCTAGGATAGTGTTAGGGTTAGGGTTAGGGTTAGCATCAGCCCTAGGATAGTGTTAGTCTTAGGGTTAGCATCAGCCCTATGATAATGTTAGGGTTAGGGTTATGGTTAGCATCCGCCCTAGGATAGTGTTAGGGTTAGGGTTAGGGTTAGCATCAGCCCTAGGATAGTGTTAGGGTTAGGGTTAGGGTTAGCATCAGCCCTAGGATAGTGTTAGGGTTAGGGTTAGCATCAGCCCTAGGATACTGTTAGGGTTAGGGTTAGGGTTAGCATCAGCCCTAGGATAGTGTTAGGGTTAGGGTTAGGATCAGCCCTAGGATAGTGTTAGGGTTAGGGTTAGGGTTAGCATCACCCGTAGGATTGTGTTAGGGTTAGGGTTAGCCTCAGCCCTAAGATAGTGTTAGAGTTAGGGTTAGGGTTAGCATCAGCCCTAGGATAATGTTAGGGTTAGGTTTAGGGTTAGCATCAGCCCTAGGATAGTGTTAGTGTTAGAGTTAGCATCAGCCCTAGGATAGTGTTAGGGTTAGGGTTAGGGTTAGCATCCGCCCTAGGATAGTGTTAGGGTTAGGGTTAGGGTTAGCATCAGCCCTAGGATAGTGTTAGGGTTAGGGTTAACATGAACCCTAGGATAGTGTTAGGGTTAGGGTTAGGGTTATCATCAGGCCTAGGATAGTGTTAGGGTTAGGGTTAGGGTTAGCATCAGTTCAAGGATAGTGTTAGGGTTAGCGTTAGGGTTAGCATCTGCCCTAGGATATTGTTAGGGTTAGGGTTAGGGTTAGCATCAGCCCAAGGATAGCGTTAGGGTTAGGGTTAGCATCAGCCCTAGGATAGTGTTAGGGTTAGGGTTAGGGTTAGCATCAGGCCCAGGATAGTGTTAGGGTTAGGGTTAGCATCAGCCCAAGGATAGTGTTAGGGTTAGGGTTAGGGTTAGCATCTGCCCTAGGATATTGTTAGGGTTAGGGTTAGGGTTAGCATCAGCCCAAGGATAGTGTTAGGGTTAGGGTTAGCATCAACCCTAGGATAGTGTTTGGGTTAGGGTTAGGGTTAGCATCAGCCCTAGGATAGTGTTAGGGTTAGGGTTAGCCTCAGCCCTAGGAGAGTGTTAGTGTTAGGGATAGGGTTAGCATCAGGCCTAGGATAGTGTTAGGGTTAGGGTTAGGGTTAGCATCAGCCCTAGGATAGTGTTAGGGTTAGGGTTAGCATCAGCCCTAGGATAGTGTCAGGGTTAGTGTTAGGGTTATCATCAGGCCTAGGATAGTGTTAGGGTTAGGGTTAGCATCAGCTCTAGGATAGTGTTAGGGTTAGGGTTAGGGTTAGCATCAGCCCTAGGATAGTGTTAAGGTTAGGGTTATGGTTATAATCAGGCCTAGTATAGTGTGAGGTCTAGGGTTAGCATCAGACTTAGGATAGTGTTAGGGTTAGGGTTAGGGTTAGCATCAGCCCGAGGATAGTGTTAGGGTTAGGGTTAGCATCAGCCGTAGGATAGTGTTAGGGTTAGGGTTAGGGTTATCATCAGGCCTAGGATAGTGTTAGGGTTAGGGTTAGCATCAGCCCTAGCATAGTGTTAGGGTTAGGGTTAGGGTTAGCATCAGCCCTAGGATAGTGTTAGGGTCAGGGTTAGGGTTAGCATCAGGCCTAGGATAGTGTTAGGGTTAGGGTTAGCATCAGCCCTAGGATAGTGTTAGGGTTAGGGTTAGGGTTAGCATCAGCCGTAGGATAGTGTTAAGGTTAGGGTTAGCCTCAGCCCTAAGATAGTGTTAGAGTTAGGGTTAGGGTTAGCATCAGCCCTAGGATAGTGTTAGTGTTAGGGTTAGGGTTAGCATCAGCCCGAGGATAGTGTTAGGGTTAGGGTTAGGGTTAGCATCAGGCCTAGGATAGTGTTAGGGTTAGGGTTATGGTTAGCATCAGCCCTAGGATAGTGTTAGTGTTAGGGTTAGCATCAGCCCTATGATAATGTTAGGGTTAGGGTTAGGGTTAGCATCCGCCCTAGGATAGTGATAGGGTTAGGGTTAGGGTTAGCATCAGCCCTAGGATAGTGTTAGGGTTAGGGTTAGGGTTAGCATCAGCCCTAGGATAGTGTTAGGGTTAGGGTTAGCATCAGCCCTAGGATACTGTTAGGGTTAGGGTTAGGGTTAGCATCAGCCCTAGGATAGTGTTAGGGTTAGGGTTAGCATCAGCCCTAGGATAGTGTTAGGGTTAGGGTTAGGGTTAGCATCACCCGTAGGTTTGTGTTAGGGTTAGGGTTAGCCTCAGCCCTAAGATAGTGTTAGAGTTAGGGTTAGGGTTAGCATCAGCCCTAGGATAATGTTAGGGTTAGGTTTAGGGTTAGCATCAGCCCTAGGATAGTGTTAGTGTTAGAGTTAGCATCAGCCCTAGGATAGTGTTAGGGTTAGGGTTAGGGTTAGCATCAGCCCTAGGATAGTGTTAGGGTTAGGGTTAACATGAACCCTAGGATAGTGTTAGGGTTAGGTTTAGGGTTATCATCAGGCCTAGGTTAGTGTTAGGGTTAGGGTTAGGGTTAGCATCAGTTCAAGGATAGTGTTAGGGTTAGCGTTAGGGTTAGGATCTGCCCTAGGATATTGTTAGGGTTAGGGTTAGGGTTAGCATCAGCCCAAGGATAGCGTTAGGGTTAGGGTTAGCATCAGCCCTAGGATAGTGTTAGGGTTAGGGTTAGGGTTAGCATCAGGCCCAGGATAGTGTTAGGGTTAGGGTTAGCATCAGCCCAAGGATAGTGTTAGGGTTAGGGTTAGGGTTAGCATCTGCCCTAGGATATTGTTAGGGTTAGGGTTAGGGTTAGCATCAGCCCAAGGATAGTGTTAGGGTTAGGGTTAGCATCAGCCCTAGGATAGTGTTAGGGTTAGGGTTAGGGTTAGCTTCAGGCCCAGGATAGTGTTAGGGTTAGGGTTAGCATCAGTCCAAGGATAGTGTTAGGGTTAGGGTTAGGGTTAGCATCAGCCCGAGGATAGTGTTAGGGTTAGGGTTAGCATCAACCCTAGCATAGTGTTTGGGTTAGGGTTAGGGTTAGCATCAGCCCTAGGATAGTGTTAGGGTTAGGGTTAGCCTCAGCCCTAGGAGAGTGTTAGGGTTAGGGATAGGGTTAGCATCAGGCCTAGGATAGTGTTAGTGTTAGGGTTAGGGTTAGCATCAGCCCTAGGATAGTGTTAGGGTTAGGGTTAGCATCAGCCCTAGGATAGTGTCAGGGTTAGTGTTAGGGTTATCATCAGGCCTGGGATAGTGTTAGGGTTAGGGTTAGCATCAGCTCTAGGATAGTGTTAGGGTTAGGGTTAGGGTTAGCATCAGCCCTAGGATAGTGTTAGGGTTAGGGTTAGCCTCAGCCCTAGGAGAGTGTTAGGGTTAGGGTTAGGGTTAGCATCAGCCGTAGGATAGTGTTAGGGTTAGGGTTAGGGTTATCATCAGGCCTAGGATATTGTTAGGGTTAGGGTTAGCATCAGCCCTAGCATAGTGTTAGGGTTAGGGTTAGCATCAGCCCTAGGATAGTGTCAGGGTTAGTGTTTGGGTTATCATCAGGCCTAGGATAGTGTTAGGGTTAGGGTTAGCATCAGCTCTAGGATAGTGTTAGGGTTAGGGTTAGGGTTAGCATTAGCCCTAGGATAGTGTTAAGGTTAGGGTTATGCTTATCATCAGGCCTAGTATAGTGTGAGGTCTAGGGTTAGCATCCGACTTAGGATAGTGTTAGGGTTAGGGTTAGGGTTATCATCAGGCCTAGGATAGTGTTAGGGTTAGGGTTAGGGTTAGCATCAGTTCAAGGATAGTGTTAGGGTTAGCGTTAGGGTTAGCATCTGCCCTAGGATAGTGTTAGGGTTAGGGTTAGGGTTAGCATCAGCCCAAGGATAGTGTTAGGGTTAGGGTTAGCATCAGCCCGAGGATAGTGTTAGGGTTAGGGTTAGGGTTAGCATCAGGCCTAGGATAGTGTTAGGGTTAGGGTTATGGTTAGCATCAGCCCTAGGATAGTGTTAGTGTTAGGGTTAGCATCAGCCCTATGATAATGTTAGGGTTAGGGTTAGGGTTAGCATCCGCCCTAGGATAGTGATAGGGTTAGGGTTAGGGTTAGCATCAGCCCTAGGATAGTGTTAGGGTTAGGGTTAGGGTTAGCATCAGCCCTAGGATAGTGTTAGGGTTAGGGTTAGCATCAGCCCTAGGATACTGTTAGGGTTAGGGTTAGGGTTAGCATCAGCCCTAGGATAGTGTTAGGGTTAGGGTTAGCATCAGCCCTAGGATAGTGTTAGGGTTAGGGTTAGGGTTAGCATCACCCGTAGGATTGTGTTAGGGTTAGGGTTAGCCTCAGCCCTAAGATAGTGTTAGAGTTAGGGTTAGGGTTAGCATCAGCCCTAGGATAATGTTAGGGTTAGGTTTAGGGTTAGCATCAGCCCTAGGATAGTGTTAGTGTTAGAGTTAGCATCAGCCCTAGGATAGTGTTAGGGTTAGGGTTAGGGTTAGCATCCGCCCTAGGATAGTGTTAGGGTTAGGGTTAGGGTTAGCATCAGCCCTAGGATAGTGTTAGGGTTAGGGTTAACATGAACCCTAGGATAGTGTTAGGGTTAGGGTTAGGGTTATCATCAGGCCTAGGATAGTGTTAGGGTTAGGGTTAGGGTTAGCATCAGTTCAAGGATAGTGTTAGGGTTAGCGTTAGGGTTAGCATCTGCCCTAGGATATTGTTAGGGTTAGGGTTAGGGTTAGCATCAGCCCAAGGATAGCGTTAGGGTTAGGGTTAGCATCAGCCCTAGGATAGTGTTAGGGTTAGGGTTAGGGTTAGCATCAGGCCCAGGATAGTGTTAGGGTTAGGGTTAGCATCAGCCCAAGGATAGTGTTAGGGTTAGGGTTAGGGTTAGCATCTGCCCTAGGATATTGTTAGGGTTAGGGTTAGGGTTAGCATCAGCCCAAGGATAGTGTTAGGGTTAGGGTTAGCATCAACCCTAGGATAGTGTTTGGGTTAGGGTTAGGGTTAGCATCAGCCCTAGGATAGTGTTAGGGTTAGGGTTAGCCTCAGCCCTAGGAGAGTGTTAGTGTTAGGGATAGGGTTAGCATCAGGCCTAGGATAGTGTTAGGGTTAGGGTTAGGGTTAGCATCAGCCCTAGGATAGTGTTAGGGTTAGGGTTAGCATCAGCCCTAGGATAGTGTCAGGGTTAGTGTTAGGGTTATCATCAGGCCTAGGATAGTGTTAGGGTTAGGGTTAGCATCAGCTCTAGGATAGTGTTAGGGTTAGGGTTAGGGTTAGCATCAGCCCTAGGATAGTGTTAAGGTTAGGGTTATGGTTATCATCAGGCCTAGTATAGTGTGAGGTCTAGGGTTAGCATCAGACTTAGGATAGTGTTAGGGTTAGGGTTAGGGTTAGCATCAGCCCGAGGATAGTGTTAGGGTTAGGGTTAGCATCAGCCCTAGGATAGTGTTAGGGTTAGGGTTACGGTTAGCATCAGGCCTAGGATAGTGTTAGGGTTAGGGTTAGGGTTAGCATCAGCCCTAGGATAGTGTTAGTCTTAGGGTTAGCATCAGCCCTATGATAATGTTAGGGTTAGGGTTATGGTTAGCATCCGCCCTAGGATAGTGTTAGGGTTAGGGTTAGGGTTAGCATCAGCCCTAGGATAGTGTTAGGGTTAGGGTTAGGGTTAGCATCAGCCCTAGGATAGTGTTAGGGTTAGGGTTAGCATCAGCCCTAGGATACTGTTAGGGTTAGGGTTAGGGTTAGCATCAGCCCTAGGATAGTGTTAGGGTTAGGGTTAGGATCAGCCCTAGGATAGTGTTAGGGTTAGGGTTAGGGTTAGCATCACCCGTAGGATTGTGTTAGGGTTAGGGTTAGCCTCAGCCCTAAGATAGTGTTAGAGTTAGGGTTAGGGTTAGCATCAGCCCTAGGATAATGTTAGGGTTAGGTTTAGGGTTAGCATCAGCCCTAGGATAGTGTTAGTGTTAGAGTTAGCATCAGCCCTAGGATAGTGTTAGGGTTAGGGTTAGGGTTAGCATCCGCCCTAGGATAGTGTTAGGGTTAGGGTTAGGGTTAGCATCAGCCCTAGGATAGTGTTAGGGTTAGGGTTAACATGAACCCTAGGATAGTGTTAGGGTTAGGGTTAGGGTTATCATCAGGCCTAGGATAGTGTTAGGGTTAGGGTTAGGGTTGGCATCAGTTCAAGGATAGTGTTAGGGTTAGCGTTAGGGTTAGCATCTGCCCTAGGATATTGTTAGGGTTAGGGTTAGGGTTAGCATCAGCCCAAGGATAGCGTTAGGGTTAGGGTTAGCATCAGCCCTAGGATAGTGTTAGGGTTAGGGTTAGGGTTAGCATCAGGCCCAGGATAGTGTTAGGGTTAGGGTTAGCATCAGCCCAAGGATAGTGTTAGGGTTAGGGTTAGGGTTAGCATCTGCCCTAGGATATTGTTAGGGGTTAGGGTTAGGGTTAGCATCAGCCCAAGGATAGTGTTAGGGTTAGGGTTAGCATTAACCCTAGGATAGTGTTTGGGTTAGGGTTAGGGTTAGCATCAGCCCTAGGATAGTGTTAGGGTTAGGGTTAGCCTCAGTCCTAGGA
Organism: Lemur catta; assembly: GCF_020740605.2. Classification (NCBI taxonomy): domain Eukaryota; kingdom Metazoa; phylum Chordata; class Mammalia; order Primates; family Lemuridae; genus Lemur; species Lemur catta. The sequence goes on along the minus strand of NW_025423857.1, from coordinate 1,003,690 downwards.
GAGTGTTAGTGTTAGGGATAGGGTTAGCATCAGGCCTAGGATAGTGTTAGGGTTAGGGTTAGGGTTAGCATCAGCCCTAGGATAGTGTTAGGGTTAGGGTTAGCATCAGCCCTAGGATAGTGTCAGGGTTAGTGTTAGGGTTATCATCAGGCCTAGGATAGTGTTAGGGTTAGGGTTAGCATCAGCTCTAGGATAGTGTTAGGGTTAGGGTTAGGGTTAGCATCAGCCCTAGGATAGTGTTAAGGTTAGGGTTATGGTTATCATCAGGCCTAGTATAGTGTGAGGTCTAGGGTTAGCATCAGACTTAGGATAGTGTTAGGGTTAGGGTTAGGGTTAGCATCAGCCCGAGGATAGTGTTAGGGTTAGGGTTAGCATCAGCCGTAGGATAGTGTTAGGGTTAGGGTTAGGGTTATCATCAGGCCTAGGATATTGTTAGGGTTAGGGTTAGCATCAGCCCTAGCATAGTGTTAGGGTTAGGGTTAGGGTTAGCATCAGCCCTAGGATAGTGTTAGGGTCAGGGTTAGGCTTAGCATCAGGCCTAGGATAGTGTTAGGGTTAGGGTTAGCATCAGCCCTAGGATAGTGTTAGGGTTAGGGTTAGGGTTAGCATCAGCCGTAGGATAGTGTTAAGGTTAGGGTTAGCCTCAGCCCTAAGATAGTGTTAGAGTTAGGGTTAGGGTTAGCATCAGCCCTAGGATAGTGTTAGTGTTAGGGTTAGGGTTAGCATCAGCCCTAGGATAGTGTTAGGGTTAGGGTTAGCATCAGCCCTAGGATAGTGTTAGGGTTAGGGTTAGGGTTAGCATCAGGCCTAGGATAGTGTTAGGGTTAGGGTTAGCATCAGCCCTAGGATAGTGTTAGGGTTAGGGTTAGGGTTAGCATCAACCATAGGATAGTGTTAGGGTTAGGGTTAGGGTTAGCATCAGCCCTAGGATAGTGTTAGTGTTAGGGTTAGCATCAGCCCTAGGATAGTGTTAGGGTTAGGGTTAGGGTTAGCATCAGCCCTTGGAGAGTGTTAGGGTTAGGGTTAGGGTTAGCATCAGCCCTAGGATAGTGTTAATGTTAGGGTTAGCATCAGCCCTAGGATAGTGTTAGGGTTAGGGTTAGCATCAGCCCTAGGATAGTGTTAGGGTTAGGGTTAGGGTTAGCATCAGGCCTAGGATAGTGTTAGTGTTAGGGTTAGCATCAGCCCTAGGATAGTGTTAGGGTTAGGGTTAGGGTTAGCATCCGCCCTAGGATAATGTTAGGGTTAGGGTTAGGGTTAGCATCAGCCCTAGGATAGTGTTAGGGTTAGGGTTAACATAAATCCTAGGATAGTGTTAAGGTTAGGGTTAGGGTTATCATCAGGCCTAGGATAGTGTTAGGGTTAAGGTTAGGGTTAGCATCAGTTCAAGGATAGTGTTAGGGTTAGCGTTAGGGTTAGCATCTGCCCTAGGATAGTGTTAGGGTTAGGGTTAGGGTTAGCATCAGCCCAAGGATAGTGTTAGGGTTAGGGTTAGCATCAGCACTAGGATAGTGTTAGGGTTAGGGTTAGGGTTAGCATCAGGCCTAGGATAGTGTTAGGGTTAGGGTTAGGGTTAGCATCAGCCCTAGGATAGTTTTAGTGTTAGGGTTAGCATCAGCCCTATGATAATGTTAGGGTTAGGGTTAGGGTTAGCATCCGCCCTAGGATAGTGTTAGGGTTAGGGTTAGGGTTAGCACCAGCCCTAGGATAGTGTTAGGGTTAGGGTTAGGGTTAGCATCAGCCCTAGGATAGTGTTAGGGTTAGGGTTAGCATCAGCCCTAGGATACTGTTAGGGTTAGGGTTAGGGTTAGCATCAGCCCTAGGATAGTGTTAGGGTTAGGGTTAGGATCAGCCCTAGGATAGTGTTAGGGTTAGGGTTAGGGTTATCATCAGGCCTAGGATAGTGTTAGGGTTAGGGTTAGGGTTAGCATCAGTTCAAGGATAGTGTTAGGGTTAGCGTTAGGGTTAGCATCTGCCCTAGGATATTGTTAGGGTTAGGGTTAGGGTTAGCATCAGCCCAAGGATAGCGTTAGGGTTAGGGTTAGCATCAGCCCTAGGATAGTGTTAGGGTTAGGGTTAGGGTTAGCATCAGGCCCAGGATAGTGTTAGGGTTAGGGTTAGCATCAGCCCAAGGATAGTGTTAGGGTTAGGGTTAGGGTTAGCATCTGCCCTAGGATATTGTTAGGGTTAGGGTTAGGGTTAGCATCAGCCCAAGGATAGTGTTAGGGTTAGGGTTAGCATCAGCCCTAGGATAGTGTTAGGGTTAGGGTTAGGGTTAGCTTCAGGCCCAGGATAGTGTTAGGGTTAGGGTTAGCATCAGTCTAAGGATAGTGTTAGGGTTAGGGTTAGGGTTAGCATCAGCCCGAGGATAGTGTTAGGGTTAGGGTTAGCATCAACCCTAGCATAGTGTTTGGGTTAAGGTTAGGGTTAGCATCAGCCCTAGGATAGTGTTAGGGTTAGGGTTAGCCTCAGCCCTAGGAGTGTGTTAGGGTTAGGGATAGGGTTAGCATCAGGCCTAGGATAGTGTTAGTGTTAGGGTTAGGGTTAGCATCAGCCCTAGGATAGTGTTAGGGTTAGGGTTAGCATCAGCCCTAGGATAGTGTCAGGGTTAGTGTTTGGGTTATCATCAGGCCTAGGATAGTGTTAGGGTTAGGGTTAGCATCAGCTCTAGGATAGTGTTAGGGTTAGGGTTAGGGTTAGCATTAGCCCTAGGATAGTGTTAAGGTTAGGGTTATGCTTATCATCAGGCCTAGTATAGTGTGAGGTCTAGGGTTAGCATCCGACTTAGGATAGTGTTAGGGTTAGGGTTAGGGTTATCATCAGGCCTAGGATAGTGTTAGGGTTAGGGTTAGGGTTAGCATCAGTTCAAGGATAGTGTTAGGGTTAGCGTTAGGGTTAGCATCTGCCCTAGGATAGTGTTAGGGTTAGGGTTAGGGTTAGCATCAGCCCAAGGATAGTGTTAGGGTTAGGGTTAGCATCAGCCCGAGGATAGTGTTAGGGTTAGGGTTAGGGTTAGCATCAGGCCTAGGATAGTGTTAGGGTTAGGGTTATGGTTAGCATCAGCCCTAGGATAGTGTTAGTGTTAGGGTTAGCATCAGCCCTATGATAATGTTAGGGTTAGGGTTAGGGTTAGCATCCGCCCTAGGATAGTGATAGGGTTAGGGTTAGGGTTAGCATCAGCCCTAGGATAGTGTTAGGGTTAGGGTTAGGGTTAGCATCAGCCCTAGGATAGTGTTAGGGTTAGGGTTAGCATCAGCCCTAGGATACTGTTAGGGTTAGGGTTAGGGTTAGCATCAGCCCTAGGATAGTGTTAGGGTTAGGGTTAGCATCAGCCCTAGGATAGTGTTAGGGTTAGGGTTAGGGTTAGCATCACCCGTAGGTTTGTGTTAGGGTTAGGGTTAGCCTCAGCCCTAAGATAGTGTTAGAGTTAGGGTTAGGGTTAGCATCAGCCCTAGGATAATGTTAGGGTTAGGTTTAGGGTTAGCATCAGCCCTAGGATAGTGTTAGTGTTAGAGTTAGCATCAGCCCTAGGATAGTGTTAGGGTTAGGGTTAGGGTTAGCATCAGCCCTAGGATAGTGTTAGGGTTAGGGTTAACATGAACCCTAGGATAGTGTTAGGGTTAGGTTTAGGGTTATCATCAGGCCTAGGTTAGTGTTAGGGTTAGGGTTAGGGTTAGCATCAGTTCAAGGATAGTGTTAGGGTTAGCGTTAGGGTTAGGATCTGCCCTAGGATATTGTTAGGGTTAGGGTTAGGGTTAGCATCAGCCCAAGGATAGCGTTAGGGTTAGGGTTAGCATCAGCCCTAGGATAGTGTTAGGGTTAGGGTTAGGGTTAGCATCAGGCCCAGGATAGTGTTAGGGTTAGGGTTAGCATCAGCCCAAGGATAGTGTTAGGGTTAGGGTTAGGGTTAGCATCTGCCCTAGGATATTGTTAGGGTTAGGGTTAGGGTTAGCATCAGCCCAAGGATAGTGTTAGGGTTAGGGTTAGCATCAGCCCTAGGATAGTGTTAGGGTTAGGGTTAGGGTTAGCTTCAGGCCCAGGATAGTGTTAGGGTTAGGGTTAGCATCAGTCCAAGGATAGTGTTAGGGTTAGGGTTAGGGTTAGCATCAGCCCGAGGATAGTGTTAGGGTTAGGGTTAGCATCAACCCTAGCATAGTGTTTGGGTTAGGGTTAGGGTTAGCATCAGCCCTAGGATAGTGTTAGGGTTAGGGTTAGCCTCAGCCCTAGGAGAGTGTTAGGGTTAGGGATAGGGTTAGCATCAGGCCTAGGATAGTGTTAGTGTTAGGGTTAGGGTTAGCATCAGCCCTAGGATAGTGTTAGGGGTTAGGGTTAGCATCAGCCCTAGGATAGTGTCAGGGTTAGTGTTAGGGTTATCATCAGGCCTGGGATAGTGTTAGGGTTAGGGTTAGCATCAGCTCTAGGATAGTGTTAGGGTTAGGGTTAGGGTTAGCATCAGCCCTAGGATAGTGTTAGGGTTAGGGTTAGCCTCAGCCCTAGGAGAGTGTTAGGGTTAGGGTTAGGGTTAGCATCAGCCGTAGGATAGTGTTAGGGTTAGGGTTAGGGTTATCATCAGGCCTAGGATATTGTTAGGGTTAGGGTTAGCATCAGCCCTAGCATAGTGTTAGGGTTAGGGGTTAGCATCAGCCCTAGGATAGTGTCAGGGTTAGTGTTTGGGTTATCATCAGGCCTAGGATAGTGTTAGGGTTAGGGTTAGCATCAGCTCTAGGATAGTGTTAGGGTTAGGGTTAGGGTTAGCATTAGCCCTAGGATAGTGTTAAGGTTAGGGTTATGCTTATCATCAGGCCTAGTATAGTGTGAGGTCTAGGGTTAGCATCCGACTTAGGATAGTGTTAGGGTTAGGGTTAGGGTTATCATCAGGCCTAGGATAGTGTTAGGGTTAGGGTTAGGGTTAGCATCAGTTCAAGGATAGTGTTAGGGTTAGCGTTAGGGTTAGCATCTGCCCTAGGATAGTGTTAGGGTTAGGGTTAGGGTTAGCATCAGCCCAAGGATAGTGTTAGGGTTAGGGTTAGCATCAGCCCGAGGATAGTGTTAGGGTTAGGGTTAGGGTTAGCATCAGGCCTAGGATAGTGTTAGGGTTAGGGTTATGGTTAGCATCAGCCCTAGGATAGTGTTAGTGTTAGGGTTAGCATCAGCCCTATGATAATGTTAGGGTTAGGGTTAGGGTTAGCATCCGCCCTAGGATAGTGATAGGGTTAGGGTTAGGGTTAGCATCAGCCCTAGGATAGTGTTAGGGTTAGGGTTAGGGTTAGCATCAGCCCTAGGATAGTGTTAGGGTTAGGGTTAGCATCAGCCCTAGGATACTGTTAGGGTTAGGGTTAGGGTTAGCATCAGCCCTAGGATAGTGTTAGGGTTAGGGTTAGCATCAGCCCTAGGATAGTGTTAGGGTTAGGGTTAGGGTTAGCATCACCCGTAGGTTTGTGTTAGGGTTAGGGTTAGCCTCAGCCCTAAGATAGTGTTAGAGTTAGGGTTAGGGTTAGCATCAGCCCTAGGATAATGTTAGGGTTAGGTTTAGGGTTAGCATCAGCCCTAGGATAGTGTTAGTGTTAGAGTTAGCATCAGCCCTAGGATAGTGTTAGGGTTAGGGTTAGGGTTAGCATCAGCCCTAGGATAGTGTTAGGGTTAGGGTTAACATGAACCCTAGGATAGTGTTAGGGTTAGGTTTAGGGTTATCATCAGGCCTAGGATAGTGTTAGGGTTAGGGTTAGGGTTAGCATCAGTTCAAGGATAGTGTTAGGGTTAGCGTTAGGGTTAGCATCTGCCCTAGGATATTGTTAGCGGTTAGGGTTAGGGTTAGCATCAGCCCAAGGATAGCATTAGGGTTAGGGTTAGCATCAGCCCTAGGATAGTGTTAGGGTTAGGGTTAGGGTTAGCATCAGGCCCAGGATAGTGTTAGGGTTAGGGTTAGCATCAGCCCAAGGATAGTGTTAGGGTTAGGGTTAGGGTTAGCATCTGCCCTAGGATATTGTTAGGGTTAGGGTTAGGGTTAGCATCAGCCCAAGGATAGTGTTAGGGTTAGGGTTAGCATCAGCCCTAGGATAGTGTTAGGGTTAGGGTTAGGGTTAGCTTCAGGCCCAGGATAGTGTTAGGGTTAGGGTTAGCATCAGTCCAAGGATAGTGTTAGGGTTAGGGTTAGGGTTAGCATCAGCCCGAGGATAGTGTTAGGGTTAGGGTTAGCATCAACCCTAGCATAGTGTTTGGGTTAGGGTTAGGGTTAGCATCAGCCCTAGGATAGTGTTAGGGTTAGGGTTAGCCTCAGCCCTAGGAGAGTGTTAGGGTTAGGGATAGGGTTAGCATCAGGCCTAGGATAGTGTTAGTGTTAGGGTTAGGGTTAGCATCAGCCCTAGGATAGTGTTAGGGTTAGGGTTAGCATCAGCCCTAGGATAGTGTCAGGGTTAGTGTTAGGGTTATCATCAGGCCTGGGATAGTGTTAGGGTTAGGGTTAGCATCAGCTCTAGGATAGTGTTAGGGTTAGGGTTAGGGTTAGCATCAGCCCTAGGATAGTGTTAGGGTTAGGGTTAGCCTCAGCCCTAGGAGAGTGTTAGGGTTAGGGTTAGGGTTAGCATCAGCCGTAGGATAGTGTTAGGGTTAGGGTTAGGGTTATCATCAGGCCTAGGATATTGTTAGGGTTAGGGTTAGCATCAGCCCTAGCATAGTGTTAGGGTTAGGGTTAGGGTTAGCATCAGTCCTAGGATAGTGTTAGGGTTAGGGTTAGGGTTAGCATCAGGCCTAGGATAGTGTTAGGGTTAGGGTTAGCATCAGCCCTAGGATAGTGTTAGGGTTAGGGTTAGGGTTAGCATCAGCCGTAGGATAGTGTTAGGGTTAGGGTTAGCCTCAGCCCTAAGATAGTGTTAGAGTTAGGGTTAGGGTTAGCATCAGCCCTAGGATAGTGTTAGGGTTAGGGTTAGGGTTAGCATCAGCCCTAGGATAGTGTTAGGGTTATGGTTAGCATCAGCCCTAGGATAGTGTTAGGGTTAGGGTTAGGGTTAGCATCAGGCCTAGGATAGTGTTAGGGTTAGGGTTAGCATCAGCCCTAGGATAGTGTTAGGGTAAGGGTTAGGGTTAGCATCAACCATAGGATAGTGTTAGGGTTAGGGTTAGGGTTAGCATCAGCCCTAGGATAGTGTTAGTGTTAGGGTTAGCATCAGCCCTAGGATAGTGTTAGGGTTAGGGTTAGGGTTAGCATCAGCCCTTGGAGAGTGTTAGGGTTAGGGTTAGGGTTAGCATCAGCCCTAGGATAGTGTTAGTGTTAGGGTGAGCATCAGCCCTAGGATAGTGTTAGGGTTAGGGTTAGCATCAGCCCTAGGATAGTGTTAGGGTTAGGGTTAGGGTTAGCGTCAGCCCTCGGATAGTGTTAATGTTAGGGTTAGCATCAGCCCTAGGATAGTGTTAGGGTTAGGGTTAGGGTTAGCATCCGCCCTAGGATAATGTTAGGGTTAGGGTTAGGGTTAGCATCAGCCCTAGGATAGTGTTAGTGTTAGGGTTAGCATCAGCCCTAGGATAGTGTTAGGGTTAGGGTTACGGTTAGCATCCGCCCTAGGATAGTGTTAGGGTTAGGGTTAGGGTTAGCATCCGCCCTAGGATAATGTTAGGGTTAGGGTTAGGGTTAGCATCAGCCCTAGGATAGTGTTAGTGTTAGGGTTAGCATCAGCCCTAGGATAGTGTTAGGGTTAGGGTTACGGTTAGCATCCGCCCTAGGATAGTGTTAGGGTTAGGGTTAGGGTTAGCATCAGCCCTAGGATAGTGTTAGGTTTAGGGTGAACATAAATCCTAGGATAGTGTTAGGGTTAGGGTTAGGGTTAGCATCAGCCCGAGGATAGTGTTAGGGTTAGGGTTAGCATCAGCCGTAGGATAGTGTTAGGGTTAGGGTTAGGGTTATCATCAGGCCTAGGATATTGTTAGGGTTAGGGTTAGCATCAGCCCTAGCATAGTGTTAGGGTTAGGGTTAGGGTTAGCATCAGCCCTAGGATAGTGTTAGGGTCAGGGTTAGGGTTAGCATCAGGCCTAGGATAGTGTTAGGGTTAGGGTTAGCATCAGCCCTAGGATAGTGTTAGGGTTAGGGTTAGGGTTAGCATCAGCCGTAGGATAGTGTTAAGGTTAGGGTTAGCCTCAGCCCTAAGATAGTGTTAGAGTTAGGGTTAGGGTTAGCATCAGCCCTAGGATAGTGTTAGTGTTAGGGTTAGGGTTAGCATCAGCCCTAGGATAGTGTTAGGGTTAGGGTTAGCATCAGCCCTAGGATAGTGTTAGGGTTAGGGTTAGGGTTAGCATCAGGCCTAGGATAGTGTTAGGGTTAGGGTTAGCATCAGCCCTAGGATAGTGTTAGGGTTAGGGTTAGGGTTAGCATCAACCATAGGATAGTGTTAGGGTTAGGGTTAGGGTTAGCATCAGCCCTAGGATAGTGTTAGTGTTAGGGTTAGCATCAGCCCTAGGATAGTGTTAGGGTTAGGGTTAGGGTTAGCATCAGCCCTTGGAGAGTGTTAGGGTTAGGGTTAGGGTTAGCATCAGCCCTAGGATAGTGTTAGTGTTAGGGTTAGCATCAGCCCTAGGAATAGTGTTAGGGTTAGGGTTAGCATCAGCCCTAGGATAGTGTTAGGGTTAGGGTTAGGGTTAGCATCAGGCCTAGGATAGTGTTCGTGTTAGGGTTAGCATCAGCCCTAGGATAGTGTTAGGGTTAGGGTTAGGGTTAGCATCCGCCCTAGGATAATGTTAGGGTTAGGGTTAGGGTTAGCATCAGCCCTAGGATAGTGTTAGGGTTAGGGTTAACATAAATCCTAGGATAGTGTTAAGGTTAGGGTTAGGGTTATCATCAGGCCTAGGATAGTGTTAGGGTTAGGGTTAGGGTTAGCATCAGTTCAAGGATAGTGTTAGGGTTAGCGTTAGGGTTAGCATCTGCCCTAGGATAGTGTTAGGGTTAGGGTTAGGGTTAGCATCAGCCCAAGGATAGTGTTAGGGTTAGGGTTAGCATCAGCACTAGGATAGTGTTAGGGTTAGGGTTAGGGTTAGCATCAGGCCTAGGATAGTGTTAGGGTTAGGGTTAGGGTTAGCATCAGCCCTAGGATAGTTTTAGTGTTAGGGTTAGCATCAGCCCTATGATAATGTTAGGGTTAGGGTTAGGGTTAGCATCCGCCCTAGGATAGTGTTAGGGTTAGGGTTAGGGTTAGCACCAGCCCTAGGATAGTGTTAGGGTTAGGGTTAGGGTTAGCATCAGCCCTAGGATAGTGTTAGGGTTAGGGTTAGCATCAGCCCTAGGATACTGTTAGGGTTAGGGTTAGGGTTAGCATCAGCCCTAGGATAGTGTTAGGGTTAGGGTTAGGATCAGCCCTAGGATAGTGTTAGGGTTAGGGTTAGGGTTATCATCAGGCCTAGGATAGTGTTAGGGTTAGGGTTAGGGTTAGCATCAGTTCAAGGATAGTGTTAGGGTTAGCGTTAGGGTTAGCATCTGCCCTAGGATATTGTTAGGGTTAGGGTTAGGGTTAGCATCAGCCCAAGGATAGCGTTAGGGTTAGGGTTAGCATCAGCCCTAGGATAGTGTTAGGGTTAGGGTTAGGGTTAGCATCAGGCCCAGGATAGTGTTAGGGTTAGGGTTAGCATCAGCCCAAGGATAGTGTTTAGGGTTAGGGTTAGGGTTAGCATCTGCCCTAGGATATTGTTAGGGTTAGGGTTAGGGTTAGCATCAGCCCAAGGATAGTGTTAGGGTTAGGGTTAGCATCAGCCCTAGGATAGTGTTAGGGTTAGGGTTAGGGTTAGCATCAGCCCAAGGATAGTGTTAGGGTTAGGGTTAGCATCAGCCCTAGGATAGTGTTAGGGTTAGGGTTAGGGTTAGCATCAGCCCAAGGATAGTGTTAGGGTTAGGGTTAGCATCAGCCCAAGGATAGTGTTTAGGGTTAGGGTTAGGGTTAGCATCTGCCCTAGGATATTGTTAGGGTTAGGGTTAGGGTTAGCATCAGCCCAAGGATAGTGTTAGGGTTAGGGTTAGCATCAGCCCTAGGATAGTGTTAGGGTTAGGGTTAGGGTTAGCTTCAGGCCCAGGATAGTGTTAGGGTTAGGGGTAGCATCAGTCTAAGGATAGTGTTAGGGTTAGGGTTAGGGTTAGCATCAGCCCGAGGATAGTGTTAGGGTTAGGGTTAGCATCAACCCTAGCATAGTGTTTGGGTTAAGGTTAGGGTTAGCATCAGCCCTAGGATAGTGTTAGGGTTAGGGTTAGCCTCAGCCCTAGGAGTGTGTTAGGGTTAGGGATAGGGTTAGCATCAGGCCTAGGATAGTGTTAGTGTTAGGGTTAGGGTTAGCATCAGCCCTAGGATAGTGTTAGGGTTAGGGTTAGCATCAGCCCTAGGATAGTGTCAGGGTTAGTGTTTGGGTTATCATCAGGCCTAGGATAGTGTTAGGGTTAGGGTTAGCATCAGCTCTAGGATAGTGTTAGGGTTAGGGTTAGGGTTAGCATTAGCCCTAGGATAGTGTTAAGGTTAGGGTTATGGTTATCATCAGGCCTAGTATAGTGTGAGGTCTAGGGTTAGCATCCGACTTAGGATAGTGTTAGGGTTAGGGTTAGGGTTATCATCAGGCCTAGGATAGTGTTAGGGTTAGGGTTAGGGTTAGCATCAGTTCAAGGATAGTGTTAGGGTTAGCGTTAGGGTTAGCATCTGCCCTAGGATAGTGTTAGGGTTAGGGTTAGGGTTAGCATCAGCCCAAGGATAGTGTTAGGGTTAGGGTTAGCATCAGCCCGAGGATAGTGTTAGGGTTAGGGTTAGGGTTAGCATCAGGCCTAGGATAGTGTTAGGGTTAGGGTTATGGTTAGCATCAGCCCTAGGATAGTGTTAGTGTTAGGGTTAGCATCAGCCCTATGATAATGTTAGGGTTAGGGTTAGGGTTAGCATCCGCCCTAGGATAGTGATAGGGTTAGGGTTAGGGTTAGCATCAGCCCTAGGATAGTGTTAGGGTTAGGGTTAGGGTTAGCATCAGCCCTAGGATAGTGTTAGGGTTAGGGTTAGCATCAGCCCTAGGATACTGTTAGGGTTAGGGTTAGGGTTAGCATCAGCCCTAGGATAGTGTTAGGGTTAGGGTTAGCATCAGCCCTAGGATAGTGTTAGTGTTAGGGTTAGGGTTAGCATCACCCGTAGGTTTGTGTTAGGGTTAGGGTTAGCCTCAGCCCTAAGATAGTGTTAGAGTTAGGGTTAGGGTTAGCATCAGCCCTAGGATAATGTTAGGGTTAGGTTTAGGGTTAGCATCAGCCCTAGGATAGTGTTAGTGTTAGAGTTAGCATCAGCCCTAGGATAGTGTTAGGGTTAGGGTTAGGGTTAGCATCAGCCCTAGGATAGTGTTAGGGTTAGGGTTAACATGAACCCTAGGATAGTGTTAGGGTTAGGTTTAGGGTTATCATCAGGCCTAGGATAGTGTTAGGGTTAGGGTTAGGGTTAGCATCAGTTCAAGGATAGTGTTAGGGTTAGCGTTAGGGTTAGCATCTGCCCTAGGATATTGTTAGGGTTAGGGTTAGGGTTAGCATCAGCCCAAGGATAGCGTTAGGGTTAGGGTTAGCATCAGCCCTAGGATAGTGTTAGGGTTAGGGTTAGGGTTAGCATCAGGCCCAGGATAGTGTTAGGGTTAGGGTTAGCATCAGCCCAAGGATAGTGTTAGGGTTAGGGTTAGGGTTAACATCTGCCCTAGGATATTGTTAGGGTTAGGGTTAGGGTTAGCATCAGCCCAAGGATAGTGTTAGGGTTAGGGTTAGCATCAGCCCTAGGATAGTGTTAGGGTTAGGGTTAGGGTTAGCTTCAGGCCCAGGATAGTGTTAGGGTTAGGGTTAGCATCAGTCCAAGGATAGTGTTAGGGTTAGGGTTAGGGTTAGCATCAGCCCGAGGATAGTGTTAGGGTTAGGGTTAGCATCAACCCTAGCATAGTGTTTGGGTTAGGGTTAGGGTTAGCATCAGCCCTAGGATAGTGTTAGGGTTAGGGTTAGCCTCAGCCCTAGGAGAGTGTTAGGGTTAGGGATAGGGTTAGCATCAGGCCTAGGATAGTGTTAGTGTTAGGGTTAGGGTTAGCATCAGCCCTAGGATAGTGTTAGGGTTAGGGTTAGCATCAGCCCTAGGATAGTGTCAGGGTTAGTGTTAGGGTTATCATCAGGCCTGGGATAGTGTTAGTGTTAGGGTTAGCATCAGCTCTAGGATAGTGTTAGGGTTAGGGTTAGGGTTAGCATCAGCCCTAGGATAGTGTTAGGGTTAGGGTTAGCCTCAGCCCTAGGAGAGTGTTAGGGTTAGGGTTAGGGTTAGCATCAGCCGTAGGATAGTGTTAGGGTTAGGGTTAGGGTTATCATCAGGCCTAGGATATTGTTAGGGTTAGGGTTAGCATCAGCCCTAGCATAGTGTTAGGGTTAGGGTTAGGGTTAGCATCAGTCCTAGGATAGTGTTAGGGTTAGGGTTAGGGTTAGCATCAGGCCTAGGATAGTGTTAGGGTTAGGGTTAGCATCAGCCCTAGGATAGTGTTAGGGTTAGGGTTAGGGTTAGCATCAGCCGTAGGATAGTGTTAGGGTTAGGGTTAGCCTCAGCCCTAAGATAGTGTTAGAGTTAGGGTTAGGGTTAGCATCAGCCCTAGGATAGTGTTAGGGTTAGGGTTAGGGTTAGCATCAGCCCTAGGATAGTGTTAGGGTTATGGTTAGCATCAGCCCTAGGATAGTGTTAGGGTTAGGGTTAGGGTTAGCATCAGGCCTAGGATAGTGTTAGGGTTAGGGTTAGCATCAGCCCTAGGATAGTGTTAGGGTAAGGGTTAGGGTTAGCATCAACCATAGGATAGTGTTAGGGTTAGGGTTAGGGTTAGCATCAGCCCTAGGATAGTGTTAGTGTTAGGGTTAGCATCAGCCCTAGGATAGTGTTAGGGTTAGGGTTAGGGTTAACATCAGCCCTTGGAGAGTGTTAGGGTTAGGGTTAGGGTTAGCATCAGCCCTAGGATAGTGTTAGTGTTAGGGTGAGCATCAGCCCTAGGATAGTGTTAGGGTTAGGGTTAGCATCAGCCCTAGGATAGTGTTAGGGTTAGGGTTAGGGTTAGCGTCAGCCCTCGGATAGTGTTAATGTTAGGGTTAGCATCAGCCCTAGGATAGTGTTAGGGTTAGGGTTAGGGTTAGCATCCGCCCTAGGATAATGTTAGGGTTAGGGTTAGGGTTAGCATCAGCCCTAGGATAGTGTTAGTGTTAGGGTTAGCATCAGCCCTAGGATAGTGTTAGGGTTAGGGTTACGGTTAGCATCCGCCCTAGGATAGTGTTAGGGTTAGGGTTAGGGTTAGCATCAGCCCTAGGATAGTGTTAGGTTTAGGGTTAACATAAATCCTAGGATAGTGTTAGGGTTAGGGTTAGGGTTATCATCAGGCCTAGGATAGTGTTAGGGTTAGGGTTAGGGTTAGCATCAGTTCAAGGATAGTGTTAGGGTTAGCGTTAGGGTTAGCATCTGCCCTAGGATAGTGTTAGGGTTAGGGTTAGGGTTAGCATCAGCCCAAGGATAGTGTTAGGGTTAGGGTTAGCATCAGCCCTAGGATAGTGTTAGGGTTAGGGTTAGGGTTAGCATCAGGCCTAGAATAGTGTTAGGGTTAGGGTTAGGGTTAGCATCAGCCCTAGGATAGTGTTAGTGTTAGGGTTAGCATCAGCCCTATGATAATGTTAGGGTTAGGGTTAGGGTTAGTATCCGCCCTAGGATAGTGTTAGGGTTAGGGTTAGGGTTAGCATCAGCCCTAGGATAGTGTTAGGGTTAGGGTTAGGGTTAGCATCAGCCCTAGGATAGTGTTAGGGTTAGGGTTAGCATCAGCCCTAGGATACTGTTAGGGTTAGGGTTAGGGTTAGCATCAGCCCTAGGATAGTGTTAGGGTTAGGGTTAGCATCAGCCCTAGGATAGTGTTAGGGTTAGGGTTAGGGTTAGCATCACCCGTAGGATTGTGTTAGGGTTAGGGTTAGCCTCAGCCCTAAGATAGTGTTAGAGTTAGGTTTAGGGTTAGCATCAGCCCTAGGATAATGTTAGGGTTAGGTTTAGGGTTAGCATCAGCCCTAGGATAGTGTTAGTGTTAGAGTTAACATCAGCCCTAGGATAGTGTTAGGGTTAGGGTTAGGGTTAGCATAGGCCCTAGGATAGTGTTAGGGTTAGGGTTAGGGTTAGCATCAGCCCTAGGATAGTGTTAGGGTTAGGGTTAACATGAACCCTAGGATAGTGTTAGGGTTAGGGTTAGGGTTATCATCAGGCCTAGGATAGTGTTAGGGTTAGGGTTAGGGTTAGCATCAGTTCAAGGATAGTGTTAGGGTTAGCGTTAGGGTTAGCATCTGCCCTAGGATATTGTTAGGGTTAGGGTTAGGGTTAGCATCAGCCCAAGGATAGCGTTAGGGTTAGGGTTAGCATCAGCCCTAGGATAGTGTTAGGGTTAGGGTTAGGGTTAGCATCAGGCCCAGGATAGTGTTAGGGTTAGGGTTAGCATCAGCCCAAGGATAGTGTTAGGGTTAGGGTTAGGGTTAGCATCTGCCCTAGGATATTGTTAGGGTTAGGGTTAGGGTTAGCATCAGCCCAAGGATAGTGTTAGGGTTAGGGTTAGCATCAGCCCTAGGATAGTGTTAGGGTTAGGGTTAGGGTTAGCTTCAGGCCCAGGATAGTGTTAGGGTTAGGGTTAGCATCAGTCCAAGGATAGTGTTAGGGTTAGGGTTAGGGTTAGCATCAGCCCGAGGATAGTGTTAGGGTTAGGGTTAGCATCAACCCTAGCATAGTGTTTGTGTTAGGGTTAGGGTTAGCATCAGCCCTAGGATAGTGTTAGGGTTAGGGTTAGCCTCAGCCCTAGGAGAGTGTTAGGGTTAGGGATAGGGTTAGCATCAGGCCTAGGATAGTGTTAGTGTTAGGGTTAGGGTTAGCATCAGCCCTAGGATAGTGTTAGGGTTAGGGTTAGCATCAGCCCTAGGATAGTGTCAGGGTTAGTGTTAGGGTTATCATCAGGCCTAGGATAGTGTTAGGGTTAGGGTTAGCATCAGCTCTAGGATAGTGTTAGGGTTAGGGTTAGGGTTAGCATCAGCCCTAGGATAGTGTTAGGGTTAGGGTTAGCCTCAGCCCTAGGAGAGTGTTATTGTTAGGGTTAGGGTTAGCATCAGCCGTAGGATAGTGTTAGGGTTAGGGTTAGGGTTATCATCAGGCCTAGGATATTGTTAGGGTTAGGGTTAGCATCAGCCCTAGCATAGTGTTATTGTTAGGGTTAGGGTTAGCATCAGCCCTAGGATAGTGTTAGGGTTAGGGTTAGGGTTAGCATCAGGCCTAGGATAGTGTTAGGGTTAGGGTTAGCATCAGACCTAGGATAGTGTTAGGGTTAGGGTTAGGGTTAGCATCAGCCGTAGGATAGTGTTAGGGTTAGGGTTAGCCTCAGCCCTAAGATAGTGTTAGAGTTAGGGTTAGGGTTAGCATCAGCCCTAGGATAGTGTTAGGGTTAGGGTTAGGGTTAGCATCAGCCCTAGGATAGTGTTAGGGTTAGGGTTAGCATCAGCCCTAGGATAGTGTTAGGGTTAGGGTTAGGGTTAGCATCAGCCCTAGGATAGTGTTAGGGTAAGGGTTAGGGTTAGCATCAACCATAGGATAGTGTTAGGGTTAGGGTTAGGGTTAGCATCAGCCCTAGGATAGTGTTAGTGTTAGGGTTAGCATCAGCCCTAGGATAGTGTTAGGGTTAGGGTTAGGGTTAGCATCAGCCCTTGGAGAGTGTTAGGGTTAGGGTTAGGGTTAGCATCAGCCCTAGGATAGTGTTAGTGTTAGGGTTAGCATCAGCCCTAGGATAGTGTTAGGGTTAGGGTTAGCATCAGCCCTAGGATAGTGTTAGGGTTAGTGTTAGGGTTAGCGTCAGCCCTTGGATAGTGTTAATGTTAGGGTTAGCATCAGCCCTAGGATAGTGTTAGGGTTAGGGTTAGGGTTAGTTTCCCCCTAGGATAATGTTAGGGTTAGGGTTAGGGTTAGCATCAGCCCTAGGATAGTGTTAGTGTTAGGGTTAGCATCAGCCCTAGGATAGTGTTAGGGTTAGGGTTACGGTTAGCATCCGCCCTAGGATAGTGTTAGGGTTAGGGTTAGGGTTAGCATCAGCCCTAGGATAGTGTTAGGTTTAGGGTTAACATAAATCCTAGGATAGTGTTAGGGTTAGGGTTAGGGTTATCATCAGGCCTAGGATAGTGTTAGGGTTAGGGTTAGGGTTAGCATCAGTTCAAGGATAGTGTTAGGGTTAGCGTTAGGGTTAGCATCTGTCCTAGGATAGTGTTAGGGTTAGGGTTAGGGTTAGCATCAGCCCAAGGATAGTGTTAGGGTTAGGGTTAGCATCAGCCCTAGGATAGTGTTAGGGTTAGGGTTAGGGTTAGCATCAGGCCTAGAATAGTGTTAGGGTTAGGGTTAGGGTTAGCATCAGCCCTAGGATAGTGTTAGTGTTAGGGTTAGCATCAGCCCTATGATAATGTTAGGGTTAGGGTTAGGGTTAGTATCCGCCCTAGGATAGTGTTAGGGTTAGGGTTAGGGTTAGCATCAGCCCTAGGATAGTGTTAGGGTTAGGGTTAGGGTTAGCATCAGCCCTAGGATAGTGTTAGGGTTAGGGTTAGCATCAGCCCTAGGATACTGTTAGGGTTAGGGTTAGGGTTAGCATCAGCCCTAGGATAGTGTTAGGGTTAGGGTTAGCATCAGCCCTAGGATAGTGTTAGGGTTAGGGTTAGGGTTAGCATCACCAGTAGGATTGTGTTAGGGTTAGGGTTAGCCTCAGCCCTAAGATAGTGTTAGAGTTAGGGTTAGGGTTAGCATCAGCCCTAGGATAATGTTAGGGTTAGGTTTAGGGTTAGCATCAGCCCTAGGATAGTGTTAGTGTTAGAGTTAACATCAGCCCTAGGATAGTGTTAGGGTTAGGGTTAGGGTTAGCATCCGCCCTAGGATAGTGTTAGGGTTAGGGTTAGGGTTAGCATCAGCCCTAGGATAGTGTTAGGGTTAGGGTTAACATGAACCCTAGGATAGTGTTAGGGTTAGGGTTAGGGTTATCATCAGGCCTAGGATAGTGTTAGGGTTAGGGTTAGGGTTAGCATCAGTTCAAGGATAGTGTTAGGGTTAGCGTTAGGGTTAGCATCTGCCCTAGGATATTGTTAGGGTTAGGGTTAGGGTTAGCATCAGCCCAAGGATAGCGTTAGGGTTAGGGTTAGCATCAGCCCTAGGATAGTGTTAGGGTTAGGGTTAGGGTTAGCATCAGGCCCAGGATAGTGTTAGGGTTAGGGTTAGCATCAGCCCAAGGATAGTGTTAGGGTTAGGGTTAGGGTTAGCATCTGCCCTAGGATATTGTTAGGGTTAGGGTTAGGGTTAGCATCAGCCCAAGGATAGTGTTAGGGTTAGGGTTAGCATCAGCCCTAGGATAGTGTTAGGGTTAGGGTTAGGGTTACCTTCAGGCCCAGGATAGTGTTAGGGTTAGGGTTAGCATCAGTCCAAGGATAGTGTTAGGGTTAGGGTTAGGGTTAGCATCAGCCCGAGGATAGTGTTAGGGTTAGGGTTAGCATCAACCCTAGCATAGTGTTTGGGTTAGGGTTAGGGTTAGCATCAGCCCTAGGATAGTGTTAGGGTTAGGGTTAGCCTCAGCCCTAGGAGAGTGTTAGTGTTAGGGATAGGGTTAGCATCAGGCCTAGGATAGTGTTAGTGTTAGGGTTAGGGATAGCATCAGCCCTAGGATAGTGTTAGGGTTAGGGTTAGCATCAGCCCTAGGATAATGTCAGGGTTAGTGTTAGGGTTATCATCAGGCCTAGGATAGTGTTAGGGTTAGGGTTAGCATCAGCTCTAGGATAGTGTTAGGGTTAGGGTTAGGGTTAGCATCAGCCCTAGGATAGTGTTAAGGTTAGGGTTATGGTTATCATCAGGCCTAGTATAGTGTGAGGTCTAGGGTTAGCATCAGACTTAGGATAGAGTTAGGGTTATTGTTAGGGTTAGCATCAGCGCGAGGATAGTGTTAGGGTTAGGGTTAGCATCAGCCCTAGGATAGTGTTAGGGTTAGGGTTAGGGTTACCATCAGTCCTAGGATATTGTTAGGGTTAGGGTTAGCGTCAGCCCTAGCATAGTGTTAGGGTTAGGGTTAGGGTTAGCATCAGCCCTAGGATAGTGTTAGGGTTAGGGTTAGCATCAGCCCTAGGATAGTGTTAGGGTTAGGGTTAGCATCAGCCCTAGGATAGTGTTAGGGTTAGGGTTAGGGTTAGCATCAGCCGTAGGATAGTGTTAGGGTTAGGGTTAGCCTCAGCCCTAAGATAGTGTTAGAGTTAGGGTTAGGGTTAGCATTAGCCCTAGAATAGTGTTAGGGTTAGGGTTAGGGTTAGCATCAGCCCTAGGATAGTGTTAGGGTTAGGGTTAGCATCAGCCCTAGGATAGTGTTAGGGTTAGGGTTAGGGTTAGCATCAGGCCTAGGATAGTGTTAGGGTTAGGGTTAGCATCAGCCCTAGGATAGTGTTAGGGTTAGGGTTAGGGTTAGCATCAGCCGTAGGATAGTGTTAGGGTTAGGGTTAGCCTCAGCCCTAAGATAGTGTTAGAGTTAGGGTTAGGGTTAGCATCAGCCCTAGGATAGTGTTAGGGTTAGGGTTAGGGTTAGCATCAGCCCTTGGAGAGTGTTAGGGTTAGGGTTAGGGTTAGCATCAGCCCTAGGATAGTGTTAGTGTTAGGGTTAGCATCAGCCCTAGGATAGTGTTAGGGTTAGGGTTAGCATTAGCCCTAGGATAGTGTTAGGGTTAGGGTTAGGGTTAGCATCAGGCCTAGGATAGTGTTAGTGTTAGGGTTAGCATCAGCCCTAGGATAGTGTTAGGGTTAGGGTTAGGGTTAGCATCCGCCCTAGGATAATGTTAGGGTTAGGGTTAGGGTTAGCATCAGCCCTAGGATAGTGTTAGTGTTTGGGTTAGCATCAGCCCTAGGATAGTGTTAGGGTTAGGGTTAGGGTTAGCATCCGCCCTAGGATAGTGTTAGGGTTAGGGTCAGGGTTAGCATCAGCCCTAGGATAGTGTTAGGGTTAGGGTTAACATAAATCCTAGGATAGTGTTAGGGTTAAGGTTAGGGTTATCATCAGGCCTAGGATAGTGTTAGGGTTAGGGTTAGGGTTAGCATCAGTTCAAGGATAGTGTTAGGGTTAGTGTTAGGGTTAGCATCTGCCCTAGGATAGTGTTAGGGTTAGGGTTAGGGTTAGCATCAGCCCAAGGATAGTGTTAGGGTTAGGGTTAGCATCAGCCCTAGGATAGTGTTAGGGTTAGGGTTAGGGTTATCATCAGGCCTAGGATAGTGTTAGGGTTAGGGTTAGCATCAGCCCTAGGATAGTGTTAGGGTTAGGGTTAGATTTAGCATCAGCCCTAGGATAGTGTTAGGGTTAGTGTTAGCATCAACCCTAGGATAGTGTTTGGGTTAGGGTTCGGGTTAGCATCAGCCCTAGGATAGTGTTAGGGTTAGGGTTACCCTCAGCCCTAGGAGAGTGTTAGGGTTAGGGATAGGGTTAGCATCAGGCCTAGGATAGTGTTAGGGTTAGGGTTAGGGTTAGCATCAGCCCTAGGATAGTGTTAGGGTTAGGGTTAGCATCAGCCCTAGGATAGCGTCAGGGTTAGGGTTAGGGTTATCATCAGGCCTAGGATAGTGTTAGGGTTAGGGTTAGCATCAGCTCTAGGATAGTGTTAAGGTTAGGGTTAGGGTTATCACCAGGCCTAGGATAGTGTGAGGGCTAGGGGTAGCATCAGACTTAGGATAGTGTTAGGGTTAGGGTTAGGGTTAGCATCAGCCCTAGGATAGTGTTAGGGTTAGGTTTAGCATCAGCCCTAGGATAGTGTTAGGGTTAGGGTTAGAGTTATCATCAGGCCTAAGATAGTGTTAGGGTTAGGGTTAGCATCAGCCCTAGGATAGTGTTAGGGTTAGGGTTAGGGTTAGGGTTAGCATCAGCCCTAGGATAGTGTTAGGGTTAGGGTTAGGGTTAGCATCAGCCCCAGGATAGTATTAGGTTTAGGGTTAGGGTTAGCATCAGCCCTAGGATAGTGTTAGGGTTAGGGTTAGGGATAGCATCAGCCCTAGGATAGTGTTATGGTTAGGGTTAGGGTTAGCATCAGCCCTAGGATATTATTAGGGTTAGCGTTAGCATCAGCCCTAGAATAGTGTTAGGGTTAGGGTTAGGGTTAGCACCAGGCCTAGGATAGTGTTAGTGTTAGGGTTAGCATCAGCCTTAGGATAGTGTTAGGGTTAGGATTAGGGTTAGCATCAGCCGTAGGATAGTGTTAGGGTTAGGGTTAGCCCCAGCCCTAGGATAGTGTTAGAGTTAGGGTTAGGGTTAGCATCAGCCCTAGGATAGTGTTAGGGTTAGGGTTAGGGTTAGCATCAGCCCTAGGATAGTATTAGGGTTAGGGTTAGCGTTAGGGTTAGGGTTAGCATGAGCTCTAGGATAGTGTTAGGGTTAGGGTTAGGGTTAGCATCAGCCCTAGGATAGTGTTAGGGTTAGGGTTAGGGTTAGCATCAGGCCTAGGATAGTGTTAGGGTTAGGGTTAGCATCAGCCCTAGGATAGTGTTAGGGTTAGGGTTAGGGTTAGCATCAGCCCTAGGATAGTGTTAGGGTTAGGGTTAGCATCAGCCCTAGGATGGTGTTAGGGTTAGGGTTAGGGTTATCATCAGGCCTAGGATAGTGTTAGGGTTAGGGTTAGCATCAGCCCTAGGATAGTGTTAGGGTTAGGGTTAGGTTAGCATCAGCCCTAGGATAGTGTTAGGGTTAGGGTTAGCATCAACCGTAGGATAGTGTTTGGGTTAGGGTTAGGGTTAGCATCAGCCCTAGGATAGTGTTAGGGTTAGGGTTAGCCTCAGCCCTAGGAGAGTGTTAGGGTTAGGGATAGGGTTAGCATCAGGCCTAGGATAGTGTTAGGGTTAGGGTTAGGGTTAGCATCAGCCCTAGGATAGTGTTAGGGTTAGGGTTAGCATCAGCCCTAGGATAGTGTCAGGGTTAGTGTTAGGGTTATCATCAGGCCTAGGATAGTGTTAGGGTTAGGGTTAGCATCAGCTCTAGGATAGTGTTAGGGTTAGGGTTAGGGTTAGCATCAGCCCTAGGATAGTGTTAAGGTTAGGGTTATGGTTATCATCAGGCCTAGTATACTGTGAGGTCTAGGGTTAGCATCAGACTTAGGATAGTGTTAGGGTTAGGGTTAGGGTTAGCATCAGCCCTAGGATAGTTTTTGGTTAGGGTTAGCATCAGCCCTAGGATAGTGTTAGGGTTAGGGTTAGGGTTATCATCAGGCCTAGGATATTGTTAGGGTTAGGGTTAGCATAAGCCCTAGGATAGTGTTAGGGTTAGGGTTAGGGTTAGCATCAGCCCTATGATAGTGTTAGGGTTAGGGTTAGCATCAGCCCTAGGATAGTGTTAGGGTTAGGGTTAGGGTTAGCATCAGGCCTAGGATAGTGTTAGGGTTAGGGTTAGCATCAGCCCTAGGATAGTGTTAGGGTTAGGGTTAGGGTTAGCATCAGCCGTAGGATAGTGTTAGGGTTAGGGTTAGCCTCAGCCCTAAGATAGTGTTAGAGTTAGGGTTAGGGTTAGCATCAGCCCTAGGATAGTGATAGGGTTAGGGTTAGGGTTAGCATCAGCCCTTGGAGAGTGTTAGGGTTAGGGTTAGGGTTAGCATCAGCCCTAGGATAGTGTTAGTGTTAGGGTTAGCATCAGCCCTAGGATAGTGTTAGGGTTAGGGTTAGCATCAGCCCTGGATAGTGTTAGGGTTAGGGTTAGGGTTAGCATCAGGCCTAGGATAGTGTTAGTGTTAGCGTTAGCATCAGCCCTAGGATAGTGTTAGGGTTAGGGTTAGGGTTAGCATCAGCCCTAGGATAGTGTTAGGGTTAGGGTTAGCCTCAGCCCTAGGAGAGTGTTAGGGTTAGGGATAGGGTTAGCATCAGGCCTAGGATAGTGTTAGGGTTAGGGTTAGGGTTAGCATCAGGCCTAGGATATTGTTAGGGTTAGGGTTAGCGTCAGCCCTAGCATAGTGTTAGGGTTAGGGTTAGGGTTAGCATCAGCCCTAGGATAGTGTTAGGGTTAGGGTTAGCATCAGCCCTAGGATAGTGTTAGGGTTAGGGTTAGCATCAGCCCTAGGATAGTGTTAGGGTTAGGGTTAGGGTTAGCATCAGCCGTAGGATAGTGTTAGGGTTAGGGTTAGCCTCAGCCCTAAGATAGTGTTAGAGTTAGGGTTAGGGTTAGCATTAGCCCTAGAATAGTGTTAGGGTTAGGGTTAGGGTTAGCATCAGCCCTAGGATAGTGTTAGGGTTAGGGTTAGCATCAGCCCTAGGATAGTGTTAGGGTTAGGATTAGGGTTAGCATCAGGCCTAGGATAGTGTTAGGGTTAGGGTTAGCATCAGCCCTAGGATAGTGTTAGGGTTAGGGTTAGGGTTAGCATCAGCCGTAGGATAGTGTTAGGGTTAGGGTTAGCCTCAGCCCTAAGATAGTGTTAGAGTTAGGGTTAGGGTTAGCATCAGCCCTAGGATAGTGTTAGGGTTAGGGTTAGGGTTAGCATCAGCCCTTGGAGAGTGTTAGGGTTAGGGTTAGGGTTAGCATCAGCCCTAGGATAGTGTTAGTGTTAGGGTTAGCATCAGCCCTAGGATAGTGTTAGGGTTAGGGTTAGCATTAGCCCTAGGATAGTGTTAGGGTTAGGGTTAGGGTTAGCATCAGGCCTAGGATAGTGTTAGTGTTAGGGTTAGCATCAGCCCTAGGATAGTGTTAGGGTTAGGGTTAGGGTTAGCATCCGCCCTAGGATAATGTTAGGGTTAGGGTTAGGGTTAGCATCAGCCCTAGGATAGTGTTAGTGTTTGGGTTAGCATCAGCCCTAGGATAGTGTTAGGGTTAGGGTTAACATAAATCCTAGGATAGTGTTAGGGTTATGGTTAGGGTTATCATCAGGCCTAGGATAGTGTTAGGGTTAGGGTTAGGGTTAGCATCAGTTCAAGGATAGTGTTAGGGTTAGTGTTAGGGTTAGCATCTGCCCTAGGATAGTGTTAGGGTTAGGGTTAGGGTTAGCATCAGCCCAAGGATAGTGTTAGGGTTAGGGTTAGCATCAGCCCTAGGATAGTGTTAGGGTTAGGGTTAGGGTTATCATCAGGCCTAGGATAGTGTTAGGGTTAGGGTTAGCATCAGCCCTAGGATAGTGTTAGGGTTAGGGTTAGATTTAGCATCAGCCCTAGGATAGTGTTAGGGTTAGGGTTAGCATCAACCCTAGGATAGTGTTTGGGTTAGGGTTAGGGTTAGCATCAGCCCTAGGATAGTGTTAGGGTTAGGGTTACCCTCAGCCCTAGGAGAGTGTTAGGGTTAGGGATAGGGTTAGCATCAGGCCTAGGATAGTGTTAGGGTTAGGGTTAGGGTTAGCATCAGCCCTAGGATAGTGTTAGGGTTAGGGTTAGCATCAGCCCTAGGATAGCGTCAGGGTTAGGGTTAGGGTTATCATCAGGCCTAGGATAGTGTTAGGGTTAGGGTTAGCATCAGCTCTAGGATAGTGTTAAGGTTAGGGTTAGGGTTATCACCAGGCCTAGGATAGTGTGAGGGCTAGGTGTAGCATCAGACTTAGGATAGTGTTAGGGTTAGGGTTAGGGTTAGCATCAGCCCTAGGATAGTGTTAGGGTTAGGTTTAGCATCAGCCCTAGGATAGTGTTAGGGTTAGGGTTAGAGTTATCATCAGGCCTAAGATAGTGTTAGGGTTAGGGTTAGCATCAGCCCTAGGATAGTGTTAGGGTTAGGGTTAGGGTTAGGGTTAGCATCAGCCCTAGGATAGTGTTAGGGTTAGGGTTAGGGTTAGCATCAGCCCCAGGATAGTATTAGGTTTAGGGTTAGGGTTAGCATCAGCCCTAGGATAGTGTTAGGGTTAGGGTTAGGGATAGCATCAGCCCTAGGATAGTGTTAGGGTTAGGGTTAGGGTTAGCATCAGCCCTAGGATATTATTAGGGTTAGCGTTAGCATCAGCCCTAGAATAGTGTTAGGGTTAGGGTTAGGGTTAGCACCAGGCCTAGGATAGTGTTAGTGTTAGGGTTAGCATCAGCCTTAGGATAGTGTTAGGGTTAGGATTAGGGTTAGCATCAGCCGTAGGATAGTGTTAGGGTTAGGGTTAGCCCCAGCCCTAGGATAGTGTTAGAGTTAGGGTTAGGGTTAGCATCAGCCCTAGGATAGTGTTAGGGTTAGGGTTAGGGTTAGCATCAGCCCTAGGATAGTGTTAGGGTTAGGGTTAGCATCAGCCCTAGGATAGCGTCAGGGTTAGGGTTAGGGTTATCATCAGGCCTAGGATAGTGTTAGGGTTAGGGTTAGCATCAGCTCTAGGATAGTGTTAAGGTTAGGGTTAGGGTTATCACCAGGCCTAGGATAGTGTGAGGGCTAGGGGTAGCAACAGACTTAGGATAGTGTTAGGGTTAGGGTTAGGGTTAGCATCAGCCCTAGGATAGTGTTAGGGTTAGGTTTAGCATCAGCCCTAGGATAGTGTTAGGGTTAGGGTTAGAGTTATCATCAGGCCTAAGATAGTGTTAGGGTTAGGGTTAGCATCAGCCCTAGGATAGTGTTAGGGTTAGGGTTAGGGTTAGGGTTAGCATCAGCCCTAGGATAGTGTTAGGGTTAGGGTTAGGGTTAGCATCAGCCCCAGGATAGTATTAGGTTTAGGGTTAGGGTTAGCATCAGCCCTAGGATAGTGTTAGGGTTAGGGTTAGGGATAGCATCAGCCCTAGGATAGTGTTATGGTTAGGGTTAGGGTTAGCATCAGCCCTAGGATATTATTAGGGTTAGCGTTAGCATCAGCCCTAGAATAGTGTTAGGGTTAGGGTTAGGGTTAGCACCAGGCCTAGGATAGTGTTAGTGTTAGGGTTAGCATCAGCCTTAGGATAGTGTTAGGGTTAGGATTAGGGTTAGCATCAGCCGTAGGATAGTGTTAGGGTTAGGGTTAGCCCCAGCCCTAGGATAGTGTTAGAGTTAGGGTTAGGGTTAGCATCAGCCCTAGGATAGTGTTAGGGTTAGGGTTAGGGTTAGCATCAGCCCTAGGATAGTATTAGGGTTAGGGTTAGGGTTAGGGTTAGGGTTAGCATGAGCTCTAGGATAGTGTTAGGGTTAGGGTTAGGGTTAGCATCAGCCCTAGGATAGTGTTAGGGTTAGGGTTAGGGTTAGCATCAGGCCTAGGATAGTGTTAGGGTTAGGGTTAGCATCAGCCCTAGGATAGTGTTAGGGTTAGGGTTAGGGTTAGCATCAGCCCTAGGATAGTGTTAGGGTTAGGGTTAGCATCAGCCCTAGGATGGTGTTAGGGTTAGGGTTAGGGTTATCATCAGGCCTAGGATAGTGTTAGGGTTAGGGTTAGCATCAGCCCTAGGATAGTGTTAGGGTTAGGGTTAGGTTAGCATCAGCCCTAGGATAGTGTTAGGGTTAGGGTTAGCATCAACCGTAGGATAGTGTTTGGGTTAGGGTTAGGGTTAGCATCAGCCCTAGGATAGTGTTAGGGTTAGGGTTAGCCTCAGCCCTAGGAGAGTGTTAGGGTTAGGGATAGGGTTAGCATCAGGCCTAGGATAGTGTTAGGGTTAGGGTTAGGGTTAGCATCAGCCCTAGGATAGTGTTAGGGTTAGGGTTAGCATCAGCCCTAGGATAGTGTCAGGGTTAGTGTTAGGGTTATCATCAGGCCTAGGATAGTGTTAGGGTTAGGGTTAGCATCAGCTCTAGGATAGTGTTAGGGTTAGGGTTAGGGTTAGCATCAGCCCTAGGATAGTGTTAAGGTTAGGGTTATGGTTATCATCAGGCCTAGTATACTGTGAGGTCTAGGGTTAGCATCAGACTTAGGATAGTGTTAGGGTTAGGGTTAGGGTTAGCATCAGCCCTAGGATAGTTTTTGGTTAGGGTTAGCATCAGCCCTAGGATAGTGTTAGGGTTAGGGTTAGGGTTATCATCAGGCCTAGGATATTGTTAGGGTTAGGGTTAGCATAAGCCCTAGGATAGTGTTAGGGTTAGGGTTAGGGTTAGCATCAGCCCTATGATAGTGTTAGGGTTAGGGTTAGCATCAGCCCTAGGATAGTGTTAGGGTTAGGGTTAGGGTTAGCATCAGGCCTAGGATAGTGTTAGGGTTAGGGTTAGCATCAGCCCTAGGATAGTGTTAGGGTTAGGGTTAGGGTTAGCATCAGCCGTAGGATAGTGTTAGGGTTAGGGTTAGCCTCAGCCCTAAGATAGTGTTAGAGTTAGGGTTAGGGTTAGCATCAGCCCTAGGATAGTGATAGGGTTAGGGTTAGGGTTAGCATCAGCCCTTGGAGAGTGTTAGGGTTAGGGTTAGGGTTAGCATCAGCCCTAGGATAGTGTTAGTGTTAGGGTTAGCATCAGCCCTAGGATAGTGTTAGGGTTAGGGTTAGCATCAGCCCTGGATAGTGTTAGGGTTAGGGTTAGGGTTAGCATCAGGCCTAGGATAGTGTTAGTGTTAGCGTTAGCATCAGCCCTAGGATAGTGTTAGGGTTAGGGTTAGGGTTAGCATCAGCCCTAGGATAGTGTTAGGGTTAGGGTTAGCCTCAGCCCTAGGAGAGTGTTAGGGTTAGGGATAGGGTTAGCATCAGGCCTAGGATAGTGTTAGGGTTAGGGTTAGGGTTAGCATCAGCGCGAGGATAGTGTTAGGGTTAGGGTTAGCATCAGCCCTAGGATAGTGTTAGGGTTAGGGTTAGGGTTACCATCAGGCCTAGGATATTGTTAGGGTTAGGGTTAGCGTCAGCCCTAGCATAGTGTTAGGGTTAGGGTTAGGGTTAGCATCAGCCCTAGGATAGTGTTAGGGTTAGGGTTAGCATCAGCCCTAGGATAGTGTTAGGGTTAGGGTTAGCATCAGCCCTAGGATAGTGTTAGGGTTAGGGTTAGGGTTAGCATCAGCCGTAGGATAGTGTTAGGGTTACGGTTAGCCTCAGCCCTAAGATAGTGTTAGAGTTAGGGTTAGGGTTAGCATTAGCCCTAGAATAGTGTTAGGGTTAGGGTTAGGGTTAGCATCAGCCCTAGGATAGTGTTAGGGTTAGGGTTAGCATCAGCCCTAGGATAGTGTTAGGGTTAGGGTTAGGGTTAGCATCAGGCCTAGGATAGTGTTAGGGTTAGGGTTAGCATCAGCCCTAGGATAGTGTTAGGGTTAGGGTTAGGGTTAGCATCAGCCGTAGGATAGTGTTAGGGTTAGGGTTAGCCTCAGCCCTAAGATAGTGTTAGAGTTAGGGTTAGGGTTAGCATCAGCCCTAGGATAGTGTTAGGGTTAGGGTTAGGGTTAGCATCAGCCCTTGGAGAGTGTTAGGGTTAGGGTTAGGGTTAGCATCAGCCCTAGGATAGTGTTAGTGTTAGGGTTAGCATCAGCCCTAGGATAGTGTTAGGGTTAGGGTTAGCATTAGCCCTAGGATAGTGTTAGGGTTAGGGTTAGGGTTAGCATCAGCCCTAGGATAGTGTTAGTGTTAGGGTTAGCATCAGCCCTAGGATAGTGTTAGGGTTAGGGTTAGGGTTAGCATCCGCCCTAGGATAATGTTAGGGTTAGGGTTAGGGTTAGCATCAGCCCTAGGATAGTGTTAGTGTTTGGGTTAGCATCAGCCCTAGGATAGTGTTAGGGTTAGGGTTAACATAAATCCTAGGATAGTGTTAGGGTTAAGGTTAGGGTTATCATCAGGCCTAGGATAGTGTTAGGGTTAGGGTTAGGGTTAGCATCAGTTCAAGGATAGTGTTAGGGTTAGTGTTAGGGTTAGCATCTGCCCTAGGATAGTGTTAGGGTTAGGGTTAGGGTTAGCATCAGCCCAAGGATAGTGTTAGGGTTAGGGTTAGCATCAGCCCTAGGATAGTGTTAGGGTTAGGGTTAGGGTTATCATCAGGCCTAGGATAGTGTTAGGGTTAGGGTTAGCATCAGCCCTAGGATAGTGTTAGGGTTAGGGTTAGATTTAGCATCAGCCCTAGGATAGTGTTAGGGTTAGGGTTAGCATCAACCCTAGGATAGTGTTTGGGTTAGGGTTCGGGTTAGCATCAGCCCTAGGATAGTGTTAGGGTTAGGGTTACCCTCAGCCCTAGGAGAGTGTTAGGGTTAGGGATAGGGTTAGCATCAGGCCTAGGATAGTGTTAGGGTTAGGGTTAGGGTTAGCATCAGCCCTAGGATAGTGTTAGGGTTAGGGTTAGCATCAGCCCTAGGATAGCGTCAGGGTTAGGGTTAGGGTTATCATCAGGCCTAGGATAGTGTTAGGGTTAGGGTTAGCATCAGCTCTAGGATAGTGTTAAGGTTAGGGTTAGGGTTATCACCAGGCCTAGGATAGTGTGAGGGCTAGGTGTAGCATCAGACTTAGGATAGTGTTAGGGTTAGGGTTAGGGTTAGCATCAGCCCTAGGATAGTGTTAGGGTTAGGTTTAGCATCAGCCCTAGGATAGTGTTAGGGTTAGGGTTAGAGTTATCATCAGGCCTAAGATAGTGTTAGGGTTAGGGTTAGCATCAGCCCTAGGATAGTGTTAGGGTTAGGGTTAGGGTTAGGGTTAGCATCAGCCCTAGGATAGTGTTAGGGTTAGGGTTAGGGTTAGCATCAGCCCCAGGATAGTATTAGGTTTAGGGTTAGGGTTAGCATCAGCCCTAGGATAGTGTTAGGGTTAGGGTTAGGGATAGCATCAGCCCTAGGATAGTGTTAGGGTTAGGGTTAGGGTTAGCATCAGCCCTAGGATATTATTAGGGTTAGCGTTAGCATCAGCCCTAGAATAGTGTTAGGGTTAGGGTTAGGGTTAGCACCAGGCCTAGGATAGTGTTAGTGTTAGGGTTAGCATCAGCCTTAGGATAGTGTTAGGGTTAGGATTAGGGTTAGCATCAGCCGTAGGATAGTGTTAGGGTTAGGGTTAGCCCCAGCCCTAGGATAGTGTTAGAGTTAGGGTTAGGGTTAGCATCAGCCCTAGGATAGTGTTAGGGTTAGGGTTAGGGTTAGCATCAGCCCTAGGATAGTATTAGGGTTAGGGTTAGGGTTAGGGTTAGGGTTAGCATGAGCTCTAGGATAGTGTTAGGGTTAGGGTTAGGGTTAGCATCAGCCCTAGGATAGTGTTAGGGTTAGGGTTAGGGTTAGCATCAGGCCTAGGATAGTGTTAGGGTTAGGGTTAGCATCAGCCCTAGGATAGTGTTAGGGTTAGGGTTAGGGTTAGCATCAGCCCTAGGATAGTGTTAGGGTTAGGGTTAGCATCAGCCCTAGGATGGTGTTAGGGTTAGGGTTAGGGTTATCATCAGGCCTAGGATAGTGTTAGGGTTAGGGTTAGCATCAGCCCTAGGATAGTGTTAGGGTTAGGGTTAGGTTAGCATCAGCCCTAGGATAGTGTTAGGGTTAGGGTTAGCATCAACCCTAGGATAGTGTTTGGGTTAGGGTTAGGGTTAGCATCAGCCCTAGGATAGTGTTAGGGTTAGGGTTAGCCTCAGCCCTAGGAGAGTGTTAGGGTTAGGGATAGGGTTAGCATCAGGCCTACGATAGTGTTAGGGTTAGGGTTAGGGTTAGCATCAGGCCTAGGATAGTGTTAGGGTTAGGGTTAGCATCAGCCCTAGGATAGAGTTAGGGTTAGGGTTAGGGTTAGCATCAGCCGTAGGATAGTGTTAGGGTTAGGGTTAGCCTCAGCCCTAAGATAGTGTTAGAGTTAGGGTTAGGGTTAGCATCAGCCCTAGGATAGTGATAGGGTTAGGGTTAGGGTTAGCATCAGCCCTTGGAGAGTGTTAGGGTTAGGGTTAGGGTTAGCATCAGCCCTAGGATAGTGTTAGTGTTAGGGTTAGCATCAGCCCTAGGATAGTGTTAGGGTTAGGGTTAGCATCAGCCCTGGATAGTGTTAGGGTTAGGGTTAGGGTTAGCATCAGGCCTAGGATAGTGTTAGTGTTAGCGTTAGCATCAGCCCTAGGATAGTGTTAGGGTTAGGGTTAGGGTTAGCATCAGCCCTAGGATAGTGTTAGTGTTAGGGTTAGCATCAGCCTTAGGATAGTGTTAGGGTTAGGGTTAGGGTTAGCATCCGCCCTAGGATAGTGTTAGGATTAGGGTTAGGGTTAGCATCAGCCCTAGGATAGTGTTAGGGTTAGGGTTAACATAAATCCTAGGATAGTGTTAGGGTTAGGGTTAGGGTTATCATCAGGCCTAGGATAGTGTTAGGGTTAGGGTTAGGGTTAGCATCAGTTCAAGGATAGTGTTAGGGTTAGCGTTAGGGTTAGCATCTGCCCTAGGATACTGTTAGGGTTAGGGTTAGGGTTAGCATCAGCCCAAGGATAGTGTTAGGATTAGGGTTAGCATCAGCCCTAGGATAGTGTTAGGGTTAGGGTTAGGGTTAGCATCAGGCCCAGGATAGTGTTAGGGTTAGGGTTAGCATCAGCCAAAGGATAGTGTTAGGGTTAGGGTTAGGGTTAGCATCAGCCCTAGGATAGTGTTAGGGTTAGGGTTAGCATCAACCCTAGGATAGTGTTTGGGTTAGGGTTAGGGTTAGCATTAGCCCTAGGATAGTGTTAGGGTTAGGGTTACCCTCAGCCCTAGGAGAGTGTTAGGGTTAGGGATAGGGTTAGCATCAGGCCTAGGATAGTGTTAGTGTTAGGGTTAGGGTTAGCATCAGCCCTAGGATAGTGTTAGGGTTAGGGTTAGCATCAGGCCTAGGATAGTGTTAGTGTTAGGGTTAGGGTTAGCATCAGCCCTAGGATAGTGTTAGGGTTAGGGTTAGCATCAGGCCTAGGATAGTGTTAGGGTTAGGGTTAGCATCACCTCTAGGATAGTGTTAGGGTTAGGGTTAGGGTTAGCATCAGCCCTCGGATAGTGGTAAGGTTAGGGTTAGGGTTATCATCAGGCCTAGGATAGTGTGAGGGCTAGGGTTAGCATCAGACTTAGGATAGTGTTAGGGTTAGGGTTAGGGTTAGCATCAGCCCTAGGATACTGTTAGGGTTAGGTTTAGCATCAGCCCTAGGATAGTGTTAGGGTTAGGGTTAGGGTTATCATCAGGCCTAGGATAGTGTTAGGGTTAGGGTTAGCATCAGTCCTAGGATAGTGTTAGGGTTAGGGTTAGGGTTAGCATCAGCCCTAGGATAGTGTTAGGGTTAGGGTTAGGGTTAGCATCAGCCCTAGGATAGTATTAGGTTTAGGGTTAGGGTTAGCATCAGCCCTAGGATAGTGTTAGGGTTAGGGTTAGGGATAGCATCAGCCCTAGGATAGTGTTAGGGTTAGGGTTAGGGTTAGCATCAGCCCTAGGATATTATTAGGGTTAGGGTTAGCATCAGCCGTAGAATAGTGTTAGGGTTAGGGTTAGGGTTAGCACCAGGCCTAGGATAGTGTTAGTGTTAGGGTTAGCATCAGCCTTAGGATAGTGTTAGGGTTAGGGTTAGGGTTAGCATCAACAGTAGGATAGTGTTAGGGTTAGGGTTAGCCTCAGCCCTAGGATAGTGTTAGAGTTAGGGTTAGGGTTAGCATCAGCCCTAGGATAGTGTTAGGGTTAGGGTTATGGTTAGCATCAGCCCTAGGATAGTATTAGGGTTAGGGTTAGGGTTAGGGTTAGGGTTAGGGTTAGCATCAGCTCTAGGATAGTGTTAGGGTTAGGGTTAGGGTTAGCATCAGCCCTAGGATAGTGTTAGGGTTAGGGTTAGGGTTAGCATCAGGCCTAGGATAGTGTTAGGGTTAGGGTTAGCATCAGCCCTAGGATAGTGTTAGGGTTAGGGTTAGGGTTAGCATCAGCCCTAGGATAGTGTTAGGGTTAGGGTTAGCATCAGCCCTAGGATGGTGTTAGGGTTAGGGTTAGGGTTATCATCAGGCCTAGGATAGTGTTAGGGTTAGGGTTAGCATCAGCCCTAGGATAGTGTTAGGGTTAGGGTTAGGTTAGCATCAGCCCTAGGATAGTGTTAGGGTTAGGGTTAGCATCAGCCCTACGATAGTGTTAGGGTTAGGCTTAGGGTTAGCATCAGGCCTAGGATAGTGTTAGGGTTAGGGTTAGCATCAGCCCTAGGATACTCTTAGGGTTAGGGTTAGGGGTAGCATCAGCCGTAGGATAGTGTTAGGGTTAGGGTTAGCCTGAGCCCTAAGATAGTGTTAGAGTTAGGGTTAGGGTTAGCATCAGCCCTAGGATAGTGTTAGGGTTAGGGTTAGGGTTAGCATCAGCCCTAGGATAGTGTTAGTGTTAGGGTTAGCATCAGCCCTAGGATAGTGTTAGGGTTAGGGTTAGGGTTAGCATCCGCATTAGGATACTGTTAGGGTTAGGGTTAGGGTTAGCATCAGCCCTAGGATAGTGTTAGGGTTAGGGTTAGCATCAGTCCTAGGATAGTGTGAGGGTTAGGGTTAGGGTTAGCATCAGCCCTAGGATAGTGTTAGGGTTAGGGTTAGCATCAGCCCTAGGATAGTGTTAGGGTTAGGGTTAGGAGTAGCATCAGCCGTAGGATAGTGTTAGGGTTAGGGTTAGCCTCAGCCCTAAGATAGTGTTAGAGTTAGGGTTAGGGTTAGCATCAGCCCCAGGATAATGTTAGGGTTAGGGTTAGGGTTAGCATCAGCCCTAGGATAGTGTTAGTGTTAGGGTTAGCATCAGACCTAGGATAGTGTTAGGGTTAGGGTTAGGGTTAGCATCCGCCCTAGGATAGTGTTACGGTTAGGGTTAGGGTTAGCATCAGCCCTAGGATAGTGTTAGGGTTAGGGTTAACATAAACCCTAGGATAGTGTTAGGGTTAGGGTTAGGGTTATCATCAGGCCTAGGATAGTGTTAGGGTAAGGGTTAGGGTTAGCATCAGTTCAAGGATAGTGTTAGGGTTAGCGTTAGGGTTAGCATCTGCCCTAGGATATTGTTAGGGTTAGGGTTAGTGTTAGCATCAGCCCAAGGATAGTGTTAGGGTTAGGGATAGCATCAGCCCTAGGATAGTGTTAGGGTTAGGGTTAGGGTTAGCATCAGGCCCAGGATAGTGTTAGGGTTAGGGTTAGCATCAGCCCAAGGATAGTGTTAGGGTTAGGGTTAGGGTTAGCATCTGCCCTAGGATATTGTTAGGGTTAGGGTTAGGGTTAGCATCAGCCCAAGGATAGTGTTAGGGTTATTGTTATCATCAGCCCTAGGATAGTGTTAGGGTTACGGTTAGGGTTAGCATCAGGCCCAGGATAGTGTTAGGGTTAGGGTTAGCATCAGTCCAAGGATAGTGTTAGGGTTAGGGTTAGGGTTAGCATCAGCCCTAGGATAGCGTTAGGGTTACGGTTAGCATGAACCCTAGGATAGTGTTTGGGTTAGGGTTAGGGTTAGCATCAGCCCTAGGATAGTGTTAGGGTTACGGTTAGCCTCAGCCCTAGGAGAGTGTTAGGGTTAGGGTTAGGGTTAGCATCAGCCCTAGGATAGTATTAGGTTTAGGGTTAGGGTTAGCATCAGCCCTAGGATAGTGTTAGGGTTAGGGTTAGGGATAGCATCAGCCCTAGGATAGTGTTAGGGTTAGGGTTAGGGTTAGCATCAGCCCTAGGATATTATTAGGGTTAGGGTTAGCATCAGCCCTAGAATAGTGTTAGGGTTAGGGTTAGGGTTAGCACCAGGCCTAGGATAGTGTTAGTGTTAGGGTTAGCATCAGCCTTAGGATAGTGTTAGGGTTAGGGTTAGGGTTAGCATCAGCCCTAGAATAGTGTTAGGGTTAGGGTTAGGGTTAGCACCAGGCCTAGGATAGTGTTAGTGTTAGGGTTAGCATCAGCCCTAGGATAGTGTTAGGGTTAGGGTTAGGGTTAGCATCCGCCCTAGGATAGTGTTAGGGTTAGGGTGAGGGGTTAGCATCAGCCCTAGGATAGTGTTAGGGTTAGGGTTAACATAAACCCTAGGATAGTGTTAGGGTTAGGGTTAGGGTTATCATCAGGCCTAGGATAGTGTTAGGGTAAGGGTTAGGGTTAGCATCAGTTCAAGGATAGTGTTAGGGTTAGCGTTAGGGTTAGCATCTGCCCTAGGATATTGTTAGGGTTAGGGTTAGTGTTAGCATCAGCCCAAGGATAGTGTTAGGGTTAGGGTTTGCATCAGCCCTAGGATAGTGTTAGGGTTAGGGTTAGGGTTAGCATCAGGCCCAGGAGAGTGTTAGGGTTAGGGTTAGCATCAGCCCAAGGATAGTGTTAGGGTTAGGGTTAGGGTTAGCATCTGCCCTAGGATATTGTTAGGGTTAGGGTTAGGGTTAGCATCAGCCCAAGGATAGTGTTAGGGTTAGGGTTACCATCAGCCCTAGGATAGTGTTAGGGTTAGGGTTAGGGTTAGCATCAGGCCCAGGATAGTGTTAGGGTTAGGGTTAGCATCAGTCCAAGGATAGTGTTAGGGTTAGGGTTAGGGTTAGCATCAGCCCTAGGATAGTGTTAGGGTTAGGGTTAGCATCAACCCTAGGATAGTGTTTGGGTTAGGGTTAGGGTTAGCATCAGCCCTAGGATAGTGTTAGGGTTACGGTTAGCCTCAGCGCTAGGAGAGTGTTAGGGTTAGGGTTAGGGTTAGCATCAGCCCTAGGATAGTATTAGGTTTAGGGTTAGGGTTAGCATCAGCCCTAGGATAGTGTTAGGGTTAGGGTTAGGGATAGCATCAGCCCTAGGATAGTGTTAGGGTTAGGGTTAGGGTTAGCATCAGCCCTAGGATAGTGTTAGGGTTAGGGTTAGGGATAGCATCAGCCCTAGGATAGTGTTAGGGTTAGGGTTAGGGTTAGCACCAGGACTAGGATAGTGTTAGTGTTAGGGTTAGCATCAGCCTTAGGATAGTGTTAGGGTTAGGGTTAGGGTTAGCATCAGCAGTAGGATAGTGTTAGGGTTAGGGTTAGCCTCAGCCCTAGGATAGTGTTAGAGTTAGGGTTAGGGTTAGCATCAGCCCTAGGATAGTGTTAGGGTTAGGGTTAGGGTTAGCATCAGCCCTAGGATAGTATTAGGGTTAGGGTTAGGGTTAGGGTTAGGGTTAGCATCAGCTCTAGGATAGTGTTAGGGTTAGGGTTAGGGTTAGCATCAGACCTAGGATAGTGTTAGGGTTAGGGTTAGGGTTAGCATCAGGCCTAGGATAGTGTTAGGGTTAGGGTTAGCATCAGCCCTAGGATAGTGTTAGGGTTAGGGTTAGCATCAGCCCTAGGATGGTGTTAGGGTTAGGGTTAGCATCAGCCCTAGGATAGTGTTAGGGTTAGGGTTAGGTTAGCATCAGCCCTAGGATAGTGTTAGGGTTAGGGTTAGCATCAGCCCTACGATAGTGTTAGGGTTAGGCTTAGGGTTAGCATCAGGCCTAGGATAGTGTTAGGGTTAGGGTTAGCATCAGCCCTAGGATAGTCTTAGGGTTAGGGTTAGGGTTAGCATCAGCCCTAGGATAGTGTTAGGGTTAGGGTTAGCATCAGTCCTAGGATAGTGTGAGGGTTAGGGTTAGGGTTAGCATCAGCCCTAGGATAGTGTTAGGGTTAGGGTTAGCATCAGCCCTAGGATAGTGTTAGGGTTAGGGTTAGGGTTAGCATCAGCCGTAGGATAGTGTTAGGGTTAGGGTTAGCATCAGTCCAAGGATAGTGTTAGGGTTAGGGTTAGTGTTAGCATCCGCCCTAGGATAGTGTTAGGGTTAGGGTTAGGGTTAGCATCAGCCCTAGGATAGTGTTAGGGTTAGGGTTAACATAAACCCTAGGATAGTGTTAGGGTTAGGGTTAGGGTTATCATCAGGCCTAGGATAGTGTTAGGGTTAGGGTTAGGGTTAGCATCAGTTCAAGGATAGTGTTAGGGTTAGCGTTAGGGTTAGCATCTGCCCTAGGATATTGTTAGGGTTAGGGTTAGTGTTAGCATTAGCCCTAGGATAGTGTTAGGGTTAGGGTTACCCTCAGCCCTAGGAGAGTGTTAGGGTTAGGGATAGGGTTAGCATCAGGCCTAGGATAGTGTTAGTGTTAGGGTTAGGGTTAGCATCAGCCCTAGGATAGTGCTAGGGTTAGGGTTAGCATCAGCCCTGGGATAGTGTCAGGGTTAGGGTTAGGGTTATCATCAGGCCTAGGATAGTGTTAGGGTTAGGGTTAGCATCAGCTCTAGGATAGTGTTAGGGTTAGGGTTAGGGTTAGCATCAGCCCTCGGATAGTGGTAAGGTTAGGGTTAGGGTTATCATCAGGCCTAGGATAGTGTGAGGGCTAGGGTTAGCATCAGACTTAGGATAGTGTTAGGGTTAGGGTTAGGGTTAGCATCAGCCCTAGGATACTGTTAGGTTTAGGTTTAGCATCAGCCCTAGGATAGTGTTAGGGTTAGGGTTAGGGTTATCATCAGCCCTAGGATAGTGTTAGGGTTAGGGTTAGGGTTAGCATCAGCCCTAGGATAGTGTTAGGGTTAGGGTTAGGGTTAGCATCAGCCCTAGGATAGTGTTAGGGTTAGGGTTAGGGTTAGCATCAGCCCTAGGATAGTGTTAGGGTTAGGGTTAGGGTTAGCATCAGCCCTAGGATAGTGTTAGGGTTAGGGTTAGGGTTAGCATCAGCCCTAGGATAGTATTAGGTTTAGGGTTAGGGTTAGCATCAGCCCTAGGATAGTGTTAGGGTTAGGGTTAGGGATAGCATCAGCCCTAGGATAGTGTTAGGGTTAGGGTTAGGGTTAGCATCAGCCCTAGGATATTATTAGGGTTAGGGTTAGCATCAGCCGTAGAATAGTGTTAGGATTAGGGTTAGGGTTAGCACCAGGCCTAGGATAGTGTTAGTGTTAGGGTTAGCATCAGCCTTAGGATAGTGTTAGGGTTAGGGTTAGGGTTAGCATCAGCAGTAGGATAGTGTTATGGTTAGGGTTAGCCTCAGCCCTAGGATAGTGTTAGAGTTAGGGTTAGGGTTAGCATCAGCCCTAGGATAGTGTTAGGGTTAGGGTTAGGGTTAGCATCAGCCCTAGGATAGTATTAGGGTTAGGGTTAGGGTTAGGGTTAGGGTTAGGGTTAGCATCAGCTCTAGGATAGTGTTAGGGTTAGGGTTAGGGTTAGCATCAGCCCTAGGATAGTGTTAGGGTTAGGGTTAGGGTTAGCATCAGGCCTAGGATAGTGTTAGGGTTAGGGTTAGCATCAGCCTTAGGATAGTGTTAGGGTTAGGGTTAGGGTTAGCATCAGCCCTAGGATAGTGTTAGGGTTAGGGTTAGCATCAGCCCTAGGATGGTGTTAGGGTTAGGGTTAGGGTTATCATCAGGCCTAGGATAGTGTTAGGGTTAGGGTTAGCATCAGCCCTAGGATAGTGTTAGGGTTAGGGTTAGGTTAGCATCAGCCCTAGGATAGTGTTAGGGTTAGGGTTAGCATCAGCCCTACGATAGTGTTAGGGTTAGGCTTAGGGTTAGCATCAGGCCTAGGATAGTGTTAGGGTTAGGGTTAGCATCAGCCCTAGGATACTCTTAGGGTTAGGGTTAGGGGTAGCATCAGCCGTAGGATAGTGTTAGGGTTAGGGTTAGCCTGAGCCCTAAGATAGTGTTAGAGTTAGGGTTAGGGTTAGCATCAGCCCTAGGATAGTGTTAGGGTTAGGGTTAGGGTTAGCATCAGCCCTAGGATAGTGTTAGTGTTAGGGTTAGCATCAGCCCTAGGATAGTGTTAGGGTTAGGGTTAGGGTTAGCATCCGCATTAGGATACTGTTAGGGTTAGGGTTAGGGTTAGCATCAGCCCTAGGATAGTGTTAGGGTTAGGGTTAGCATCAGTCCTAGGATAGTGTGAGGGTTAGGGTTAGGGTTAGCATCAGCCCTAGGATAGTGTTAGGGTTAGGGTTAGCATCAGCCCTATGATAGTGTTAGGGTTAGGGTTAGGAGTAGCATCAGCCGTAGGATAGTGTTAGGGTTAGGGTTAGCCTCAGCCCTAAGATAGTGTTAGAGTTAGGGTTAGGGTTAGCATCAGCCCTAGGATAGTGTTAGGGTTAGGGTTAGGGCTAGTATCAGCCCTAGGATACTGTTAGGGTTAGGTTTAGCATCAGCCCTAGGATAGTGTTAGGGTTAGGGTTAGGGTTATCATCAGGCCTAGGATAGTGTTAGGGTTAGGGTTAGCATCAGCCCTAGGATAGTGTTAGGGTTAGGGTTAGGGTTAGCATCAGCCCTAGGATAGTGTTAGGGTTAGGGTTAGGGTTAGCATCAGTCCTAGGATAGTATTAGGTTTAGGGTTAGGGTTAGCATCAGCCCTAGGATAGTGTTAGGGTTAGGGTTAGGGATAGCATCAGCCCTAGGATAGTGTTAGGGTTAGGGTTAGGGTTAGCATCAGCCCTAGGATATTATTAGGGTTAGGGTTAGCATCAGCCGTAGAATAGTGTTAGGGTTAGGGTTAGGGTTAGCACCAGGCCTAGGATAGTGTTAGTGTTAGGGTTAGCATCAGCCTTAGGATAGTGTTAGGGTTAGGGTTAGGGTTAGCATCAGCAGTAGGATAGTGTTAGGGTTAGGGTTAGCCTCAGCCCTAGGATAGTGTTAGAGTTAGGGTTAGGGTTAGCATCAGCCCTAGGATAGTGTTAGGGTTAGGGTTAGGGTTAGCATCAGCCCTAGGATAGTATTAGGGTTAGGGTTAGGGTTAGGGTTAGGGTTAGGGTTAGCATCAGCTCTAGGATAGTGTTAGGGTTAGGGTTAGGGTTAGCATCAGCCCTAGGATAGTGTTAGGGTTAGGGTTAGGGTTAGCATCAGGCCTAGGATAGTGTTAGGGTTAGGGTTAGCATCAGCCCTAGGATAGTGTTAGGGTTAGGGTTAGGGTTAGCATCAGCCCTAGGATAGTGTTAGGGTTAGGGTTAGCATCAGCCCTAGGATGGTGTTAGGGTTAGGGTTAGGGTTATCATCAGGCCTAGGATAGTGTTAGGGTTAGGGTTAGCATAAGCCCTAGGATAGTGTTAGGGTTAGGGTTAGGTTAGCATCAGCCCTAGGATAGTGTTAGGGTTAGGGTTAGCATCAGCCCTACGATAGTGTTAGGGTTAGGCTTAGGGTTAGCATCAGGCCTAGGATAGTGTTAGGGTTAGGGTTAGCATCAGCCCTAGGATACTCTTAGGGTTAGGGTTAGGGGTAGCATCAGCCGTAGGATAGTGTTAGGGTTAGGGTTAGCCTGAGCCCTAAGATAGTGTTAGAGTTAGGGTTAGGGTTAGCATCAGCCCTAGGATAGTGTTAGCGTTAGGGTTAGGGTTAGCATCAGCCCTAGGATAGTGTTAGTGTTAGGGTTAGCATCAGCCCTAGGATAGTGTTAGGGTTAGGGTTAGGGTTAGCATCCGCATTAGGATACTGTTAGGGTTAGGGTTAGGGTTAGCATCCGCCCTAGGATAGTGTTACGGTTAGGGTTAGGGTTAGCATCAGCCCTAGGATAGTGTTAGGGTTAGGGTTAACATAAACCCTAGGATAGTGTTAGGGTTAGGGTTAGGGTTATCATCAGGCCTAGGATAGTGTTAGGGTAAGGGTTAGGGTTAGCATCAGTTCAAGGATAGTGTTAGGGTTAGCGTTAGGGTTAGCATCTGCCCTAGGATATTGTTAGGGTTAGGGTTAGTGTTAGCATCAGCCCAAGGATAGTGTTAGGGTTAGGGATAGCATCAGCCCTAGGATAGTGTTAGGGTTAGGGTTAGGGTTAGCATCAGGCCCAGGATAGTGTTAGGGTTAGGGTTAGCATCAGCCCAAGGATAGTGTTAGGGTTAGGGTTAGGGTTAGCATCTGCCCTAGGATATTGTTAGGGTTAGGGTTAGGGTTAGCATCAGCCCAAGGATAGTGTTAGGGTTATTGTTACCATCAGCCCTAGGATAGTGTTAGGGTTACGGTTAGGGTTAGCATCAGGCCCAGGATAGTGTTAGGGTTAGGGTTAGCATCAGTCCAAGGATAGTGTTAGGGTTAGGGTTAGGGTTAGCATCAGCCCTAGGATAGCGTTAGGGTTACGGTTAGCATCAACCCCAGGATAGTGTTTGGGTTAGGGTTAGGGTTAGCATCAGCCCTAGGATAGTGTTAGGGTTACGGTTAGCCTCAGCCCTAGGAGAGTGTTAGGGTTAGGGTTAGGGTTAGCATCAGCCCTAGGATAGTATTAGGTTTAGAGTTAGGGTTAGCATCAGCCCTAGGATAGTGTTAGGGTTAGGGTTAGGGATAGCATCAGCCCTAGGATAGTGTTAGGTTTAGGGTTAGGGTTAGCATCAGCCCTAGGATATTATTAGGGTTAGGGTTAGCATCAGCCCTAGAATAGTGTTAGGGTTAGGGTTAGGGTTAGCACCAGGCCTAGGATAGTGTTAGTGTTAGGGTTAGCATCAGCCTTAGGATAGTGTTAGGGTTAGGGTTAGGGTTAGCATCAGCCGTAGGATAGTGTTAGGGTTAGGGTTAGCCTCAGCCCTGAGATAGTGTTAGAGTTAGGGTTAGGGTTAGCATCAGCCCTAGGATAATGTTAGGGTTAGGGTTAGGGTTAGCATCAGCCCTAGGATAGTGTTAGTGTTAGGGTTAGCATCAGCCCTAGGATAGTGTTAGGGTTACGGTTAGGGTTAGCATCCGCCCTAGGATAGTGTTAGGGTTAGGGTGAGGGGTTAGCATCAGCCCTAGGATAGT
This sequence comes from Lemur catta, assembly GCF_020740605.2. Taxonomy (NCBI): domain Eukaryota; kingdom Metazoa; phylum Chordata; class Mammalia; order Primates; family Lemuridae; genus Lemur; species Lemur catta. The sequence continues at coordinate 963,318 of NW_025423857.1, read as the reverse complement.
GTTAGGGTTAGGGTAAACATAAACCCTAGGATAGTGTTAGGGTTAGGGTTAGGGTTATCATCAGGCCTAGGATAGTGTTAGGGTAAGGGTTAGGGTTAGCATCAGTTCAAGGATAGTGTTAGGGTTAGCGTTAGGGTTAGCATCTGCCCTAGGATATTGTTAGGGTTAGGGTTAGGGTTAGCATCAGGCCCAGGAGAGTGTTAGGGTTAGGGTTAGCATCAGCCCAAGGATAGTGTTAGGGTTAGGGTTAGGGTTAGCATCTGCCCTAGGATATTGTTAGGGTTAGGGTTAGGGTTAGCATCAGCCCAAGGATAGTGTTAGGGTTAGGGTTACCATCAGCCCTAGGATAGTGTTAGGGTTAGGGTTAGGGTTAGCATCAGGCCCAGGATAGTGTTAGGGTTAGGGTTAGCATCAGTCCAAGGATAGTGTTAGGGTTAGGGTTAGGGTTAGCATCAGCCCTAGGATAGTGTTAGGGTTAGGGTTAGCATCAACCCTAGGATAGTGTTTGGGTTAGGGTTAGGGTTAGCATCAGCCCTAGGATAGTGTTAGGGTTACGGTTAGCCTCAGCGCTAGGAGAGTGTTAGGGTTAGGGTTAGGGTTAGCATCAGCCCTAGGATAGTATTAGGTTTAGGGTTAGGGTTAGCATCAGCCCTAGGATAGTGTTAGGGTTAGGGTTAGGGATAGCATCAGCCCTAGGATAGTGTTAGGGTTAGGGTTAGGGTTAGCATCAGCCCTAGGATAGTGTTAGGGTTAGGGTTAGGGGTAGCATCAGCCCTAGGATAGTGTTAGGGTTAGGGTTAGGGTTAGCATCAGCCCTAGGATATTATTAGGGTTAGGGTTAGCATCAGCCCTAGAATAGTGTTAGGGTTAGGGTTAGGGTTAGCACCAGGACTAGGATAGTGTTAGTGTTAGGGTTAGCATCAGCCTTAGGATATTGTTAGGGTTAGGGTTAGGGTTAGCATCAGCAGTAGGATAGTGTTAGGGTTAGGGTTAGCCTCAGCCCTAGGATAGTGTTAGAGTTAGGGTTAGGGTTAGCATCAGCCCTAGGATAGTGTTAGGGTTAGGGTTAGGGTTAGCATCAGCCCTAGGATAGTATTAGGGTTAGGGTTAGGGTTAGGGTTAGGGTTAGCATCAGCTCTAGGATAGTGTTAGGGTTAGGGTTAGGGTTAGCATCAGACCTAGGATAGTGTTAGGGTTAGGGTTAGGGTTAGCATCAGGCCTAGGATAGTGTTAGGGTTAGGGTTAGCATCAGCCCTAGGATAGTGTTAGGGTTAGGGTTAGCATCAGCCCTAGGATGGTGTTAGGGTTAGGGTTAGGGTTATCATCAGGCCTAGGATAGTGTTAGGGTTAGGGTTAGCATCAGCCCTAGGATAGTGTTAGGGTTAGGGTTAGGTTAGCATCAGCCCTAGGATAGTGTTAGGGTTAGGGTTAGCATCAGCCCTACGATAGTGTTAGGGTTAGGCTTAGGGTTAGCATCAGGCCTAGGATAGTGTTAGGGTTAGGGTTAGCATCAGCCCTAGGATAGTCTTAGGGTTAGGGTTAGGGTTAGCATCAGCCCTAGGATAGTGTTAGGGTTAGGGTTAGCATCAGTCCTAGGATAGTGTGAGGGTTAGGGTTAGGGTTAGCATGAGCCCTAGGATAGTGTTAGGGTTAGGGTTAGCATCAGCCCTAGGATAGTGTTAGGGTTAGGGTTAGGGTTAGCATCAGCCGTAGGATAGTGTTAGGGTTAGGGTTAGCCTCAGCCCTAAGATAGTGTTAGAGTTAGGGTTAGGGTTAGCATCAGCCCTAGGATAATGTTAGGGTTAGGGTTAGGGTTAGCATCAGCCCTAGGATAGTGTTAGTGTTAGGGTTAGCATCAGCCCTAGGATAGTGTTAGGGTTAGGGTTAGGGTTAGCATCCGCCCTAGGATAGTGTTAGGGTTAGGGTTAGGGTTAGCATCAGCCCTAGGATAGTGTTAGGGTTAGGGTTAACATAAACCCTAGGATAGTGTTAGGGTTAGGGTTAGGGTTATCATCAGGCCTAGGATAGTGTTAGGGTTAGGGTTAGGGTTAGCATCAGTTCAAGGATAGTGTTAGGGTTAGCGTTAGGGTTAGCATCTGCCCTAGGATATTGTTAGGGTTAGGGTTAGGGTTAGCATCAACCCTAGGATAGTGTTTGGGTTAGGGTTAGGGTTAGCATTAGCCCTAGGATAGTGTTAGGGTTAGGGTTACCCTCAGCCCTAGGAGAGTGTTAGGGTTAGGGATAGGGTTAGCATCAGGCCTAGGATAGTGTTAGTGTTAGGGTTAGGGTTAGCATCAGCCCTAGGATAGTGCTAGGGTTAGGGTTAGCATCAGCCCTAGGATAGTGTCAGGGTTAGGGTTAGGGTTATCATCAGGCCTAGGATAGTGTTAGGGTTAGGGTTAGCATCAGCTCTAGGATAGTGTTAGGGTTAGGGTTAGGGTTAGCATCAGCCCTCGGATAGTGGTAAGGTTAGGGTTAGGGTTATCATCAGGCCTAGGATAGTGTGAGGGCTAGGGTTAGCATCAGACTTAGGATAGTGTTAGGGTTAGGGTTAGGGTTAGCATCAGCCCTAGGATACTGTTAGGGTTAGGTTTAGCATCAGCCCTAGGATAGTGTTAGGGTTAGGGTTAGGGTTATCATCAGGCCTAGGATAGTGTTAGGGTTAGGGTTAGCATCAGCCCTAGGATAGTGTTAGGGTTAGGGTTAGGGTTAGCATCAGCCCTAGGATAGTGTTAGGGTTAGGGTTAGGGTTAGCATCAGCCCTAGGATAGTATTAGGTTTAGGGTTAGGGTTAGCATCAGCCCTAGGATAGTGTTAGGGTTAGGGTTAATGATAGCATCAGCCCTAGGATAGTGTTAGGGTTAGGGTTAGGGTTATCATCAGCCCTAGGATATTATTAGGGTTAGGGTTAGCATCAGCCGTAGAATAGTGTTAGGGTTAGGGTTAGGGTTAGCACCAGGCCTAGGATAGTGTTAGTGTTAGGGTTAGCATCAGCCTTAGGATAGTGTTAGGGTTAGGGTTAGGGTTAGCATCAGCAGTAGGATAGTGTTAGGGTTAGGGTTAGCCTCAGCCCTAGGATAGTGTTAGAGTTAGGGTTAGGGTTAGCATCAGCCCTAGGATAGTGTTAGGGTTAGGGTTAGGGTTAGCATCAGCCCTAGGATAGTGTTAGGGTTAGGGTTAGCATCAGCCCTAGGATGGTGTTAGGGTTAGGGTTAGGGTTATCATCAGGCCTAGGATAGTGTTAGGGTTAGGGTTAGCATCAGCCCTAGGATAGTGTTAGGGTTAGGGTTAGGTTAGCATCAGCCCTAGGATAGTGTTAGGGTTAGGGTTAGCATCAGCCCTACGATAGTGTTAGGGTTAGGCTTAGGGTTAGCATCAGGCCTAGGATAGTGTTAGGGTTAGGGTTAGCATCAGCCCTAGGATACTCTTAGGGTTAGGGTTAGGGGTAGCATCAGCCGTAGGATAGTGTTAGGGTTAGGGTTAGCCTGAGCCCTAAGATAGTGTTAGAGTTAGGGTTAGGGTTAGCATCAGCCCTAGGATAGTGTTAGGGTTAGGGTTAGGGTTAGCATCAGCCCTAGGATAGTGTTAGTGTTAGGGTTAGCATCAGCCCTAGGATAGTGTTAGGGTTAGGGTTAGGGTTAGCATCCGCATTAGGATACTGTTAGGGTTAGGGTTAGGGTTAGCATCAGCCCTAGGATAGTGTTAGGGTTAGGGTTAGCATCAGTCCTAGGATAGTGTGAGGGTTAGGGTTAGGGTTAGCATCAGCCCTAGGATAGTGTTAGGGTTAGGGTTAGCATCAGCCCTAGGATAGTGTTAGGGTTAGGGTTAGGAGTAGCATCAGCCGTAGGATAGTGTTAGGGTTAGGGTTAGCCTCAGCCCTAAGATAGTGTTAGAGTTAGGGTTAGGGTTAGCATCAGCCCTAGGATAATGTTAGGGTTAGGGTTAGGGTTAGCATCAGCCCTAGGATAGTGTTAGTGTTAGGGTTAGCATCAGACCTAGGATAGTGTTAGGGTTAGGGTTAGGGTTAGCATCCGCCCTAGGATAGTGTTAGGGTTAGGGTTAGGGTTAGCATCAGCCCTAGGATAGTGTTAGGTTTAGGGTTAACATAAACCCTAGGATAGTGTTAGGGTTAGGGTTAGGGTTATCATCTGCCCTAGGATATTGTTAGGGTTAGGGTTAGTGTTAGCATCAGCCCAAGGATAGTGTTAGGGTTAGGGTTAGCATCAGCCCTAGGATAGTGTTAGGGTTAGGGTTAGGATTAGCATCAGGCCCAGGATAGTGTTAGGGTTAGGGTTAGCATCAGCCCAAGGATAGTGTTAGGGTTAGGGTTAGGGTTAGCATCAGGCCCAGGATAGTGTTAGGGTTAGGGTTAGCATCAGCCCAAGGATAGTGTTAGGGTTAGCGTTAGGGTTAGCATCTGCCCTAGGATATTGTTAGGGTTAGGGTTAGTGTTAGCATCAGCCCAAGGATAGTGTTAGGGTTAGGGATAGCATCAGCCCTAGGATAGTGTTACGGTTAGGGTTAGGGTTAGCATCAGGCCCAGGATAGTGTTAGGGTTAGGGTTAGCATCAGCCCAAGGATAGTGTTAGGGTTAGGGTTAGGGTTAGCATCTGCCCTAGGATATTGTTAGGGTTAGGGTTAGGGTTAGCATCAGCCCAAGGATAGTGTTAGGGTTATTGTTACCATCAGCCCTAGGATAGTGTTAGGGTTACGGTTAGGGTTAGCAT